>NW_027517344.1:0-342896 GCF_048772815.1 Callospermophilus lateralis
CATCCCTATATTTTAAGGCCAACTCTGTCCCTGCTCTTCTCTAAAGTTAGATTGAGAGATCACTGTGTGGTTACGGTTAATAACAGTTTCGATTTGGGTTAGGAATCATTCTGCAGGATGAATAATGGTATTGGGAATCTGTGATATTTATAAGAATATAGACGTGAGTTAAAAGTATGGAAACAGAACTCTAGGTAAGATTTGCATCCCAGAAGGGCATTGAGACCTTGATTGGGATACTTAGCAATGTTATACTTTCTGCACAAATGTTTCAGATAAATCCATACACAATGGCATAGGACGTTGTACCTTGGATGATTGAATGTCGAAGAGAACCTCCAGTCAAAAAGGGATAGTCGGTGGAATTAGGAAGATAGTCAGTAGGTTTAGAAAGAAGGGTGAGAATAAGATTTGGAAAAAAGTTCTTTACCAATAGGGTTTCGGTTAGAGAGTGAATATTAATGTCAGCCCATGTTAAGTGTCAGTCACAATAATGAATTTGGGAAAATATGTAGGAAAGGAGGTATCAATAGAGACCTTAGGAAATCAGGCAAATTATTAAGTGAGTCATAGGATTAGGCATTTTCAACAGGGTTGAGGTTGAATATATAACCTTAGGAAGAAAGAAATATGTAGTCACCAATAGAATTGACATTTGAGAGCATTAGGCAACCTGGACATGAATGTTTTTACTAATTCATGCTCACTTTCCATTTAGGCTTTGTTGAAAATAAATAAAATAGGTACTTGTCTCTTCCTGTTTTTCTGTATGCTTAAGAAAACACTCTTGAAATCTTGAAAACTTTTTGCTAATCTTGTTCCCAGAATGTGCTGTCCCCAACTGCCAAACTGCAGAATGTACACCCTCACCCGTTTACATGCAAACCGCCCACTTGCCCTGACCCATCAATAAACTTCCCTCCCTGCCCTCTTCAAGAAAAGTATATAAGCTCTGCTTAAGCTGTTCTCAGTGCTCTCTGCTCTATTCAAGTGAGGTCTGAGCCCCAGAATTTTGGACGCTTTGCTGTTGCATGAGACAGTGTCTTGGTGGTCTCTTCCTCCAATGGTCGCCTGACCATTACATCTGAGGGCCCCAGCGAGTTCCAGCAGCGTTGGACGAAAGACCCCCAATAGGCTCATCTCAGGTTAAGTAAGGCGCCACTTTCTTGTTTCAGGTTTCAGGTTAGGGATGGGCAAAATGGCTATTGGTGATGAGCATGAGCTCTCTCTGACGGTGGCTGACAGAAGTGTCACAGAGCCACAGGCCACGTCTCTGGGGGACGCCCCAGAGAACTCGGGAAACCGAGTAACAATAGTCTCCTAAACTCAGTGATAATTTGTTTTGGATTCGGTATTGTCAGCCCATCAGGTTTTCCTGGCTACTCAGTTCTGTTCTCAGTATTGGACGTCCATTGCCTGTCTTTATTGTCTTGTCTTGTCTGTGTCGTGTGTCATTGCTTTCACTATTTGTGTATCTTTCATATGGGACAGAGCACTTCAATGCCTCTGTCCCTGAACCTTGATCACTGGACCAAAGTCTGCTTAAAGGCTCAGAATCTTCTTTTTTTCAGTAAAACGTCAGATCTGGAAGACTCTATGTGTCTCAGAATGACCCACCTTTGGAGTCGGATGGCCCCCAGAAGGATCTTTCTACTTCACACTAATTCAAAAACTCAGAGATATTGTCTCTCAGCCGGGGCCACATAGCCATCCAGATCAACAGCAATATATCTTTAGTTTGCAGGACCTCTGCAAATCTCCTCTTCCATGGTTGAAGCCTTTCCTTGTCCCTGTCCCCGCTCCTACTGGTTCTCCCACTTTTCTATCTCTCAAACCCTCTGCTCCCCCTCCTCCACCCTCTGTTGTCCCTGAGTCTCAAGACTCTACTGGACTCTCTTCCCCCTCCTTATGCCCTGCCCTTGTCCTCCAACCCCAAACACCCTCTAAGTGATTCCCCTGCTGCTGACTCAGACTCTCCACCATTGGAGGAATATAGGCCAGCCCAGCGCCCTCCAGGTGACTACCCCACGGCACACACAGCCCCTCCTTCCTTGGAGGTAGCTGGCCCAGCCAAAAGAACACAAAGTACTCGCTGGGGGGGTTAAACTTTGAAGTGGATACAGGGTAAGTATACTCAGCCCTGAAGGCCCCATTGGGCCATCTATCAAACAAAAAGGACTCTAGTTCAAGGGGCTAATGGCAGTAAATATGGGTCTTAGACAACTAAGAGGACCATGGACCTGGGGAAAGAAAAAATCCATCACTCGTTCCTAGTAATCCCAGAATGCCCGACCCCATTGATGGGCACACATCTGCTCAAAAAGCTCCAGGCCAGAATAACTTTTAACCCTGAAGGCCCCCAAGTGAAATTTCTAAATTTTTCAGTAAAAACTCCTATAGTCACGGCTTTTACTATGTCAGTAGAAGATGAACATCAACTTGTCAAACCCCCCAAGACTGATCAAACAGGCAAGCTACCCCGGAAATGGATAACAGATCACGCAGATGCCTAGGAAAAAAACTGCTGGGTTACACGTAGCCGTGAAACATCCTCCAATAACAGTGGAGTTAAAAACTTCAGCCCCCCCATCAATGTCAAAAAATATCCTCTGAGCAAAAAAGCTAAAGATGGGATAAGGCCCCATATTCAGAAATATCTGGCCTTAAGGGTCCTAAGGCCCTGTCATTTGAACTGGAACACTACCCTGTTACCAGTATAAAAATCCAGGAACCGGGGACTATCGCACCGTTCAAGACCAAAGAGAGATCTACAACAGAGTGCAGGACATTCACCCCACAGTACATAATCTATACAATCTGCTTAGCACTCTGAACCATGAGCGGAAATGGTATACTGTTCTGGACTTAAAAGATGCTTTCTTTTGCTTGCCTCTGCATAAAGATAGTCAGTTGCTATTTGATTTTGAGTGGGTAGACCCAGAAACCGGGACGTCTGGTCAACTAACATGGACTAGACTCCCACAGGGGTTCAAAAATTCCCCCACTCTCTTTGATGAAGCCCTCCACAGAGACCCCAACAACTTCAGAACTATGCACCCTGACGTCACCCTGCTTCAATATGTCGATGACCTGCAACTGGCAGCCAACACCAAGAAAAACTGTGAGTCTGGAACCCAATTATTATTATACGAGCTTGCTCAACTCTGGTATAGTGCTTCTGCCAAAAAAGCCCAAATTTGCCAGCAAGAAGTAATCTTCCTGGACTATTCCCTTAGGGGCAGTAAGCGATGGCTCACTGAGACCAGAAAACAATCCATTGAGCAGATACCACCCCCATCTAACAGCAGACAACTCAGAGAGTTTCTTGGGACTGCTGGCTTATGCAGCTTATGGATACCTGGGTTTGCGTCCTTAGCTGCTCCTTTATACCCGCTGTTAAAGAGAGATGCCCAATTCTAATGGACCCCTGAGCACCAGCAAGCTTTTGATAACATCTAAGGACACTGACACTGAAACCCTCAACTTCACTGAGCCCAGCTTGCATTTTCAGAAAGCCCTAAACTAAGTTAAAAATGTACATCAACTCACTCACCTTGGTTCAAAGAAACTGCAGGCATTCCTGAAGGATCAAGAACAGAGTTTTCCACTAACCGACTCAGAGCGAAAGAAATAACTGAACGGGTAACAAAAGCCTGCCGGGTCTGTCAATTGGTTAATGCTTACCCTTCCAACTTTCCTGCAGGAAAGCACCTACAAGAAACCAGACCAGGACAATTCTTGGAAGTGGACATTACTGAAATTAAGCCAGGAAGTTATGGACTTAAATATCTCCTAGTCTTTGTAGATACATTTTCAGGATGAATTAATTGAAGCCTTCCCCCCACACACACACACACACAAAAAAAACAACAACAACAACAACAAAATAAATGGCACAAATGGTGGTCAAGAAGATCCTGAAAGATATTTTTCTAAGATACGGACTGGCTAAGGCAATAGGGTCTGATAATGGCCTGGCGTTAATTGCCCTGGTAAGTCAGGGATTAGCCAGGACCCTGGGGATTAATTGGAAATTACATTGTGCTTATAGACCCCAGAGCTCAGTACAGGTAAAAAAAAATAATAGAACCATTAAAGAGACTTAACAAAATCAAGCTTAGAGATCGGCATAAAAGATCTATCTATTCTCCTGCTTTATGCACTGTTTCATGCAAGAAATACTCATACTCCTCTGTTTCCTTGTGTAACCTCACCCCCTATGAAATTCTCTATGGTCCCTCCTCCAGTAAGGGACCTAACCAAAACTCTAAGACCTAACGATCCCTTCCACACCCCCTTGCTTGACAGACTTAAAGCTCTTGAAAGAAATCAGCAATATCTGTGGAAACATCTGGCCACTGCCGACCAACCTGGGGACGAGGGGACTCCATATTGATACCAAGTAGGAGACTTCGTCTACATTAGACGACATTAGGTGTCATCCCTGGAACCCCACTGGAAAGGACCATATAAGGTGCTACATATAACACCTACAGTGGTAAATGTAGACGGAATCACTTCATGGATCCATGTCTCTCATCTCTGGCCTGCGCCCTGTCCAAAATCTGACTGGAAACTGGAAAAGACTGGTAACACTTTCAAATTGCGTATTCGCCATGTGGATAAGGCTACAGACTCTCCCCTTGGCCAAGAGTAGTCCTAACCCTCATCAGCCTGTTCAGCAGTAATGGCTGATCACAAATCCTACTGTACAAGAAGTATGGTCTATCTCGCATACAGCCCCTTTAGGGACATGGTGGCCATCTCTCCACCCAGACATTTGTCAGCTGGCTATAGGTCTTTCCTATTGGGATATCCCTGATGAAGTTGATCCAACTAAAATTCCAATAAATCGTTTCCGTATCATAGGTAATAGAAACAAACATTATGGATGTAGGGACACGAGAGCCAGATGCAGGTTGGCTAGCCTAGATTACTATGTTTGCCCAGCGGACTATCAAAGCCACAAACAGACATGGCTGTGTGGGGGAAATGCGGACTTCTTCTGTAAGTTATGGGAATGTGAGCATACAGGGGTGCCTGGTGGAACCCAAACTCCTCATCAAATTCAATACACAGCATTGGCCATATTACCAATTACACAACCAATACCTATGGCCCCCAGAGGGGTCTCTAGATCCTAAAATTCTCCGTGACCTTTTTAACTTCGGCAAGTGCTCAAAGGGTGGAAGGAAATTCCCCTAAGTGGAGGCATTTTCCCTCCTTCGCTCACATCCTGAACTATGCTTATCCAATAGATCCTCACCCTCAGCTTTCTGCTCCAGACTCTCTGCTGTCACTCCCACCTCAGCAACCTGATTTCTTCCCTCCAATTACTAGATCAAAAACTCAAACCGCCGGTTCTCAGATTATTGCCCCCTTGCTGAGGTAGCAGGTACTGAGGTACCCATCCACCCACTCACTACTCTCTTCTCCTGTCAGTGCCCGCACCAGGTCCCACCAGGTCCTCTTATCAGCTAACCCAAAGCTCAAACCAGCTAAGGAGAGCCCTCAGACCCCTATCCAAGATGTAATAAAAATGGCCTTTAAAGTTGCTCTGTCATCACTGAAAACAGGTTACTAAGAATTTAAAGTCCCTCACAGGCTTTTTGGGATACAAACTCCCATCTTCCCCTCTGCTCTATCTGTTCTACTGCTCAAGTTTTGTTGCCTGGAAAATTCCAAACCCCTTTCCCATTATTCTTTTACATCTCTCCTTCCTCATGCTCAGACCCAAGGTGCTGCTCTCAGACCCGCCTTCCCTGTCTTCCCCGTCTATACCAGGCCCACAGAAAAGTCTTAACTGACCTTCTCCAGCAGTCTTCACCATGGCTGACTTTAGGACTTTCAGCCAAAGAGTCCCTATAAAAGAGTTCAATGTAGATAAACTTCCCCTTTTTGTGTTTCCCTGTTCTATTTGGCCACTGGCTGGAAAAATCAGCACTCCTAAGCTAGACTCCCCCTTACTAGTTTTTCACAAAACATGTGAACAAGGCCTCTGGCCTTGAGCTGGGGCTTCACAGACATGGTTACATTTCTAAGATAAATAAGTTACCAAATGAGCTCCATTGTTACAGCTGGCAGTGAGAAAAAAAAAAAAGAGAAGAAAAAATCTCTCCCACTCCAGGTGTCCTTAAAATGTTAACTTGCCCAGAACAGATGAAAAAAACAATAGAAACGAAAACTTCTTTTTGTGAACTTATGCAGACTGTGAACTTCTGAGCCCCTTCCCTTACATGTTGGGTACAAAATTCGGAAACTACCTAAATTTGGAGATCAGGTGACTAATTGATTACAACAGAAGCAATGCCCTCTAAATCCGTTGCAACCAAATAGGTATGTTTCGCTGTCTTCGGTGCTATCTTAGGTGCCTTGACTTGTCCGTCCTTACAACAGTATAATTCTATATACTTAAACATTGTTTATGTTTTCATAAAATGGTCAACAGATGTGATTAATTATGTAATGTTCAGATGTTTCCCAGAGTGCTCTATCATGAGGCAGCTTAATTTAAATATCAAATAGGGGGGCATACAACCCGGTTCCTCTGGGAACCTGTATCCCTCACTTTAGCCATCCTATTAGGAAAAGGAGCTGCTGCAGGTGTGGGCACAGGAATCACTGTCCTAGTCCATGTGACACAACAAATGACCCGATGAGAAGCAGCAATAGACCAAAATTTAAAGATATTAAAAACCTCCATCACAGTTTTATAGGAATCTTTAACCTCTCTCTCTGAAATTGTTTTACAGAACATGCGAGGGTTGGACCTCCTCTTCGTGAGAGAAGGGGGCTTTCCTGCTGCATTGAGGGAAAAAGTTGATTTTATGCCGACCATACTGGAATTGTAAAAAAATCTATGAGTAAATTAAGAAGACGCCTAGAAGAGCATCAACAAGAGAGAGATGCACAAAAGGGTGGTTTGAGTCTTTGTTCACACAGTCCCCCTGGTTAACTACGCTTTTATCAGCCCTGGCCAGTCCATTAATAATCCTCATTTCATTGCTAATTGTAGGACCCTGTTTGCTCAACCATCTAGTTTCCTTTCTACAAGCTTAAATTGGATAAGTTAAACTTATGGTAATCATACAACAATATACCTCACTAGAAGACATAAAATGTGAGACCCCGCAATGCTCATTTTTATGACTAAAATTAACCAGAATAAGAAGTGGGGAATGAAAGGTTAATAAAATATGTACTTTTAACTTCTTGTTTTTCTGTATGCTTAACAAAATACTGATGAAATCTTGAAAACTGTTTGCTAATCTTGTTCCCAGAATGTGCTGTCCCCAATTGCCAAACTGTTGAATGTACTCCCTCTCCCATTGGCATGCAAACCACTGACTCGACCTGACCCATCAATAAATTTCCCTCCCTGCTCTCACCACGTAAATTGCATAAGCTCTGCTTAAGCTGTTCTTAGGGCTCTCTTCTCTATTCAAGTGAGCTCTGAGCCCCAGCATGCTGGACCCCCAATAAACCCTTTGCTGTTACATGAGACAGTCTCTTCGTGGTCTCTTTTCCGACGCTTGCCCGACCTTTACATTGGTACAATCATAAGTGTGAACATTCCGAAGTGTGTCCAGAATATTACTATAATAAATAATATATGTAGATCAGGTAATAGGAGTTTTTCTTCCACCATTTCTGGGAGCAATATTTTGAAGATATATGAATTAGTATTTTGGGTAGAAATAGGTGTACCATTTGTCTATGAATATAGAGATAATGCATGAATAGACAATACTGTGAATTAATAATATTACTGGTTCCAACTTTAAATAATGGATTGAATTGATATCTGAAAATATACAGGAAACCTTATATTGATATACTACATTTAATCCTACCGGTTATTCATCTGAATGAAATATTAGGGTTATGGATTTTCATGAAGAGTGTTTGAGTTTTGCTTCAAAAGTGATTATGGAAATTGAAAATAATGTGTTTGGAAAGAAGTCTCATGAAAAGACCAGTCCAGAAACATGGAGGTATGCATGTGTTCTGAAGCAGAAAGTGATTTAAAGTGAAACAAACGCCTATATATTTGCTAACTTGTGGATGATAAATATATACGATGATGTGCAGAAATTGAAGAAATAGTAATGTACCAGTGTTGAATAAAAATGAACTTTAAAATACACATCATGTCCCATAGGAATCTACTTGAATTGATGTTAAACTGCGTCCGTTAATGTAGAAATATTAGAATTTGTATGCACCATTCACTGAAGTTAGTTTTCAGTACTAGGAAACAAATATGTATTTCAGGTAGAAGAGTATTTCTGAGAATAATCTTGTGAAAAGTTGATTATAAATCCACATACATGAACATGAATGAATTCAGGGAGTGTATAATAAGACTCATACATTTCATATTTTGAAAAATCAGGAGAGTATATATATATATATATATATATATATATATATATATATATATATATACACACACACACACACACAAACTGAGACTATAAAAATAGCAATATATATGCCAATTGAAATTCACCATGAAATATACATCATCCACAGATTCAAAAATATTCATGTTACTGAAGATAGATTTATGTATAATGTTGTTTAACTAGGAAGTTTACCCATACATTGAATTTTCAGTTCCAACAGCATTTAGGAGGAGTAATCTCTTCTCACATTTTGTATCTGCCAAGTCAGCCACCTCACAAGAATGTACGTGTGATACCAGGTAGGATTCTATATGTGCATATAAAAATACATGTGCTGAATAGGCTACAGAGAGAGGGAGACAGGAATTTCACATATTTGTTAACTTTAAAAACAGAAAATTGACTAGATTTATAACACCTACCCTTTTTTATGCAAAAGGCAATTCCAACTATACACCATGCCTCCTCTGAACTGCTTGGATTTCTATTCTGTTTGGGTTATTTTTCTCCATCATATTGGGAGTAGTAGTCAGAGTCCAGTAGGTTATGAGTTATTGTCAGGGATCAGTATTTCAAATGGAAAATAGAATAATGAATCAAATGTGTATGCAAATATATGCTACACAAAAATCTTCCCACTCTCATCCAGAACAAATCCTTGACATTACCTTCGCCTGAAGTAAGTCACAATTAGAATAGAAGAGTTAGAAAATCTGTGAATACATATCTTGAGTGGAAAATGCTCAGAGTTCAGAACCTTGGAGGTGGTAGAGGAGTTTCCAAAAGTAAGGGACATGGTAAACACTCCTCTAACATGGAGGTCTGCTGGCGTAAAGACATCTTGAGAAACTGCCTCTGAGGTTGGGCACTTCAGGAGCTTTAGCTTCCTTTGTAGTGAGACAATAAAATCTCGGTCTGCATCTATGTGACCTGGAGGATATGGTTTCTTATTTTCCAGTGAACATGAGGCAGCAGTGCTGAATTCACTCTTTGTAGGTAAACAGTGGCCACTGGGGTCTAATTTTCTCCCCATGTGGACTGTGGAGCCATTTGGTCATCCTCCAATTTTCGTGGTGTTTCCTGCTGTTGCACTGGGAGTTTGGTATTTGCTTCACAAAATACAAGAAGTTCAACAGGGACACAGTGCTGGAGGGAGTTCTGTCACGTGTTGTGGGTCAGGGTCTGCAGGAGAATGCAACAACCAGGCTTCTTTCCCACATACCTTGCCCCCTTGTTCATAGCAACTTGATTCTGAACATGGCCCTGAATCCTCTCCATATAAAAACATGCTTTTACATATTCGGGTCTTCTGGCTGCACCATGTTAGTCACAAAAAATTTGGAAGCCAATGAGAAATCCACATGGCCATAACACAGATGTATTATCACACAACTGCAGACCACTTCTCTAGGCCCAATACTCTGCAGGCTCTAACTTGCTTGCCCCCATGTCCATAGCAACTTGATTCTGAACATGGCCCTGAAATCTTTCAATATAAAAACATGCTTTTACATATACGGGTCTCCTGGCTGCACCATGGCAGTAACAATGAATTTGGAAGCCAATGGCAGAACCACATGGTCACAACACAGATGTATTATCACAAAACTGCACACCATTTCTCTAGGCCCACAACTCTGCAGGCTATAACTCAATGGCATCTCTGTTCTACACCATTTTCATGAAACCCAGTGAATTGAGGCAGGGTCTGGTACACTCAAGATCAGCAACAGGATATCCAAAGGTTCTCCAGTGCCACCTGGTCATGGGAATTTTAAAAATTTCATGGTATTTATCTGGCCATTTTTCAAGGATGAAGTTGGAGGCACTGTGGGTTCAATTCATTCAGGAACCATTAAATGTTGAGGAAGTTCATTTCAAAGAAAGCTCTGGAGAACTCTCACAGGCAAGGCTTCCAAAAGAGTGGCCAAAAGGTCACATGAAGCCAGGCGCATTGAGGTCTCCAATGTGAGGTCCATGTGTGTTTTGACTCAAAACTATCCCTGCCAAGTCTTTCAGAATAAAATCATGTGATATACTGGCTGAGATTCCCAGTACTCTTTGGAAAACCACCCTGGGCCTAGATCTCAGTTTCCAAGGGTGACTTTCATGCGTGGCCTCCTAAAATCCCAACACTTTTCATGGCAATACTTCTCTGAGGTCAATTCCTGAACGCAGTCTCTAAGGGGAATCAAACCAGAGTTCAAGCCCAGGTTGACCCAGTCATCTCTTCACACCGCCAATCAAATGAACACAATTAAAAACAAAACACTATCACATGGCCCCATCTTCTTCCTTATAGACACTCATCATAACCTCTGGTTGGAGCTTTCCATGAGGGGCACATTCCAAAAAAGTGTCCAAAATAAGCTCCCTTGCCCCTCATTTGGCTCAAGTCAGGGTGGGAAGGACACCCTTCCTGTGAACCAGGAGTGATCAAATAGGCCTGTCATTAATACTGCTCCGCTTTTCCAATTTGAGGCCTTCTGACTGTGGGGTTTAGATTCTTTATGTGAACTGGAGTCATGAGAAAAGACAAGCACCTCTGCAGAGATTTGAAGAACTCATTTGACCAAAAGGATCGCTATTCTCACTTGATTGATTTCAGGAACCTAACAGAGAAAGGCAATACAATTCATTCACAATGACTGAAATTTTTTGCGAATTTGGTTTTGGTTTCACACATGGGATCTTTCTTTAGATCCATCAGGTGCTGAGAATCTAAGCCACAGCCTCACACAGGGCCAAGAGCCTGATTCAGACACATCCCTTTCCGAAGGAATTTAGCAAGAGCCACAGGTGATGCCCATTCATTTCCATTTGAAAACTGTTTTCTTCAGGCTTCACAAAGGGGTAGCCTGAGCCCAACATCTTCCTGACATTCAGGGCAACAGAACAATAGGTAAGCAAAAGGCCCAAAGCATGGTATCTCCACTGAGACTTTTCTGGTCACACTCATATCTGAGTTTTCTGAGATACTGGCCATTCCCTTCAGGTATCCAGTACATGGACATGTCAAAGACCTTGGAGCTGGTACATATCTTGGACACAAAACAATGAGACTATTCTGGAGAGTTGCCAGAATTCAGGAAGAAACAGGGACTTAGGAAGGTAGTAGGTTTTGCCAATCCATAAGGCAAGCTGCAGTCCATTCATAAATTGGGCAGGATGAATGCTGGGAATCTTTCTACTACACAGGACACATCCATTGTTGCATTGTCTTTTCTCATGTCTACAACCACGGACACAGTGGGATACACAGACATAGAAACACTCACCTTGTCAAATGACTTACTAGAAATAGTTCACTGAAAACCAAACAAACCGCCTTTCCTACCTATTCTCAGAACAAGAGACAAAACCACACACCCACACTCACAATGGCACCTCCTTCCCCTAAGTAGGTCTGTGACTATCCGGAGTGTCCTCTGACTGGTGGGCAATACTATGTTCCCCCGAAATGGCCTGTATTCTCTCAGATCTGGTTTCCCTTGGCCAACTATGTGAAGTTGTCAGGAAAAAGTGGTGAGCCACTACCTGCTTTCTCAGGAAAGGTCCCTCTTCAGAGCTCTCCTGGCATTTGGCCATCCTCACATCAGTAGGTACCAAGAAAGACTGACTCTGTCCTTGGTAAATCCAAACAAGTGAGCCCACTGGGACTGGGACTGGAACTGCATCTGGGTGCCTGGCTTCTTGGATACCAAGTTCAGAGAGTTCCATCACCAAGGAAATGAGGTATGTCACTTTCTTTGGAACTGAATGAGGTCACTGCCTTGGCAACCACTTGGTCCTAACAGTTGCTTCCAAGGGCCCCATGAGATGGAGGCTGCCCCTTCTTCCTCTGACACTTTCACAATTTAGAATGGTATATCAACCATAGGCACACACACAGGCCTGGTTTGGTCCATCTTCTCCACAATAAGAAGAGAGAGGCTGATTCAGACACATCCCTTCATCCTGACCAGGTGGTTTGTCATCGAAGATGACTTTTGCTCTTTCAGGTCCTTCATACCTGTCTACAACTTCTCCAGGTATCATTTCTGCATGGACCTTTGAGGATCTCAGCAGGTGGAAGGTCCCCTACTTTTCTGTATTGTAAGAACAACTTTGTCCCTGCTCTTCTGTAAAATGAGATTGAAGGAACAGTGTATGTTTAGGGTTAATAACAGGTTTGATTTCTATTTGTGTTAGGAATCATTCTTCTCGATGAATAATGGTATTGGGAACCTGGTATAATTACAAGAATGTAGAGGTGAAACATAAGTATGAAAACAGAAATCCAGGTATGATTTTAAACCCATAAGGGCATTGGGCCCTTGATTGGGATACTTAGCTTTGAATTATGTTCTGCACAGATGTCTCAGATAATTTGATATACAATGGCATAGGACCTTGTACCTTGGAAGATTGAATGTAGAAGAGAACATCCCTTCAAAAAGGGATAGTCGGTAGGATTAGGAAGATAGTCGGTCGTTTCAGGAAGAAGAGTGAGTACATGATTTGGAACAAAAGTTCTTTAGCAATAGGATTTAAGTTAGAGAGTGAATGTATATGTCAGCACATATGAAGAGCCAGTCACGATGATGAAGTGGGGAAAACATGTAGAAAAGAAGATATCAATAAAGATATTACGAAATCAGGGAAAGTATAAAGTGAGTGAGAGGATTAGACATTTTCAACAGGCTTGAGGTTGAATCTTAGAAAGAAACAAATATGAAGTCACCAATAATATTGACATTTGAGAGCATTAGGCACCCTGGACATGGATGTTTTTAGTAATCTATGTTCACTTTTCATTTAGGCTTTGCTTGGTTCAATCATAAGTGTAACATTTACATTTTTGTCCAGAATATTATTGTGATAATATGTATATGTAGATCAGGTGACATAAGTATTTCTTCCACCATTTTTGGTAGCAATATACTGAAGACATAAAATTAGTATTGGGCGTACAAAGAGGTGTACCCTATGTCTATGAATATAGAGATAAAGCATGAATAGACCATACTGTGAATAAGTAATATAACTTGTTTCAACTTAATATAATGGGATGAACTGATATCTGAAAAATTACTGGAAATCTTATATGCATATACAATCATTCATTCCAACCAGTTATTAATCTAATGTCAATATTAGTGTTTTGGTTTATCATGAAGAGTGTGTGAGTTTTACTTCAAAAGTGATTATGGAAATCGAAAATAATGTGTTTGGAAAGAAGTCTCATGAAAAGACCAGTCAAGAAACCCTGACAATACATGTGTTGTGAAGTAGGAAGTGATTAAAGTTTAAAGAAATGCCTACAAATTTGTGAACTTGTGGATGAAATACATATCTTATGATGAGCAAAAACTGAAGAAATAATAATGTACCAGTGTTGAATATAAATGAACATCATATTATATATCATGTCCCATTGGGATCTACTTGCATTGGTGATAGACTGGATCAGTTCCTGTAGAATTATTAACATTTGTATGCACCATTCACTGAAGTTAGTTTTCAGTACTAGGAAACAAATATGTATTTAAGGTGGATGAATATTTCTGAGACTAATATTTTGGAAAGTTTATTATAAATCCACATGCATGAACATGAATGAATTTAGAGAGTGTATATAAGACACATATATTTCATATTTTGAAAAATCTGGAGAGTGTATATATATATATATATATATATATATATATATATATATATATATATATATACACACACACACACACACACACATACCCACACACACACAAAAAAAAAACACACACAGACATTTAAAAGTAGCAATATATATGCCAATCGAAATTCATCTTTAAATATATATCATCCACAGATGCAAAAATATTTATTTTACTGAACATGAGTTTATGTATAATGATGTTCTACTAGGAAGTTCCCCTATAGGTGGAATTTTCAGTTCCAACAGCAATTTGGAGGAGTGATGTCTCTCACAATTTGTATCTGCCAAGTCAGCCACCTCACAAAAATGTACATGTGATACCAGGTAGGATTCTATAAGTGCATATGAAAATACATGTGATGAATAGGCTACAGAGAAAGGGAGACAGGAATTCATATATTTGTTTAATTTAAAAACACATGGTGAACCATTTCAATTAAAAATTGACTAGATTTATAACACCTACCATTTATCATGCAAAAGGTAAGTCCAAGTATGCAGCATGCTTCCTCTGAACTGCTTGTATTTCTATTCTGTTTGGGTATTTTTCTCCATCATATTAAGATTAGTAGTCAGAGGATAGTAGGGTATGGGATAGTGTCAGGGATTCAGTATTTCGAATAGAAAATTGAAAATGAATGCAATGTGTATGCAAATATGTGCTACACAAATATCTTCCCACTCTCATCCAGAGCAATGCCTTGACACTACCTTCGCCCCATGTATGACACAATTAGAGGAGAAGAGTTAGAAAATCTGTGAATACATATCTGCAATGGAAACTGCTCAATTTTCACAAATTTGGATAACGTAGAAGAGTTTCCAAAATTAAGGGACAATGTAAACTCTCCACAAACATGGAGCTCTGCTGGCCTAAAGAGTTCTTAAGAAACTGCCTCTGAGGTTTGGCACATGAAATATATGTTGTTGTCAGGAGCTTTTGCTTCCATTGTAGTGAGACCATCCAAGCTGGGTCTGCATTTTTGTGACCTTTGTGAGCACATGGTTTCTTGTTTTCCAATGAACATGAGGCAGCATTGCTAAATTCTCTCTTTGTAGGTAAACTGTGACCAATGGGGGCTAAGTGTCTCCCCGTGTGCACTGTGAACCCATTTGGTCATCCTCCACTTTTCGTGCTGTTTCTTGCTGCTGCACTCGCAATTTGGCATTTGCTTCATGAAACAAGGAGTTCAACTGGGACACAGTGCTGGAGCGAGTTCTGTCACGTGTGGTGGGTCAGGGTCTGCAGGAAAATGCACCAACCATGCTTCTATCCCACCAGCTTGCCTCCTTGAGCATAGCAACCTGATTCTGAACATTGCCCTGAAACTCCTACATATAACAAGATGCCTTTTCAGAGAAGGGTCTGCTGGTTGCACCATATCAGTCATAATTCATTTGGAAGCCAAAGGCAGATCCACATGGCCAAACCACAGATTTTTTATCACACACCTGCCCACAACTCCTCTAGGTCCACTACTCAGCAGGCTCGAACTTACTTGCATCTCTTTTCTATACCATTTTCATGAAAACCAGTCAATCAAGGCACCTTCTGGTATATTCATAATCAGAAACAGGACATCCAAAGGTTTTCCAGTGCCACCTGCTCATGGGAATTTTAAACATTTCATGGTATTTATTTAACCATTTTTAAAGGATGAAGTTGGAGGCACTGTGGGTTTCAATTCATTCAGGAACCATTAAATGTTGAGGAAACTCATTTTAATGAAAGCTCTCGAGAACTCTCACATGCAAGGCTTCCAAAAGAGTGGCCAAAAGTTCACATGAAGCCAGGCCCATTGAGGTCTACAATATGAGGTCCATGTTTGTTTTGACTCTCAACTATTGCTGCCAAGTCTTTCAGAATAAAATCATGTGATATCCTGGCTGAGATTCCCAGTGCTCTGTGGAAAGCAACCCTGGGTCAAGACTCATTTTCCAAGGACTACCCTCATGCGTGGCCTCCTAAAATCCCAACACAACTCATTGCAATACTTCTCTAAGATCAGTTCCAGAATGCAGTCTCTAAGGGTAATTACGCCAGAGTTCCAGCCCACGTGGACCAATTCATCTCTTCCAACCGCCACACAAGTGACCACAATTAAAACCAAAACACTCCCACATGGACCTCATCTTCTTCCATATAGACACTCATCATTACCTCTGGCTGGAGGATTCTATGAGGGGCACAGCCCAAGACAATGTCCAAAAGAAGCTTCCTTACCCCTCATATGCCTAAAGGCCCGGACTCCCTTCCTGTGAACCAGGAGTGATCAAATAGGCCTGCCGTTAATACTGCTCCACTTCTGCAATTTGTGGCCTATTGACTGTGGGGTTTAGATTCTTTTTGTAAATGGGAGTCATGAGAAAACCCAAGCACCTATGGGCTAGACTCTGCAGGGCTTTGAAGAACTCATTTGACCCAAAGGATCCCTATTCTCACTTGATGGAGGCAGGAACATTACAGAGGAAGACGAGAGACTCCATCCACAATGACCGCTCTTTTGGCCATTTTGGTTTTGGATGCACACATGGGATCCTTCTTTAGACCAATCAGGTGCTGAGAATCAAAGCCACAGCCTCACACAGGGCCAAGAGGCTGATTCAGACACATCCCATTCTAAAGCAATTAAGCAAAGAGCCCAAGGTGATGCCCATTCATTTTCATTTGAAAACAGTTTTCTTCAGGCTTCAAAAAAAGGTGGCCTGAGTCAAAGAACTTCCTGACATTCAGGGCAACAGACAAATAGGTAAGCAAAAGACCCAAAGCAGGGTTTCTCCATTGAGACTCTCCTGGTCCCAATGATATCTCTGTTTTCTGACATGCTCTCATTCCCTTCAGCTATCCAGTACATAGCCATGTCACAGATCTTGGAGGTGGTTCATATGGTGGACATAAAATCATAAGCCTATTCTGAAGAGTGGCCATAATTCTACGAAGAAAACAGGAACTTTGGAAGATAGTAGGTGTTGCACATCCATAAGGCAATCCACAGTCCATTCATAAATTAGGCAGGATGAATGCTGAGAAGCTTTCTACTAGACATGACAAATCCATTGATGCATTCTCTTTTCTAATGTCTACAACCACAGACACGGTGGGATACACAGACATAGAAACACTTGCCTTGTCAAAGGACTCAGTAGACACAGTCCATTCCAAACCAAACAAACTGCCTTTCCTACCTATTCTCAGAACATGAGACAAAACCACAAACTCACACCGACAACCACAAAGGCACCTCCTTCCTCCAAGTAGATATGTGACTATCTGGAGAGCCCTCTGACTGGTGGACCATTTTATGTTCCCCCGAAACGGCCTGTCCTGTCTCAGATCAGGTCTCTTTGGCTAACTCTGTGAAATTGTCCGGGACCAGCAGTGAGACACTACCTGCTTTCTCAGGAAAGGCCCCTCTTCAGAGCTCACCTGGCATTTGGCCACACTCACATCAGTATTTACCAAGAAAGACGGACTCTGTCCTCTGTAAATCTAAACAAGTGAGCTCACTGGGACTGGAACTCGGACTGCCTCTGGGTGCCTGGATTCCAAGTTTAGAGTGTTCCTTCACCAAGAAAATTAGATGAGGTCACTTCTTTCTGGAACTGATTGAATTTGCTGCCTTTGCAACCACTTTGTCCTAACAGTTGCTTCCAAGGGTCTCATGAGATGGAGGCTGCCCCTATTTCCTGTTACAATTTCACAAGATAGAAAGTTATATCAACCATAGGCACCTGGGAACAGCTCTCTACATAGGCCTGGTTTGGTCCATCTTCTCTACATTAAGAAGATAGAGGCTGATTCAGACACATCCCTTCGTCATGACCAGGTTGTTTGCAATTGAAGATGACTTTTTCTCTCTCAGGTACTTCATAGTTCCCTATATCTTCTCCAGGGATTATATCTGCATAGACCTTTGAGCTTCTCAGCAGGTGAAAGTCTCCCTACATTTTTGTATTGTAAGACCAACTCAGTCCTGCTCTTTTGTAAAGATAGATTGAGGGAACAGTATATGGTTAGGGTTAATAACAGGTTCGATTTGTGTTAGGAATCATTCTGCTGGATGAATAAGAATATTGGGATCCTGTGGTATTTATAAGAATATAGAGGTGAAATATAAGTATGACAATGGAATTCTAGATAAGATTTGAAGCCCAGAAGTGCACTGGGCACTGGAGTGGGAAACTTAGCTTTGAACAATGTTCTGCACAGATATCTCAGATAAATCGATATATAATGGCAAAGGATCATGTACCTTGGTTGATTGAATGTGTAAGAAAACATCCAGTCAAAAAGGGATAGTCGGTAGGATTAGGAAGATAGTGTAGGTTTAGATAGAAGAGTGAGAATAGGATTTGGACCAAAAGTACTTTAGCAATAGCGTTTTGGTTAGAGAGTGAATGTAAATGTCAGCACATGTGAAGAGTTGGTCACAGTGATGAACTGGAAAAAATATGTAGGAAAGCATTTATCAATAGAAACATTAGGAAATCAGTCAAAGTATAAAGTGAGTGATAGGATTAGACATTTTCAACAGGTTGAGATTTAATATATAATCTTAGGAAGAAACAAATATGTAGTCACCGACAGGATAGACATTTGAGAGCATTAGACAACCTGGACATGGATGGTTTTAGTAATCCATGCTCACTTCCTATTTAGGATTTGGTACAATCATAAGTGTGACATTTGCGTTTTGTGTCCAGAATATTACACTGAAAAAATGTATATTTATATCAGGTGACATGAGTATTTCTTCCACCATTCCTGGAAGCAATATGTTGAAGACATATAAATTAGTATTGGGGGTACAAATACGTGCACCCTGTGTCTCTGAATATAGAGAAAATGTATGAATAGACAATAGTGTGAATAAAGAATATAATTGGTTTCAACTTTAAAAAATGGATTGAAGTGATATCTGAAAATATAAAGAAAATTTTATATTGATAAACATACAT
The DNA here is from genome assembly GCF_048772815.1 of Callospermophilus lateralis. Lineage (NCBI taxonomy): Eukaryota > Metazoa > Chordata > Mammalia > Rodentia > Sciuridae > Callospermophilus > Callospermophilus lateralis. Next base: position 19,045 of record NW_027517344.1, read on the forward strand.
TCATTCAAACCAATTATACATCTATTTGTAATATTAGGGTTATGGTTTATCATAAAGGGTGTGAGTTTTGCTTCAAAATTGATTATGGAAATCGAAAATAATGTGTTTGGGTAGAAGTCACATGAAAAGACCAGTCAAGACACCTGGAGGAATACATGTGTTCTGAAGCAGGAATTGATTGAAAGTGAAACAAATGCCCATAAATTTGTGAATTTGTGGATGAAATATATATACTATGATGTCCATAATACGAATAAATATTAATGTACCAGGGCTTAATAAAAATGAACGTCAAAATGCACAGCTTGTCATATAAGAATCGAGGTGCATTGATGTTAAACTTGGTCAGTTACTGTAGAAATATTAGTTAAATCTGTTTTTCAGGTGCATGAATAATCTTGTGAAAAGTTGATTATAAATCCAAGTCCATGAACATGAATAAATTTAGCGAGTGTAAATAAGACACATATATTTCATATTTTCAAAAATCTGGAGAGTATATATATACATATATATTTACACAAAACACACACACAGACATTAAAAAGTAGCAATATATATGCCACTCAAAATTCATCTATAAATATATATCATCCAAAGATGCAAAAATATTTATTTTACTGAACATGCGTTTATGTATAATGTTTTTCTACTAGGAAGCTCCCCTATAGGTGGAATTTTCAGTTCCAACAACGATTTGGAGGAGTGATCTCTTCTCACAATTTGTATCTACCAAGTCAGCCAACTCACAAAAATGTACATGTGATACCAGGTAGGATACTATAAATGCATATAAAAATACATGTGATGAATAGGCTACAGAGAAAGGGACAGGAATTCATATATTTGTTAATTTTAAAAACACATGGAGAACTATTTCAATTGAAAATTGACCAGATTTATAACACCTACCATTTATCATGCAAAAGGCAAGTCCAAATATACAACATGCCTCCTCTGAAATGCTTGTATTTCTATTCTGTTTGCGTTACTTTTCTCCATCATATTAGGATTAGTAGTCAGAGTCTAGTAGGGTATGTGAATATTTCTGAGAATAATCTTGTGAAAAGATGATTATAAATCCACATTCATGAATATGAAAAATTTAGGATGTATAAAATAATACACATATATTTCATATTTTGAAAAATCTGGAGAGTGTGTATATATATATATATATATATATATATATATATATATATATATATACACACACACACACACAAACATTCACAGACATTAAAAAGTAGCACTATATGACAATTTAAAATCACCATGAAATATATATCATCCACAGATCCAAATAAATTCATTTTACTGAACATCGATTTATGTATAATGTTGTTCAACTAGGAAGCTCACCCACACGTTGAATTTTCAGTTCCAACAGCGTTTAGGAGGAGTGATCCCTTTTCACAATTTGTATCTGCCAATTCAGCCACCACACAAGAATGTACGTGTGGTAACAGGTAGGATTCTAAATGTGCATATAAAAATACAGGTGCTGAATAGGCTTCAGAGTAAGGGAGACAGGAATTCACATATTTCTTAACTTTTAAAATACATGGAGAACTATTTCAAAAAAAATTGACAAGATTTAAAACTCCTACACTATATAATTCAAAAGGCAAGCCCAACTATCCACCATGCCTCCTCTGAACTGCTTGTAGTTCTATTCTTTTGGGGGTATTTTTCTCCAACATATTAGGATTAGTAGTCAGAGTCTAGTAGGGTATGTGTTAATGTCAGTGATTCAGTATTTTGAATGGAAAATAGGAAAATGAATCCAATGTGTATGCAAATATGTGCTTCAGAAAAATCTTTCCACTGTCATCCAGAACAATCCCTTGACATTACCTTCGCCCCAAGTAAGACACAATTAGAGGAAAAGAGATAGAAAATATGTGAATACATATCTGAAATGGAATTTGATCAGGAGTTCACAACCATGGAGGTGGTAGAGGAGTTTTCAAAAGTAAGGGACAGGGTAAGCACTCCACAATCACAGAGCTCTGCTGGCCTAAAGACTTCTTGAGAAACTGCCTCTGAGTTTGGGCACTTGAAATATATGTTGTTTTCAGGAGCTTTTGCTTCCTTCTAGTGAGACGATCAAAGCTGGGTCAGCATCTATGTGACCTGGAGGACATAAATTGTAATATTCCAATGAACATGAGGGAGCAGTGCTGAATTCTCTCTTTGTAGGTATACTATGGCCACTTGGGGCTAAGTGTGTCCCCGCGTGGACTGTATATTCATTTGTTCCTCTTCCACTCTTCATTGTGTTTCTTGCTCTTGCACTGCGACTTTGGTATTTGCTTCACGAAATACATGGAGTTCAACTGGGACACAGTGGTCTAAGTGTCTGCCCGTGAGGACTGTGAAGCCATTTAGTAATCCTCCACTTTTCCTGGTGTTTCTTGCTGCTGCACTGCGAGTTTTGTATTTGCTTCATGAAATACAAGGAGTTCAACTGGGACACAATGCTGGAGGGAGTTCTATCACATGTGGTGGCTCACACATGAGCATTCATGAAACCGGCCTCTATACCACATAGCTTGCTCCCTTGACCATAGCAACCTGATTCTGTAAATTACCCTAAAACCTCTCCATATAACAAGATGTGTTTACTTATAATGGTCTCCTGGCTGCACCATGTCCGTCTCATGACATTTGGAATCCAAAGGCAGATCCACATGGCCCCATCACAGATGTTTTATCACACACCTGCCTACCGCTGCTCTAGGCCCTCTACTCATCAGGCTCCAAATTACTGGCATCTCGGTTCTACACCATTTTCATTAAACCCAATCAATCAAGGCACTGTCTGGTACACTCATGATCAGAAATAGGACATCCAAAGGTTCTGTATGCCACCTGTTCATGGGAATTTCAAAAATTTAAACTATTTATCTAGCCTTTTATCAAGGATGAAGTTGGAGGCACAGTGGATTTCAATTCATGCAGGAACCATTAAATGGTGAGTATGATCATTTCAATGAAAACTCTGGAGAACTCTCACAGGCAAGGCTTCCCAAAGAGTGTCCAAAAGGTCACCTGAAGCCAGGCTAATTGAGGTCTACAATTGAGATCCATGAGTGTTTTGATCTCAACTATGGCTGCCAAGTCTTTCAGAATAAAATCTTGTGGTATCCTGACTGAGATTCCCAGTGCTCTGTGGAAAGCTACCCTGGGCCTACATCTCAGGTTCCAAGGGCGACTCTCATGCATGGCCTCCTCAAATCCCAACACAACTCATGGCAATACTTCACTAAGCTCAGTTCCAGGACACAGTGTCTAAAAGGAGTACACCAGAGTTCAGGCCCAGGAGGACCCAGTAATTTCTTCCAGCTACCACACATATGACCACAATTTAAATCAAAACACTCCCACATGGGCCTCATCTTCTTCTACACAGACACGCATCATAACCTCTGGCTGGAAGTTTCCATGAGGGGTGCAGCCCAAGACAGTGTCCAAAATAAGCTCCATTGCCCCTCATTTGCCAAAACTCAGGGAGGCCTAAACACCCTTCCTTTGAACCAGGAGTGATCAAATAAGCCTGCCTTTAATACTGCTCTGCTTCTCCAATTTGAGGCCTAATGAATGTCAGGTGTAGATTTTCTATGTGATTTGGAGTCATGAGAAAACCCAAGCACCTATGGGCTATCCACTGTAGGGCTTTGAAGAACTCATTTGACCCAAATGATCCCTATTCTCACTTGACGGAAGTCAGGAACTGAAAAGGTCGGGCGAACTTCGGAGGAAAAGACCACCAAGAGACTGTCTCATGCCACAGCAAAGGGTTTATTGGGGGTCCAGCATGCTGAGGCTCAGAGCTCACTTCAGAGGAGCAAAGAACAAAGAGCCCAGAGAACAACTCGAGCAGAGTTTATATACATTCTTTAGAGAGGGCAGGGTCTTTACATAAATCATAGCCTCCTTTAGAAAATCATCATATACCGCGGGAAAATCAAATAATAACTCTAAAACATGATTAGCACATTCATTAGCGGGAACAGGTTGGGCAGCAGGTGATTGGTCAGCCGTGAGAAGGAGTATACATTTAAACTGATTGGTTGAAGCACTGAGATGTATATGTGCAGATCTGCATGGTTTCTGGGAAGGGGTGGTTAAGTAACGAGGTGGTCAGGGAAGATTTCAACACACATCTAATGGGAAGATCCGGGAATTGTCTTAAGTGCCACAGGAATTTCAGGTTCGGAGTGCAGCTTGGAAAATGTACAAAACCTGGTTCTTTACGTTTCAATTTCAATTTCTTTTATTCTTTCATTTCCCACCCCTTTTTCTGACTACTTTTAATCTTAAAAGTAATGAATCAAAATTATTGTGGGGTTTCACATTCTATTCCTACCAGTGCAGCATATTTCTGTCTGATTATCATGAGTTTCACCTGCCTAATCTGAGCCTGGAGAAAGGAAACTATGTGGTTAAGCAAACAAGGTCCCACAGTTAGCAACACCATAAGGATGATCAGGGGTCCAGCTAAGTCTGATATTAGTGTAGTTACCAGGGGTACTGGGTTAACCATGACTCAAAGCACCCTTGTTGAATCTCTCATTCTCTCTGGCGCTCTTCAAGGTATTTTCTTAATTTACTCATGAATTATTTTGCAACTCCAATTTGGTCAGCATAAAAACAACATTCTTCTCTCAGTGCAACACAGAGGCCCTCTCCCTCATCAAGAGGAGGTCTAATCCTCACCTGTTCTGTAAAACAACTTCAGAGAGAGAGGTTAAGGATTCCTGCAAAGCTGTGATGGAGGTCTCTAACGTCTTCAAGTCTTGATTTATTGCTGTTTCTAATTGGGCCATTTGTTGTTAACCACGCATCATAGAAGCTGTTCCCATACCCACTCCTGCAGCAGCTCCTATCCCCAATAGGATGGCTAGAGTAAGGGACAATGGTTCCCCTTGATATCGGGTTGTTTGTCCCCCTAGTAGACCTTCAAATGATTAGGCATTATGATAGAGTACCCTGGAGAGTATCTGCACCATTACACAGTAATTTACAGGGCTGTCAAAGACCTGGGCTGAAATACAAGGAGTTCTGACTGTGTGGAGTTCAGTACCATAAAGGTTCCTTTAATTAGTTCCCAGGGGGAGGAGTCAGATGTACTCTGGACTGGGGAAGTAGGCAAAGACGGAATCCAGGAAGTATTAGATGGTAGAGGGGTACTGGTAGATCTAGGCATGGAAGGTTTAGGAGGCTTAATTCCTGGCTTGAGGGGATTGGGTCCTATTGCTGTGGGATTTTCTTTCTTTTTAAGCCAGACGGTGAACCAGAGACCAAATTCATCACCTGGGCCATAAATATAGAATCGCATTCCCCACGTATTTCCCATAGGCCAGGTTTTTCTGAGGTAGCCCCTTCCTTTGGAAGTGAAAGTTATATTGAGGGGGTAACACAGAGTATTCTTTCCACAGCGAGTTTTTGACACCACTGGGCTAGCAGCACATTTCTTGGGATCAATCCAGGTGTCATTTCATCCTACCCGAATCATACCTTTCTGGGGAGTTTGGGTTCCACCATGCAGCTTTCGTTTGTTCACAACCCCAAGATCTACAATAAAAGTCACTGGGGCCTCCACAGGTTTGGGCCTGTTTTATGACTTTGGAAATCAGGTGGGCACACATAATAGTCAAGACTGGCTAGTTTACACCTGAGCTGGGGGAGATGACATCCATAATTCATGGGTTAAGGTGGTCTATGTGGTCTATGTGGTCTATGAGTGGGATCTGTGTGGGGTCCTCTATGTCAGGGAGATCCCAGTCAGGGAAGCCTATGGCAAGCTGACAAATGTCCGGGTGGAGAGATGGCCACCAAGTCCATAAGGTGGCTGTTTGTGAAATAGATCACACTACTTGCCCATTAGGATTCATTACTTGCCCTTGTTGCTGAGCACGCTGATGGGGATTAGGGCTGCTGGTGGTCATGAGAAGAATCCATAGCCCTACCCACATGATGGACACGCAACTTGAGATGGATACCAGTCTGTAGAAGTTTCCAGCCAGAGTCTGTACAGGGCTCAGGCATGAGATGGGAGGCATTGATCCAGGAAGTGATCCCATCCACTTTCACCACTGTGGGTGTTATAAGCAGCACCTGGTATGGTCCTTTCCAGTGGAGTTCCAGGGATGACACCTGACGCCATCTCACGTAGACGAAGCCTCCCACTTGATATCAATGTGGGGTTCCCTCGTCTCCAGTCTGATAAGCAGAGGCCAAATGTTTCCACAGGTATCGCTGGGTGCTGGGTTTGTTAAAGGGCTTTAAATCTGTCAAGCAAGGGGGTGTGAAAGGAATCATTAAGTCTCAGAGTTGGGATTAGGTCCCCTACTGGAGGAAGGGCACCATTGAGAATTTCATAAGAGGTGAGGTTACACAAAGAGGCGGAGGGGGTATTTATTTCACAAAACAGTGCATAAGGTTGGAGCATAGTCCAATTTTTTATGCCAGTATCCAAGCTTAATTTTGTTAAGTACTCTTTGATGGTTCTATTCATCCTTTCTACCTGTCCTGAGCTCTAGGGTCTATAAGCACAATGTAACTTCCAATTAATCCCCAGGGTCCTGGCAAATCACTTACTTTCCTGGGGCATGAATGCCGGTCCGTTAGCGGACCCTATTACCTTAGGCAGGCCGAACCTTGGAAAAATGTCTTCTACGATCTTTTTGACTACCATCTGAGCTGTTTCTTTCTTCATGGGGAAGGCTTCAACCCATCCTGAAAAAGTATCTACAAAGACTAGGAGATATTTAAGTTCATACCTTGCTGGCTTAATTTCAGTAAAGTTCAATTCCCAGAATTGTCCTTGTCTGGTTCCTTGTAAGCGCTTCCCTGCAGGAAGCTTGGATGGGTAAGCATTAACTACTTGGCAGACTTGACAAGCTCTAGTCACCTGCTCAGCTATTTCTTTCCTCTGTGAGTCAGTCAACAATAAGTCCTTTCTCCGGTCCTTTAAGAGTGCCTATATCTTCTCTGAGTCTAAGTGGGTGAGCTGGTGTACGTCTTTGACATAAAGGTGGGCTTTTTGAAATTGTAAACTTGGCTCTGTAGGATCCCAGAGTTCTGTATCTGTCTCCTCAGATGATAAGTTGCCTGAATGTTCCGGTGCGGCCAAGTCTCCTGATTGTTCTTCCCCCTGGTGTGGAAAAAGTTAACACAGTCACTCCATTTAGGGCTGCCAATTAAGCTTCCTCATATGCCCTTCTTTTTCCAACCGCCACGGGTTCGTTTCCCTTCTGGTGCCCTGGGCAGTGCACTATAGCTAGTTCCTTAGGGCCCTGCACTGCTGAGAGAAGTTGGAGGATCTCATCTTTGTTCTTTATTTCTTTCCAGGTGGAGGTTAATAACCCCCTTTGCTGGTAAATAGCCCCGTGCACATTTGCAGTGGCAAATGCATAGCGGCTATCAGTGTATATGGTGGCCCTTTTGCCTGTTGCTAGTTCCAATACTTTCGTAAGGGCAATCAGTTCTGCTTTTGGGGCTGATGTCAGTTCTGGGAGACCAGAGGAACAGATGACATTAATTTTGCTAACTACTGCTTCTCCAGCCCACCGCTTACCATCTTGGAGGAAGCTGCTGCCATCCATAAACCATACAACTTCAGGGCAAGGCAGTGGCTGATCCTTCAAGTCTCGTCGTATACTGGTTTCCTCTGCCAGTATGTGTTGACACTCATGAGAGACGGGTCTTGATGATTCTTCTGGGAGCAGTGTAGCCGGGTTGAGTGGAGCAGCGGGTCCCAGCGTGATTCTGTCTTTGTCAAGCAAGAGGTTCTGGTAGTGGGTTATTCTAGAGTTTGATAGCCACATCTCTGGAGGCTGACAGATGATGCACTCCAGGGCATGGGGGACTATAATCGTTAGCTTCTGTCCCAACGTTAATTTATCAGCATCTTTTATTAGAAGGGCTGCCGCTGCTATAGCTCTTAAGCAATGGGGTGACCCACTAGCCACTGGGTCCAGTTTATTTGATAAGTATTCTACCGGCCTTTTCCAAGGTCCCAAAGTCTCAGTGAGCACAACCCGTGCTATTCCTTTCTTTTCCTCGATGTAGAGACTGAAGGGTTTTTCTATATCTGGGAGTGCTAAGGCTGGAGCAGATAGCAGCACCTTTTTTCTGACATTATCAAAAGCTTGTTGGTGCTCAGGGGTCCATTGGAAGTGGGCATCCCCCTTTATCAGCGGGTATAAAGGGGCAGCCAGAGACACGAACCCAGGAATCCATAACCTGCAAAAGCCGGCAGTCCCAAGAAACTCCCTGAGTTGTCTCTTATTAGATGGGGGCAGTATCTGCACAAAGGTTCGTTTTGTGGGCTCAGTGAGCCATCCTTTGCCACCCCTAAGAGAATAACCCAGGAAGATTACTTCTTGCTGACAAATTTGGGCCTTTTTGGCAGAAGCCCTATATCCAAGCCGAGCAAGCTTGGAAAATAATGCTTGGGTCCCAGACTCATAGTTCTCTTTGGTGTCGGCTGCCAGTAGCAGACCATCCACATATTGGAGTATGGTGACATCGGGGTGTGCAGTTTTGAAGTCATTGAAGTCCTTGTGGAGGGGTTCATCAAAGAGAGTGGGAGAGTTTTTGAACCCCTGTGGGAGTCTAGTCCAGGTTAGTTGGACAGATGTTCCTTTTTCGGGGTCTATCCACTCAAAAGCAAACAGCAACTGACTGTCCTTATGTACGGGCAAGCAAAAGTGAGCATCTTTTAATTCTAGCACAGTGTACCATTCCTGCTCCAGATTCAGAGCGCTAAGCAAATTATATGGATTCGGTACAGTGGGGTGAATGTCCTGCACTCTGTTGTTGATCTCTCTTAGGTATTGAAGGGTCCGGTAGTCCCCAGTTCCTGGCTTTCTTACTGGTAGCAGGGGGATATTCTAGGACAAATGACAGGGCCTTAAGACCCCAAAAGCCAGGTATTTCTGAATATGGGCCCTTATCCCATCCTTAGCTTCTTTGATTAGAGGATATTGTTTAACACTGATTGGAGAGATAGAGGCTTTTAATTCTACTACTATTGGAGGTTGTTATATGGCTAGACCTAACCCAGCAGTTTCTGCCCAGGCATTAGGATAATCTTTTATCCATTTCTGGGGTCGTTTGCCTGTTTGATCAGTCCTAGGAGGCGCGAAGTGTTGATGTTCATCTTCTACGGATGTTGTCAAAGCCATGACTATGGGAGTTTTTACTGAAGGCTTTAGAAACTCCACTTGGGGACCATCAGGGTTAAAGGTTATTCTAGCCCAGAGTTTGGTAAGCAGATCCCAGCCCATCAATGGGGCTGGGCATTCTTAGATTACTTGGAAAGCGTGGTGGACTTTTCCATTTCCTAGGTCCATAGTCCTCTTAGTTGTCCCAGCCCAATATCTACTGCCATTAGTACCTTTAACAGGGGACCATTTATTTGATAGGGGGCCCAGTGGGGTCTTAAAGGTTGATTATACTGCTCCTGTATCCACTTCAAAGTTCACTGGGGTCCCCTCCACTTTAAAAGTTACCCTGAGCTCGGAGAGGGGATCCGAGGCCCGACTTTCCTAGTCCTCTTCTAGAGTCAGCACGGCGGACTGGCATCTCTGCTTCTTTCGGGGGCACTCTTTGGCCTAGTGTCCTGTTTTCTTTACAGTAGGCACACTGATCTGAGGCCAGGGGCAGCCATTGGCGGGGGCCCAGGTATCCCTTTCTGTCTTCCTGCTTTTTAACTTCTGGCATATTTGGTGCTCTGACCAGAACCTTAGTCAATGCTTTAGTCTGCCTTTTGCTCCTTTCATCCTCCTTTTGTTCCCTTTCCGTCTCTCTCCTCTGTTCCCTTTCCTCCTCAGTTTCTCTCTTATAATATACTTTCTCAGCATCTCTTACTAAATCTCTCAAGGTCTTATCTTGTAATACATCTAGACGTTGTAACTTTCTCTTAATATCTAGGGCAGCCTGCTCGATAAAGGCCATTGCAACAGATGCTTGTTCATCCTCTGCCTGAGGATCAAAAGGAGTATATTTCCTATATGCTTCCATAATTCTCTCCAGAAACATAGAGGGAGACTCATTAGGCCCTTGGATAATCTCTCTTACCTTGGCCAAATTAGTCGGCCCTCTGGCGGCCACTCGGAGACCCGCTATTAGAGTCTGGCGATAAGTGGACAGATGCTACCTACATTTAAAGGTGTTTGGGTGCCAGTTGGATCGGTTCATTGGCCCGTAGGGACGGAGAGGAAGCATCATAGGGGCTTCCGAGTTTTCTATTATCCGTCACCGGCGGGTTCCTTTAGGTGGCCCAGCTTCCTCCAGGGGAGGAGGGGTTGCTGCTGCTGCAGAGAAGTCCCCTGGAGTGCTTGGGTCTGGCCCAATTGCCTCTAGCGGCGGAGAGGCTGAGTCAGCGGCGAGAATATCATCTGGAACGTGTTGGGGGTTGGAGAGCGAGGGTAGAAGATAAGGAGGGGGAGGAATGTCCAGTCTTGTGACTCAGGGAGAATGGAAGGAAGAGGGGGAGGAGTGGAAGGTTTGAATGATAGGATGCTGGGGGAAGGGGTATATGGCTGTTGATCTGGGTGGCCACGTGGCCCCGGCTGAAAGACAATATCTCTGACTTTCGGATTAGAGGGAAGTAGAAGGATCCTTCTGGGGGGCCACCTGACTCCGAGAATGGGCCATTCTGAAGCACAGAGAATCTGCCAGGTACGGCATTTTACTGAAAAAGAAAGATTCTGGGCCCTTGAGCGGACATCAGTCCAATGATCAAGTGTCAGGGACAGAGAAGTGGAAGTGCTTTTTCCCATAATGAGAGTTACTCAAACAGGGACAGTGAAGACACAAACGCAACACAGACAAAGACAAACAGTAAACGTTTAACATGAGTCCAAGACAAAGATTAGAACTGAGTAACTGCCAAAACCTGATGGGTTAGACAATAAAGACAGCCCGTAAACTCAACATGAGTTCAGAACAATGACCAAAACTGAGTAGCCGGCAAAACCTGATGGGCTGGCGAACCGAATCCTGAAGCAAAATATAAACGAGTTGAGGAAATTAGTATTCCTTGATTTCTCTAGTCCTCTGGAGTGTCCCCCAGGAACGTGGCCTGTAGCTCTGTGACACATCTGTCAGCCACCATCAGAGAGAGCTAATGCTCTTCACTGACAGGCACTTTGCCAATCCATAACCTGAAACCCAAAACCAGAAAGAGGTGCCTTACTTACCCCGAGAGGAGTCCATTGGGGTCTTTCGTCCGCCGCTGCCGGATATCTCACCTGGGGCCTCCAGATGAATATGTGGGGCGAACGTCAGAGAAAAAGACCACCAAGAGGCTTTCTCATGCAACAGCAAAGGTTTCATTGGGGGTCCAGCATGCTGGGGCTCAGAGCTCACTTTAGAGGAGCAAAGAACAAAGAGCCCTGAGAACAACTTGAGCAGAGTTGATATACATTCTTTAGAGAGGGCAGGGACTTTACATACATCATAGCCTCCTTTAGCAATTCATCATATACCATGGGAAAATCAAATAACAACTCTAAAGCATGATTAGCACTTTCATTTGCGGGAACAATTCGGGCAGGGGGTGATTGGTCAGCCCTAAGAAGGGGAATACATTTAAACTGATTGGTTGAATACCTGAGATGTATACTTGCTGAGCTGCAGGGATTCTGGGAAAAGGTTGTTAAGTAACTAGGTAGTCAGGGAAGATTTCAACACACATCTAATGGGCAGATCCGGGAATTGTCTAAACTGCCACAGGAAAGTGCAGCTTGGAAAGTTTACAAACCTGGTTCTTTACATTTCAATTTCAATTTCAATTTCTTTTATTCTTTCAGAACCTTACAGAGAAAGGCAAGAGAATTAATCCACAATGACTGCTCTTTTGGCCATTTTGGTTTTGGATGCACACATGGGATCTTTCTTTCGATCCATCTGGTGCTGATAATCTAAGTCACAGCCTCACACAGGGCCAAGAGGCTAATTAAGACACAACCATTTTCAAAGCAATTACTACTCTGAGGTCAGTTACAGAACTCAGTCTCTGAGGAGAATCACACCAGTGTTCAAGGCTAGGTGCACCCAGTCATCTTTTCCAACCACCACATAAATGACCACAATTAAAACCAAAACAATCCCACATGGCCCTCACCTTCTTCCATAGAGTCACTCATCATAACCTCTGGCTGGAGGATTCCTTGAATGGCGCAGCTCAAGAGAGTGTCCAAAATAAGCTTCCTTGCCCCTCATTTGCCTAAACTCAGGGTGGCCTGGACACCCTTCCTGTGAACTAGGATTGATCACATAGGTCTGCCGCTAATACTGCTCTACTTCTCCAATTAGAGGCCTACTGACTGTCAGGTATAAATTCCTTATGTGATTTGGATTCATGATTAAACCCAAGCACCTCTGAAGAGCTTGGAAGAACTCATTTGACCCAAAAAATCCCTATACTCCCTTGAAGAAGGTCAGGAACCTAACAGAGGAAGGCAAAAGACATCATCCACAATGACTTATGTTTTTGCCATTTTGGTTTTGGATGCACACATTGGATGTTTCTTTAGATCCATCAGGCGCTGAAAATCTAAGCCATAGCCTCTCACAGGGCCAAGAGGCTGATTCAGACACATGGCTTTCCAAAGCAATTAAGCAAAGAGCCACAGGTGATGCCCATTCATTTCCATTTGAAAACTGTTTCCTTCAGGCTTCACAAAGGTGTGGCCTGAGGCAAAGACCTTCCTGACATTCAGGGCAAAATATCAATAGGCTAGCAAAAGGCCCAAAACAGGGTTTCTCCACTGAGGCTTTTCTGGTCACACTGATATCTGAGTTTTCTGAGATGCTCCAATTCCCTCCAGCTATCCAGAACATAGCCATGTCACAGAGTTTGGAGGTGGTACATATTTTGGACACAAAACCATGAGCCTATTCTGGAGAGTGGCCAAAATTCAGGAAGAAAACAGAAACTTAGTAAGATAGTAGGTGTTGCCCATCGATAAGGCAACCTGCAGTCCATTACTAAAATGGACAGGATGAATGCTGGGAAGCCTTCTACTAGACAGGACACATCCATTGATGCATTCTCTTTTCTAATGTCTACAACCATGGACACAGTGGGAGACACAGACACAGAAACACTTGCCTTGTCAAAGTTCTTTCTAGAAATAGTCCACTCCAAAGCAAACACACCGCCTTTCCTACCTATTCTCAGAACATGAGACAAAACCACAAACTCACACACACACTCAAAAAGGCACCTCCTTCCCCCAAGTAAGTCTGTGACTATCCAGAGTGTCCTTTGACTGGTGGGCCATTTTATGTTCCCCCGAAAAGGCCTGTCTTGTCTTAGATCTGGTCTCCTTGTCAAACACTGTGAAGTTGTCAGGAGCCTGTTCTGACCACTACATGCTTTCTCAGGGAAGGCCCGTCTTCAGAACTCTCCTCGCATTTGGCCATCCTCACATCAGTAGGTACCAAAAAAGACAGACTCTGTCCTTGGTAAATCCAAACATGTGAGCCCACTGGGACTGAGACTGGGACTGGCTCTGTGTGCCTGGCTTCCTGGATCCCAAATTCAGAGAGTTCCATCACCAAGGAAGTGAGGTAGGTCACTTATTTCAAGAATTTAATGAGTTCACTGCCTTGGCAACCACTTTGTTATAACAGTTGCTTCCAAGGGTCCCATGAGATGGAGGATACCCTACTTCCTCTGACACTTTCACTAGTTAGAATGGTATATCAACCATATGGAACCAGAAACAGCTCTCCACATTGTCCTGGTTTGGTCCATATTCTCTCCATTAAGAATAGAGAGGCTGATTCAGACACAGCCCTTCATCCTGACAAGGTTGTTTGCCATGGAAGATGACTTTTGCTCTCTCAGGTCCTACATAGCTGCCTAATACTTCTCCAGGGATCATTTCTGCTTGGACCATTGAGTTTCTAAGCAGGTGGAAGATCCCCTACATTCCTGTATTGTAAGACAAACTCTGTCCCTGCTCTTCTGTAAAGGTAGATTGAGGGAACAGTGTATGGTTAGGGTTAATAACAGGTTCGATTTTGGTGAGGACTCATTCTGTTTGATGAATAATGGTATTGGGAACCTGCGATATTTACAAGAATATATAGGTAAAATATAAGTATGGAAACAGAAATCTAGGTATGATTTGAAGCCCAGAAGGACATTGGGACCTTCATTGGGATACTTAGCTTTGAATTATGTTCTGCACAGATGTCTCAGATAAATCGATATACAATGTTATAGGACCTTGTACCTTGGATGATTGAATGTCGAAGAGAACATCCAGGATAAAAGGGATAGTTGGTAGTATTAGAAAGACAGTTTGTAAGTTTAAAAAGAAGAGTGAGTATAAGTTTTGGACCAAAAATTCTTTAGCAATAGGGTTTCGGGTAGAGAGTGAATATGAATGTCAGAACGTGTGAAGAATCAGTCACAATGATGAACTGGGGAAAATATGTAGGAAAGCAGATATCCATAGAGACATTAGGAAATCATGCAAAATGTAAAGTGAGTGATTGGATTAGACATTTTCAATATGATTGAGTTTCAATATATAATCTTAGGAAAAAACAAATATGTAGTCCCCAAAAAGATTGACAAGTGGGAGCATTAGGCAGCCTGGACATGGATGTTTTTAGTAATCCATGTTCATTTTCCATTTAGACTTTGGTACAATCATAAGTGTGATGTTTGCATTTTCTGACCAGAATATTACTGTGATAAAATGTATATGTGGATCAGGTAACATGAGTATTTCTTCCACCAATTTTGGAGCCATATTTTGAAGATGTATAAATTAGTATTGTGGGTAAAAATAGATGTACCCTGTGTCTATGAATATAGAGATAATGCATGAATAGAGCGTAGTGTGAATAAATAATATTACTTGTTCCAACTTTAAATAATGGATTAAATTGATATCGAAATATTCAGGAAATCTTATATTGATATACATACATTCATTTCAACCAATAATACATCTAATGGTAATATTAGGGTTGTGGTTTATCCTGAAGTGTGTGTGAGTTTTGCTTCAAACTGATTATGGAAATCAAATATAATATTTTTGGAAAGAAGTCTCATGAAAAGACCAGTCAAGAAACATGGAGGAATACTTGTGTTCTGAAGCAGGAAGTGATTGACATTGAAACAAATGTCTAAAAATTTGTGAACTTGTGGATAAAATATATATCCTACGATGTGCATAAACTGCAGAAATAGTAATGTACCATTGTTGAATAAAAATGAACGTCAAATTATATGTCATGTCCCATAGGAGTCTACTTGCGTTGATATTAAACTGGGTCAGTTACTCTAGAAATATTAGGATTTGTGTGCAGCTTTCACTGAAGTCAGTTTTCAGTACTAGGAAACAAATATATATTTCAAGTTGATGAATAATTCTGAGAATAATCTTGTGAAAAATCGATTATAAATCTAAATACATCAACATGAATAAATTTAGGGAGTATATATAAGACACATATATTTCATATTTTGAAAAATCTGGAGAGTATGTATATATATATATATATATATATATATATATATATATATGTACACAAAACATACACACACACTATAAAAAGTAGCAATACATATGCTAATCGAAATTCATCATTAAATATATATAATTCACATATGCAAAATTAATTATTTTACTGAACATGGATTTTTGTATAATGTTTTTCTATTAGGAAGCTCACCCATAGGTTGAATTTTCAGTTTCAACAGCGTTTAGGAGGAGGTATCTCTTCTCACAATTTGTATCTTCCAAGTCAGACAACACAAAAAAATTAACCTGTGATACCAGGTAGGATTCTATATGTGCATATAAATATACATGTGCTGAATAGTCTATAGAGAAAGGGAGACAGGAATTCACATATTAGTTAATTTTAAAAACACATGGAGAATTATTTTAACCAAAAATTGACTAGATTTGTAACACCTACCCTTTATCATGTAAAAGGCAAGTCCAAATATACACCATGCCTCCACTGAACTGCATGTATTTCTATTTTGTTTTGGTTATTTTTCCTCCATCATATTAGGATTAGTAGTCAGAGTCTAGTAGGGTATGGGTTAGTGTCATGGTTTCAGTATTTTGATTGGAAAATAAGAAAATGAATCCAATGTGTATGCAAATATGTGCCACACAAAAATATTCCCACTCTCATCCAGAACAATGAATTGCCATTACCTTCACCCCAAATAAGACACAATTAGAGGAGAAGAGTTAGAAAATCTGTTAATACATATATGGAATGGAACATAATCAGGAGTTCACAACCTTGGAGGTGGTAGAGGAGTTTCCAAAAGTTAGGGTCAGGGTAAACACTCCACAAACATGGAGCTCTGCTGGCCTAAAAACTTCTTGAGAAACTGTCTCTGAGTTCAGGCACTTGAAATATATGTTGTTGTCAGGAGCTTTAGCTTCATTTGTAGTGAGACCATCAAAGATGGGTCTGCATCTATGTGACCTGGAGAACATGATTTCTTTTTTTTAATGAACATAAGGGAGCAGTGCTGAATTCTCTCTTTGTAGGTAAACTGTGGCCACTCGGGTCTAAGTGTCTCCCCATGTGGACTGTGAAGCCATTTGGTCATCCTCCACTTTTTGTGGTGTTTCTTGCTGCTGCACTGGGAGTATGGTATTTACTTAACGAAATACAATGAGTTCAACTGGGACAAAATGCTAGAGTGAGTTCTGTCATGTGTGGTGGGTCAGGTTCTCCAGGAGAATGCACCAACAAGTCTTCTATCCAACATAGCTTGTCCCCTTGACCATAGCAACCTGTTTCTTAAAATTGACGTTAAACCTCTCCATATAACGAGATGCCTTTACATATAAGGGTCTGCTGGCTACACTATTTCAGTCACAAGCCATTTGGAAGCCAATGGAAGATCCACATGACCCCACCACAGATATTTTATCACACATCTGCACACCACTGCTCTAGGCCCACTACTCAGCAGGCTCCAACTTACTGGCATCTCTGTTCTACACCATTTTCATAAAACCAAGTCAATTAAGCCACTGTCTGGTACACTCATGATCAGAAACAGGACATCCAAAGATTCTCCAGTGCCACCTGGTCATAGGAATTTCAAATATATCATGGTATTTATCTGGGATTAGGAAGATAGACGGTAGGATTAAAAAGAAGGGTGAGTAAAGGATTTGGACATTAAGTTCTGCTTCTCCAATTTGAGGCGTATTGTCATGCATGGGCGACTCTCATGCCTGGCCTCCAAAATCCCAACACAATTCATAGCAATACATCTCTAAGGTCATTTCCAAAACTCCGTTTCTAAGGGGAATCACACCAGAGTTCAAGCCCAGGTGGACCCATTCATCTCTTCCAACCGCCACACAAGTGACCACAATTAAAAACAAAACACTCCCACATGGCCCTCATTTTCTTCCATGTAGACACTCATCATAATCCCTTGCTAGAGGTTTCCATGAGGGACACAGTCCAAGACAGTGTCCAAAATAAGCTCCCTTCCCCCTCATTTGCCTAAAGTCAGGGTGGCCTGGGCACCCTTCCTGTGAACCAGGAGTGATCAAATAGGCCTGCCATTAATGCTGCTCTGCTTCTCGAATTTGAGGCCTACTGACTGTGGGGTTTAGATACTTTATGTGAATTGGAGTCATGAGAAAACCCAAGAATCTCTGGGCTTCCCTCTGCAGGGCTTTGAAGAACCCATTTGAGTGAGTCTAGGAGTTGGACCAAAAGTTCTTTAGCAAAAAGGTTTTGGTGAGAGAGTAAATGTAAATGTCAGCACATTTGAAGGGTCATTCCCAATGATGAACTGGAGAAAATGTATTTGAAAGCAGATATCAATGGAGACATTAGGAAATCAGGCAAAGTACAAAGTGAGTGGTAGGATAAGACATTATTAACAGGGTTGAGTTTGAATATATAATCTTAGGAAGAAACAGATATGTAGTCACCAATAGGAATAATATTTGAGAGCATTAGGGAACCAGGACATGGATGTTGTTAGTAATACATGCTCACATTCAATTTAGGCTTTCGTACAGTCATAAGTGTGACCCTTGCATTTTGTGTCAGGAATATTACTGTGATGAAATGTATATGTATATCAGGTGACTAGAGTATTTTTTCCACCATTTCTGAAAGCAATATTTTAAAGACTTATAAATTAGTATTGGGGATACAAATACATAGACCCTGGGTCTATGAATATAGAGATGATGCCTTAATAGACCATACTGTGAATAAATAATATAACAGGTTCCACTTTTAATATTGGATTGAATTGATATCTGAAAATACATAAGAAATTTTATGTTGATATACAATCATTCATTCCAAACAGTTATACATCTAATGGTAATAATAGAGTTATGGTTTATCATGATGGGTGTGTGAGTTTGTCCCAAAAGTGATTATGGAAATCGAAAACAATGTGTTCAGAAAGAAGTCTCATGAAAAAACCAGTCAAGAAAGCTGGAGGAATACATGTGTTTTGAAGCAGGAAGTGATTGAAAGTGAAACAAATGCCTATAAATTTGCTAAATTGTGGAAGAAATATATATCGTATGATGTGCATAAAATGAAGAAAACTAATATACCAGTGTTGAATAAAAATGAACGTCAAAATAGACATCATGGAACATAGGAATCTACTTGCACCGATGTTAAACTGGGTAAGTTACTGTAGAAATATTAGCATTTGTATATACCATTCACTGAATTTAGTTTTCAGTACTAGGAAACAGATATGTAGTTCAGGTGGATGAATATTTCTGAGAATAATCTTGTGAAAAGTTGATTAGAAATCCAAATATATGAACATTAATGAATTTAGGAGTGTATAATAAGACACATATATTTTACATTTTGAAAAATCTGGAGAATATATATATATATATATATATATATACACACACAAAACCCACACAGAGCAATTAAAAAGTAGCAATATATATGCCAATCAAAATTCATCATGAAATTTATATGATCCACATATCCAAAACTATTTATTTTACTGAACATGGATTTATATATAATGTTGTTCAACTAGGAAGCTCCCCCATAGGTTGAATTTTCTGTTCCACAATTTGTATCTGTCAAGTTGGCCACCTCACAAGTATGTACGTGTGATACCAGGTAGGATTCAATATGTGCATATACAAATACATGTGCTTAATAGGCTACAGAGAAAGGGAGACAGGAATTCACATATTTGTTAACTTTAAAAACACACGGAGAACTACTTCAATTAAAAATCGACTAGATTTATAACTCCAAACCTATATATTGCAAAAGGCAAGCCCAACTATACACCACCCCTCCTCTGAACTACTTGTATTTCTATTCTGTTTGAGTTATTTTTCTCCATCACATTAGGATTAGTAGTCAGAGTCTAGCAAGCTATGGGTTAGTGTCAGGGAATCAGTATTTCGAATGGAAAATTGGAAAATGAACACAATGTGTATGCAAATATGTGCTACACAAAAATCTTCTTATTCTCTTCCAGAAAAATTTATTGTAATTAACTCCGCCCCAAGTAATACAGAATTAGAGAAGAAGAGTTAGAAAATCTGTGAATACATATCTGGAATGGAATATGCTCAGGAGTTCACAACCTTGGAGGTGTTAGAGGAGTTTCCCAAAGTAAGGGACACAGTAAACATTTCTCAAATGTGGAGCTCTGGTGCCCTAAAGACTTCTTGGGAAACTGCCTATGTGGTTGGGCACTTGAAATATATATTGTTTTCAGGAGCTTTTGATTTCTTTCTAGTGAGACCATCAAAGCTGGGTCTGCATCTATGTGACCTGGAGGACATGGATTCTTATTTTCCAATGTACATGAGGTAGCAGTGCTGAATTCTCTCTTTGTAGGTAAA
Source organism: Callospermophilus lateralis (assembly GCF_048772815.1). Lineage (NCBI taxonomy): Eukaryota > Metazoa > Chordata > Mammalia > Rodentia > Sciuridae > Callospermophilus > Callospermophilus lateralis. Next base: position 38,940 of record NW_027517344.1, read on the forward strand.
CTGTGGCCATTGTGGGCTAAGTGTCTCCCTGGGGTACTGTGAAGCCATTTGGTCATCCTCCAATTTTCATGGTGTTTCTTGCTGCTGCACTGGGACTTTGGTATTTGCTTCACGATATACAAGGAGTTCAAATGGGACACAGTGGTGGAGGGAGTTCTGTCTTGTGCGGTGGGTCAGAGTTCTCAGGAGAATGCACCAAGCAGGCTTCTATCCCTCATAGCTTGCCCCCTTGTCCATAGAAACCTGGTTCTGAACATTGCCCTGAAACCTCTCCATATAACAATATGCCATTTCATTGAACATTCTGCTGGCTGCACCATGTCAGTCACAAGCAATTTGGAAGCTAATGGCAGATTGACATGGCCTCACAAAGATGTTTTATCATACACCTTCCCACCTCTGCTCTAGGCCCACCACTCAGTAGGCTCTAACTTACTGGTATCTCTGTTCTACACCATTTTTATGAATCCCAGTCAATCAAGGCACTGCCTGATAGATTCATGAATGATGTAGGACATCCAAATGTTCCCAGTGCGACCAGGTCATGGGAAATTCAAAAATTTCATGGTATTTATCTAGGCATTTTTCAAGGATGAAGTTGGAGGCACTGTGGGTTTTAATTCATTCGGGAACCATGAAATGGTGAGGATGCTCATTTCAATGAACGCTATCGAGAACTCTCACAGCTAAGACTTTCCAAAGAGTGGCCAAAAGGTCACATGAAGCCAGGCTCATTGAGGTCTACAATGTGAGGTCCATGTTTGTTTTGATTCTCAACTATGGCTGACATGCCTTTAAGAATAAAATCATGTGATATCCTGGCTGAGATTCCCAGTGCTCTGTGGAAAGGTACCCTGGGCCTATATCTCAGTTTCCATGGGCGACTCTCATGCGTGTCCTCCTAAAATCCCAACACAAGTCATGGCAATACTTCTCTGAGGTCAGTTTCAGAACTCACTCTCTAAGGGGAATCACGCCACTGTTCAAGCCCAGGTGGACCCAGTCACCTCTTCCAACTGCCACACAAATGAAAACAATTGAAACCAAAAAAAATCCCACATGGCCCTCATTTTATTTCATATAGACACTGAACATAACCTCTTGCTAGAGGTTTCCATGAGGAGCACAGTACAAGACAGTATCCAAAATAAGCTCCCTTGCCCCTCGTTTGCCTAAAGTTTGAGTGGCCTGGACACCCTTCCTGTGAAACAGGAGTGATCCAATAGGCCTGCATTTAATACTGCTCCACTTCTCCAATTTGAGGCCTACTGACTGTGGGATTTAGATTATTTATGTGTATTGGAGTCATGATAAAACCCAAGCACCAATGGGCTAGCCTCTGCAGGGCTTTAAAGAACTCATTAGACCCAAAGGATCCTTATTCTCACTTGATGGAGGTCAGGAAACTTACAGAGAAAGACAAGAGAATTCACCCACAATGACTGCTCTTTTGGCCATTTTGGTGTTGGATGCATACATGGGATCTTTCTTTACATCCATCAGGTGCTGACAATCTAAGCCACAGCCTCACACTGGGCCAAGAGCCTGATTCAGACACATCCCTTTCCAAAGCAATTAAGCAAAGAGACACAGGTGATGCCCATTCATTTCCATTTGAAAACGGTTTTCTTCAGGCTTCACAAACGGGTTGGCCTGAGGCAAAGTCCTTCCTGACTCAGGGGAAAAGAACAATTGTTAAGCAAAAGGCCCAACCACGGTTTCTCCACTGAGATGTTAGTAGTCACACTGATATCTGAGTTTTCTGAGATGCTCGCCATTCCCTTCAGCTATCCAGTATATGGCCATGTGACAGAGCTTGGTGGTGGTACATATCTTGGACACAAAACCATGAGCCTATTCTGGAGAGTGGCCAGAATTCAGGAAGAAACCTGGAACTTAGGAAGATAGCAGGTGTTACCCATTGATTATGCAAGCCCTGGTCCATTCATTAATTGGGCAGGATGAATGCTCGGAAGCTTTCTAATAGACAGGACACATCCATTGATGCATTCTTTTTTTCTAATGTCTACAACCACGGACACAGTGAGATACACAGACATAGAAACACATGCCCTGTGAAACGACTTAGTAGAAACATTTCACTCCAAACCACAAAACCGTCTTTCCTACCTATTCTCAGAATATGAGACAAAACCACAAACCCACACCAACACCCAAAAAGGCACCTGCTTCCCTCAAGTAGGTCTGTGACTATCCAGAGTGTCCTCTGACTTCTGGACCATACTATGTTCTCCCAAAATGGCCTGTCCTTTATCAGATCTGGTCTCCTTGGTCAACTCTGTGAAGTTGTCAGGAGCTAGTGGTGAGCCACTACCTGCTTTCTCAGGAATGGCCCCTCTTCAGAGCTTTTCTGGTATTTGGCCATTCTCACATCAGTAGGTACCAAGAAAGATTGACTCTGTCCTTGGTAAATCCAAACAAGTGAGCTCACAGGGACTGTGACTGAGACTGGCTTGGATGCCTGGCTTCCTGGATCCCATGTTCAGAGAGTTCCATCACCACAGAAGTGAGGTGAGGTCACTTCCTTCAGGAACTGAATGAGTTCACTGGCTTGGCAACCACTTTGTCCTAACAGTTGCTTCCAAGGGTCACATGAGATGGTGGCTGCCCCAACTTCCTGTGACACTTTCACAAGTTAGATTGGTATATCAACCATAGGAACCTGGGAACAGCTCTCCACAGAGGCCTGGTTTGGTCCATCTTCTCTACATTAGGACGAGAGAGGCTGATTTGGACACAACCCTTCATCCTGGCCAGGTTGTTTTTCATGTAAGATGACTTTTACTCTCCCAGGTCCTTCATAGCTGCCTACGTCTTCTCCAGAGGACATTTCTGCATGGACCTTTGAGGTTCTCAGCAGGTGGAAGATCCACTACATTCCTGTATTGTAAGACTAACTCTGTCCCTCCTCTCTGTAATGTTAGATTGAGGGGAAAGTGTACGGTTAGTGTTAATAACATTTTCGATTTGGGTTAGGAATCATTCTGCTGGATGAATAATGGTATTGGGAACCTGTGATATGTATGAGAATATATAGGTGAAATACATGTATGAAAACAGAAATCTAGGTAAGTTTTGAAGCCCAGAAGAGAATTGGGCCCTTGATTGGGATACTTAGCTTTGAATTAGGTTCTGCACAGATGTGTCAGATTAATCAATATTCAATGGCCTAGGACCTTGTACCTTGGATGATTGAATGTAGAAGAGAACATCCAGTCAAAAAGGGATAGTCGGTAGTGAAAGGTTAATAAAATAGGTACTTGTCACTTCCTGTTTCTCTGTATGCTTAACAAAACACTTTTGAAATCTTGAGAACTCTTTGCTAATCTTGTTCCCAGAATGTGCTCTCCCCAACTGCCAAACTGCAGAATGTACTCCCTCACCCTTGTGCACGCACACTGCCCACTCACCCGGACCCATCAATAAACTTTCCTCCCTGCCCTCTCCAAGAAAATTATATAAACTCTGCTTAAGGTGTTCTCAGGGCTCTCATCTCTTTTGAATTGAGCTCTGAGCCCCAGCATGGTGGACCCCCAATAAACCTTTTGCTGTTGCATGTGACAATCTCTTTGTGGTCTCTTCCTCCAAGGCTTGCCCGACCTTTTCATATGGAGGTTCCACTGAAATCCAGCAGCGGCGAATGTGAGACCCCATGTGTCGTGGCTTTCACTATTTGTGTATCTTTCATTATGGGACAGAGCACTTCAATGCCTCTGTCCCTGACCATTGATCACTGGCCCAAAGTCCACATAAGGGCTCAGAATCTTTTTTATTTAGTAAAACACTGGACCTGGAAGACGCTCTGTGCCTCAGAATGACCCACCTTTCGAGTCGGATGGCCTCTAGAAGGATCTTTCTACTTCCCACTAATTTAAAAAGTTAGAGATATTGTCTTTTAGCCAGGGCCACATAGCCATCTGGATCATTCCGCCATATATCTTAACTTTGCAGGACCTCTGCAAATCTCCTCCTCCATGGGTGAAGCCTTTCCTTACCGCTGCCCGTGCTCCTACTCCTTCCCCCATGATCTCTCAAACCCTCTGCTCTTCTTCCTTCTCCACCCTCTGTTCTCCCTGAGTCACAAGATTTGACTCTACTGGATTCTCCTCCTTATCCCCTGCCCTCTTCCCCCAATCCCCAACACCCTCTAAGTGATTCCCCTGCTGCTGACTCAGCCTCTCTGCAATTGGAGGAGCACAGCACCCTCCAGATAGCTCCCCAGTGGCACACACTGCCCTTCCTTCCCTTGAGGAAGCTGGCCCGGCTATAGAAACTCGCCAGCAGTGAATAGTTGAAAACACTGGAACTCCCATGATGCTCCCCCTCCATCCCTATGGGCCAAAGATTGACGACGGCCATGGGGGAAAAAATGCAAGCCTACCAGTTTTGGCCATTCTCCTCTTCAGACATACATAATTGGAAATATAACAATCCCCCTTTTTCTGAGCACCCCACCTGGCACACAGGTCTGGTTGAGTCATTGATGTTTTCACACTAGCCTACTTGAGATGACTGCCAACAACTCATAGGGACTGTCTTCATGACAGGGGATCAAAATAGAATACTCCTGGAAGCTGGAAAAAAATATCCTCTGACCAGATGCGTGACTGACACAACTTCCCAAGATAATCAAAGCCAGCTTTCCTTTGAACCAACCCAACTGTGGCCCCCAAATCTTTGAAGGTAGGGAACATCTGTTCACTTATCACCGGGCTCTAACAGTGGGTTTCCGTGCGGCCGCTAGGCGACCAACTAATTAGGCCAAGGTAAGAGAGATTATTCAAGGGCCTGAAGAACCTCTCTCTATGTTTCTAGAGAGAATTATGGAGGCATATAGAAGATATACTCCTTTCAATCCTCAGGCAGAGGATCAAAAGTCATCTGTCACAATGGCCTTTATTGGGCAAGCTGCCCCGGATATTAAAAGAAAGTTAAAATGCTTAGATGGATTACAAGATATGACTTTGAGAGATTTAGTCAGAGAAGCCGAGAAGGTATACTTTAAGAGAGAAACTGAGGAAGAGAAGGGAACAAAGGGAGGATAAAAGAAACAAAAGACAGACTAAGGCGCTGACTAAGGTCCTGGTCACAACAACAAATAGGCCAGAAATTAAGAAACAGGGAGACAGGAAGGGATACCTGGGCCCACGCCAGAGGCCACTCCTTGCCTCAGATCACTGTGCCTACTGTAAAAAAAAGGACACTGGGCCAAAGAGTTCCCTAGAAAGAGACAGCCACTCCTGCCAGCCATTCTGACTCTTGAGGATGACTCCAAAAGTCGGGGCTAACATCCCCTCCCGGAGCTCAGGGTAACTTTTGAAGTGTAGGGGACCCCAGTAAACTTTGAAGTGGATACGGGGCAATATACTCAGCCCTTAAGGCCCCATTGGGCCATCTATCAAATAAAAGGTCTCTAGTTCAAGGGGCAAATGGCAGTAAGTATCGGGCTTGGACAACTAAGAGGACCATGGACCTGGGAAAAGGAAAATCCATCAATCCTTCCTAGTAATCACAGAATGCCTGGCCCCATTGATGGGCAGAGATCTGCTCACCAAGCTCTGGGCCAAAATAACTTTTAACCCTGAAGGCAACCAAGTGGGATTTCTAAATCCTTCAGTAAAAACTCCTATAGTCATGGCTCTAACTATGTCAGTAGAAAATGTACATCAACTCACTCAACTTTGTTCAAAGAAACTGCAGGCATTCCTGAAGGATCAAGAACAGAGTTTTCCACTAACCAAATCACAGCAAAAGGACTGAATGGGTAACAAAAGCCTGTCGGGTCCATCAATTGGTTTATGCTTACCCTTCCAAGCTTCCTGGAGGAAAGCACCTAGGAGGAAAAAGACCAGGACAATTCTGGGAAGTGAACTTTACTGAAATTAAGCATGCAAGGTATGGACTTAAATATCTTCTAGTCTTTGTAGATACATTTTCAGGATGGATTAAAGCCTTCCCCACCAAAAAAAAAAAAAAAGAAAGAAAGAAAGAAAGAAAGAAAGAAAGAAAGAAAGAAAGAAAGAAAGAAAGAAAGAAAGAAAGAAAGAAACAGCACAAATGGTGGTCAAGAAGATCCTGGAAGATTTTTTTCCAAGATACGACCTGCCTAAGGTAACAGAGTCTGATAATGGACCTGCATTCATGACCCAGGTACGTTAGTGGTTAGCCAGTACCCTGGGGATTACATTGTGCTTATAGACCACAGAGTGCAGGACAGGTAGAATGAATGAATAGAACCATTAAAGAGACCTTAATGAAATTAAGCTTAGAGACCGACATAAAAGATTGGACAATGCTTCTGCCTTATGCAATGTTTCATGCAAGAAATTCTCTCTCTGTTTCTTTGTGTAACCTCACCCACTATGAAATTCCCTATGGGGCCCCTATTCCAGTAAGGGACCTAACCCCAACTCTAAGACCTAACGATCCCTTCCACACCACCATGCTTGACAGACTTACAGCTGTTGAAAGAACTCAGCGATACCTGTGAAAACAGCTGGCCACTGCCTACCAACCTGGAGATGAGGGGACTCCACATCAATATCAAGTAGGAGACTTTGTCTATGTAAGACAAGATCAGGTGTCATCCCTGGAACCCCACTGGAAAGGACCATACCAGGTTCTACTTATAACATCTACAGTGGTAAAGGTAGACAGAATCACTTCCTGGATCCTGGCCTCTCATCTCAAGCCTGCACCCTGTCCAGACTCTGCCTGGAAACTGGAAGAGACTGGTAACCCTTTCAAATTGTGTATTCGCCAGGTGGATGAAGCTATAGAGTCTCTCCTTGACCACCAGTAGTTCTAACCCTCATCAGCCCTTTCAGCAGCGATGGCTGATCACAAATCCTACTGGAGAAGAAGTATAATCTATCTCACATATAGCCCACTTTGGGACCTGGTGGCCATTTCTCCACCCAGACATTTGCTAGCTGGCTATAGGTCTTTCCTATTAGGATATCCCTGATGAAGAGGATCCAACTAAAATTCCATTAAATACCTTTTGTACCATAAATAATGGAAACAAACATTATGGATGTCGGGACAGGTAAGCCAGGTGCAGGTTGGCTAGCCTAGATTACTATGTTTGCCCGGCAGACAATCAAAGCCACAAACAGCAACAGCTGTGTGGAGGAAAAGCCAATTTCTTCTGTAAGTCATGGGTATGTGAGCATACAGGGGCTTCCTGATGGAACCCGAACTCCTCATCAAATTCTGTACACAGCATTGGCCATATGACCAATTAGATAACCAAAACCCATGGCCCCCAGAGGGGTCTCTAGATCCTCAAATACTGTGTGACCTTTTTTAACTTCTGCAAGTGCTCAAAAAGGTAAAAGGAGATTCCCCTATGTGGAGGCGTTTTCCCTCCTTCGCTCACATCCTGAACTATGCTTCTCCAATAGATCCTCACCCTCAGCCTTCTTCTCCAGACTATCTGCTGTCACTCCAAACTCAGCAACCTGATTTCTTCCCTTCAATTACTAGATCAAAAACCCAAACCAACACCGGTTCTCAGACCATTGCCCCCTGGCTGAGAAGCAGGTACTGAGGTACCCCTCCACCGACTCACTCCTCTCTTCTCTTGTCACTGCCCGCACTGGGTCCCACCAGGTCCTCTTTCCAGCTAACCCATAGCTCAAGCCAGCTGAGGAGAGCCCTCAGACCCTTATCCAAATGTAATGAAAATGGCCTTTAAAGTTGCTCTTTCATCACTGAAAACAGGTTACTAAAAATTTAAAGTCCCTCACAGGCTTTGTGGATACTCACTCCCTTCTTCCCCTCTGCTCTACCTGTTCTACTGCTCAAGTTTTGTTGCTAGGAATATCCCAAACCCCTTTCCCATTATTCTTTTACATCTCTCCTTTCTCATTCTCAGATCCATGAAGCTGCTCTAAGCCCCGACTTCTCTGTCTCCCCCCTCTGTACCAGGCCCACAGAAAAGTTTTCACTGACCTTCTCCAGGAGTCTTCACCATGGCTGACTTTAGGACTTTCAGCAAAAAAGTCCCTATAAACGATTTCAGTGTAGATAACCTTCCTCTTTTAATGTTGCCCTGTTCCACTTGGCCACTGGCTAAAAATAATCAGCACTCCTAAGCTAGACACCCCCTTACTAGTTTTTCACAAAATATGTGAACAATTCCTCTGGCCTTGAACTGGGGCTTCACAGAGATGGCAACATTTCTAAGATAAAGAAGTTACCATCTGGGCTCCATGGTAACAGCTAGCAGGGGGAAAAAAAGAAAGGGAAGTAAAAGCTCTCCCCCACTCAGTTGTCCTTGAAAAGTTAACTTGCTCAGAACAGAGAAAAAAAAAAACAGAAACAAAAACAGCTTTTTGTGAACTTTTGCAGAGTGTGATCTTCTGAGCCACTTCTCTTACATGTTGGGTACAAAATTCTGAAACTACCTAAACTTGGAATTCAGAAGATTAATTGATTACAACCGAAGCAATGCCCTCTGAATCTGGGTGCAACCAAATAGGACTGTTTCACTGTCTTTGGTGCTATCTTAGGTGCCTTGCCTTGTCCGTCCCTACAACAGTATAATTCTATATACTAAAACATTGTTGATGTTTTCATGAAATGAAAAACGGATGTGATTAATTGTGTAATGGTGCATATGTTACCCAGAATGCTCTATCATGACGCAGGTTCATTTGAAGATCGAATAGGTGGGACATACAACCCGGTTTCACTGGGAACATATGTCCCTCACTTTAGCCATCCTATAAAGAATAGGAGTTGCCACAAGGGTGGGCACAGGAACCACTGCCCTGGTCCATGGGACACAACAAATGACCCAGTTAGAAGCAGAAATAGACCAAAACTTAAATATATTAGAAACCTCCATAACAGCTTTGCAGGAATCTTTAACCTCTCTCTCTGAAGTTCTTTTACAGAACAGTTGAGGGTTGGACCTCCTCTTCATGAGTGAAAGGGACCTTTGTGCTGCATTGAGGGAAGAATGTTGTGTGAAGTTGTCAGAAGCCAGTGGTGAGCTACTACCTGCTTTATCAGGAAAGGCCCCTCTTCTTAGCTTTCCTGTCTTTTGGCCATCCTCACATCAGTAGGTACCAAGAAAGACAGACTCTGTCCTTGGTAAATCCAAAAAAAGTGAGACCACTGGGACTGGGACTGGGACTGGTTGTCCTTGCCTGGCTTTCTGAATCCCACGTTTAGAGAGTTCCATCACCCAGGACGTTATGTGAGGTAACCTCAATCAGGAAGTGAATGAAGTCACTCCCTTGGCAACCACTTTGTCCTAAGAGTTGCTTCCAAGGGTCCCATGAGATGGAGGGTGCCCCTACTTCCTGTGACATTTTCACACGTTGGAATGGTATATCAACCATAGGCACCCGAGAACAGCTCTCCACACAGGCCTGGTTTGGTCAATCTTCTCTACATTAAGATGAAAGAGGCTGATAAAGACACATCCCTTCATTCTGACCAGGTTGTTTACCATGGAAATTGAGTTTTCCTCCCTCAGGTCCTTCATAGCTGCCTACAACTTCTCCAGAAATCATTTCTGCATGGTCCTTTGAGGATCTCAGCAGATTGAAGATCCCCTACATTCCTGTAGTGTAAGACCAACTTTTTCCCTGCTATTCTGTAAAGTTACATTGAGGGAACAATGTATGGTTAGGGTAATAACAGGTTTTATTTGGGATAGGAATCATTCTGCTGGATGAATAATGGTATTGGGAACCTGTGATATTTACAAGAATATATAGGTGAAATATAAGTATAAAAACAGAAATCTAGGTAAGATTTGAAGCCCAGAAGAGCATTGGGCCCTTGATTGGGATACTTAGCTTTTAAATATCTTCTAAACAGATGTCTCAGATAAATCGATATACAATGGCATAGGACCTTGAAAATTGGATGATTGAATGTAGAAGAAAACATCCACTCATATAGGCATAGTTGGTAGGATTAGGAAGATAGTCAGTAGGTTTAGGAAGAAAAGTGAGTATAGGATTTGGACAAAAAGTTCTTTAGCAATAGGGTTTGCGGTAGAGAGTGAATGTAAATGTCACCACATGTGAAGAGTCAGACACAATGATGAACTGGGGAAAATATATGGGGAAGCAGATATCAATGGAGATATTAAGAAATCAGGCAAAGTATAAATTGAGTGATAGGATTAGACATTTTCAACAGGGTAGAGGTTGAGTATAAAATCTTAGAAAGAATCAAATATTTAGTCACCAATAGGATTGACATTTGAGAGAATTAGGCAATCTGGACATGGATATTGTTAGTAATCCATGCACACTTTCCATTTAGGCTTTGGCACAGTCATAAGTGTGAACTTTGCATTTTGTTTCCAGAATATTACTGTGATAAAGTGCATATGTAGATCAGGTGACATGAGTATTTCTTCCACCATTTCTGTGGGCAATATTTTGAAGGTGTATAAATTAGTATAGGGTGTACAAATAGGTGTTCCCTGTGTCTAGGAATATAGATAAAATGAATGAATAGACCATACTGTGAATAAATAATATTACTGGTTCCAACTTTAAATATTGGATTGAATTGATATTTACAAATTTACAGGAAATCTTATATTGAGATACATACATTCATTACAACCATTTATACATCTAATGGTAATATTGGGTTTATGGTTTATCATGAAGAGTGTGTGAGTTTTGCTTTAAAAGTGATTATTGAAATCTAAAATAAAATGAAGTATCATGAAAAGACCAGTCAAAAAACATAGAGGAATACTTGTGTACTGAAGCAAGAAGTGATTAAAAGTGAAACAAAAACCTATCAATTTGCAAAATTGTGAATGAAATATATATCCTATGATGTGCATAAACTGAAGAAATAGTCATGTAACAGTGTTGAATAAAAATGAAGGTCAAAATACACATCATGTCCCATAGGAATCTACTTGCATTGATGTTAAAGTGGGTCAGTTACTGTAGAAAAATTAGGACTTCTATGCACCATTCACTGAATTTTGATTTCAGTACTAGGATACAATATGTATTTAAGGTGGATGAATATTTCTGAAAATAACTTTGTGAACATTTGGTTATAAATCCACATTCATGAATATGAATGCATTTAGGGATTGTATAATAAGACACATATATTTTACATTCTGAAAAATCTGGAGAGTGTGTGTGTGTATGTATATATATATATATATATATATATATATATATATATATATATATATATATAGAAAGAGAGAGAGAGAGAGAGAGAGAGAGAGAGAGAGAGAGAGGCATTAAAAGGTAGCAATATATATGCCAATCGAAATTCATCATGAAATATATAACATCCACAGATCCAAAACTATTCATTTTACTGAACATGGATTTATGTATTATATTGTTCAACTAGGAAGCTCACCCATAGTTTTAATTTTCAATTCCAACAAAGTTTAGGAGGAGTGACCTCTTCTAAAAATTTGTATCTGCCAAGTCAGCCATCTAACAAAAATGTACATGTGATACCAGGTAGGATTCTATATGTACATACAAAAATACATGTGCTGAATAGGCTACAGATAAAGGGAGATAGGAATTCACATATTTTTTAACTATAAAACACATGGAGAACTATTTCAATTTAAAATTGACTAGATTTATAACACCTACCCTTTATCAGGAAAAAGGTAAATCCAACTATACACCATGCCTCTCTAAACTGCTTGTATTTCTATTCTGTTTGGGTTCTTTTTCTCCATCACTTTAGGATTGCTGCAATCTGGCTGGGCACAATTCAGGAGCCACTTGTCAAAAGAAACTAACCTTACTTTTAGAACCACACATGACTAAAAATTAGCTCCTCGGGAAAAACCCTCAGAGCCCATCTGCCACTACTGGCTTCCCACAAGCTCTCAACCTCCACACTCCTTCTCTTGAGGTCGATTGGCTGGGTCGTGTGGGCAGAGCCCAAAAAGTCCCACATTGAGCTGCTCCATTGTCTGAAACGGTGGGGAAACAGCCCAATGGCATTACCACAGAGGAGCCAATCAGCTAGATATTGCTGGGGCTGCTGTGAGCCAATCATCAGCTTGCAGTCTGAAAGGGTGGGGAAACTGCTCAATGAGCATCTCCAATGAGCATCACCGCAGAGGAGCCAATTAGCTTGATGTTGCTGGGGCCGCTGTTAGCCAATCATCAGCTGGCAGTCTGAAAGTTTGTTTGGCCCCTTGGGCTGTGCCTCTCAACACCTCCCCCTCTCTGTTTAAACAACAAGCATGTGGCTTAGGGACCATGCCTGCCTTAGGTTGTCCAATAGTACATATGGTGCTTACCCATTATCGAATGAGCTGACCTCAAGGTATCAGCCTCCAGTCTTAGATTGGTACCATTGCAATTGGATCTTACCCGTCACTAGCTACAGGTCCAGTATACAGTCACACCTGTGGAGAGGTCTTTGTACCAGCGGGGGGTGAGGTTCTTTGTCTCACCTCTGTTGGCCCCCAAATTTTAGCTGAACGACCATGACAGCAGAAGGGAGGAAGATACACCAAGCCAATTGACGGCTCCTTTTGGAAAAATTGTACCACCGATGACATCATCAGCAAAAATACCCCAACACTACCACATGTCAATTCACCAACATATTGTTCACAATGCATGCAGGTGAGTTCACAATGCATACAGGTGATACATAGTCCAGGCAAGTTCTGCAAGCAGTTCAGTGATGGCTATTGCAGAAGCTGTAGATTGGTTTTATCTTTGTCTTTACAGGCACTGGGATGAAGATAGGAATTTTGGCAATAATGGCCAAAGAAAAATTATGTAACATTCCAGAAGGTACTAAAAGAAAACAATTTTCTTAACAATTTACATTGTCTTGAAGAGAATTATTAAATATAATGAAAAGAAAAGGTGAAAGTAAACAAACAGATCTGTTAACCTCCATTTTTGTACACATTTTAAAACAATCCTCAACAGGTGTTTACCCAATTTAAATTAAAACATTTACATCAAGTGTATAAAAATATATTTGGATCCATTTTTTCATGAGCGCTCATCATATATGATATATGGACATACGTACATTCAAACATATAACAAAAAACACAAGTGTGCACACGTAATATAATACATACAACACTTAACATAAGAGTAAAGGCCTTATAACATTTTACAGGTGAAATCTCCATTGCAATGTCTAAAAACTCTATAGTCAAAAAATAGAACTGATCAGCAAAACATTAACCTAGGTTTGTATGAGCTCAAAAAACAAAATAGAACTTCATGACATGGGAAAGGGTAATAATAAAATAGATATTGAAAAAAGCATCCTGGATTTGTCACAGATGTAAGAATAGCCAAACTGGAGTTCTGGATATCAGCTGTTATGGATTTGAGCCAAATCATATTCTTTTAATCTGTAGAAATCGCTTTAGTTAGTCTCTCTGGAATCCAAATCGGCTGCTGTTCTCCCTGTGGAAACACACAAACAGACCTCCAACTCCAGACAATTACTGGGTCAGGACATTTCCATTGTCCTGTTAGAATATCCTTCCAAAGTACCTTGGGCTTATGTACATTTTTTGGACACATATGCATTTCCACAGGACTAAGCCCTGATGAATCCAAATTTCCAAAGTTTAGAGTAAAAAGGGTTATTTTAAGTTTATCTTTGGGGAATATATACCCCTTCCCAATTCCTTTTTTTTCGTTTAATTAGTACGTTTTAATAGTTTGATGAGCTCATTTAACTATGCCTTGTCCCTGCGGATTGTATGGGATTCCTGTTATATGAGTAATGCAAAATGATGAGCAAAATTCTTTAAAAGAGGTAAAAGTATAACCAGGGGCAACATCTGTTTTTAACTGTTTTGGAATGCCCACAGTGGCAAAATTTTGTAAGCAATGAGCTATAACATCTTTAGTTTTTTTTCTCCGGCATGAAGGGAGTCCATCAAAAATTCAGAAGAAGTATCAACTGTAACATGCAAATATTTTAATTTTCCAAATTCTGGCAAGTTTGTGACGTCCATCTGCCAAATATGGTTAGGTATCAATCCTCTAGGATTGACTCCAAGATTAACTTGTGGTAAAATGGTCACACAATTTTGACATTGTTTTATTATTTGTCTAGCTTGTTCCTTAGTTATTTTAAAGCGCTTATGTATAGTATTAGCATTGACATGGAAATTTTTATGAAAATTTGTAGCTTCTTCTACTGTAGAGAAAATATGTATGTCTTGCGTAGTTTTATCTGCTAAATCATTACCCAAACTAAGGGCTCCAGGCAATCCTGTATATGTCCTGATATGCCCTATAAAGGACGGATCTTTTCTGTCCCAGATTAGACTTTGTATAGTGGAAAGAAAAGAGAAAACAGGAGAGGAAGGGGAAATTTGTTTCTTCCTAAGATTATATATTCAAACTCAACCCTGTTGAAAATGCATAATTATATCACTCACTTTATACTTTGCCTGATTTCATAATGTCTCTAAAGATATGTGGTTTCCTGCATATTTTCACCAGTTCACCATTGTGACTGACCCTTCACATGAACTTATGTTCACTTTCACTCTCTAACCACAACCCTAATGCTCCAGAACTTTTGTTCCAAATCCTATACTCACTCTTCTTCCTAAACCAACTCTGTACCTAATTCTACCTACTATCCGTTTTTGACTGGATGTTCTCTTCAACATTCAATCATCCAAGCTACAAGGTCCGATGCCATTGTATATCTATTTATCTGAGACATCTGTACACAATGTAAATCAAAGTTAAGTATCCCAATCAAGGGCCCAATGCCCTTCTGGGCTTCAAAATTACCTAGATTTCGGTTTTCATTCATATATTTAACCTCTATATTTTTATAAATATCTCAGGTTCCCAATACCATTATTCATTCCGCAGGATTATTCCTAACTCAAATCAAACATTTTATTAGCCCTAAGAATACACTGTTCTATCAACCTAAATTTAAAGAAAAGCAGGGACAGAGTTGGTCTTACAATACAGGAATGTAGGGGATCTTCCACCTGCTGAGAACCTCCAAAGTCCATGCAGAAATGAATCCTGGAGAAGATATAGTCAGCTATGAAGGATCTGCAAGAGCAAAAGTCATCTTCCATGGCAATCACCCTGGTCAAGATGAAGGGATGTGTCTGAATCAGCCTCTCTCTTCTTAATGTAGAGGAGATTGACCAAACCAGGCCTGTGTGGATAGCTATTCCCGGGTTCCTAAGGTTGACATACCATTCTAACTTGTGAAAGTTTCAAAGGAAGTAGGGGAAGCCTCCATCTAATGGGACACTTGGAAGCAACTATTAGGACAAAATGGTTTACAAGGCAGTGAATTTATTCAGTTCCTGAAGGGAGTGACCTCACCTCACTTTATTGGTGATGGATCTCTCTGAACTTGGGATACTGGAAACCAGGCACATAGAGCCAGTCCCAGTCCCAGTCCCAATGGGCTCACTTGTTTGGATTTACCAAGGACAGAGTCAGTCTTTCTTTGTACATACTGATGTTAGGATGGCAAAAGCAAGGAGAGCTCTGAAGAAGGGCCTTTCCTGAGAAAGCAGGTAGTGGCTAAACACTAGCTTCTGACAACTTAACAGAGTTGGTCAAGGAGAACAGACCTGAGACAGGACAGGACTTTTCAGGGGAAAATTGTATGGCCCACCAGTCAGAGGACACTCCCTAGAGTCACAGACCTACTTGGGGGAAGGAGGTGCCAATATGGGTGTGGTTTTGGGTTTATGATTTTGTCTCATGTTCTGAGAATAGGTAGGAAAGGTGGTTTGTTTTTTTGGGTTGAACTGTTTCTAGTAAGACGTTTGACAAGGCGAGTGTTTCTATGTCTGTGTATCCCACTATGTCCGTGGTTGTAGACATTAGAAAAGAGAATGCATCAATGGATTTGTCCTGTCTTGTAGAAAGCTTCCCAGCATTCATCCTGACCAATTAATGAATGGATTGCAGCTTTCCTTAAGGATGGGCAACACCAACGATCTTAGTAATTTTCAATTTTCTTTCTGAATTCTGGCCAATCTCCAGAATAGGCTCATGGTTTTGTGTCCAAGATATGTACCACCTCCAAGCTCTGTGACATGGCCATGTACTGGATAGATGAAGGGAATGGCGAGCATCTCAGAAAACACAGATATCAGTGTGACCAGTAAACTCTCAGTGGAGAAACCCTTCTTTGAGCCTTTTGCTTACATAATGTTCTGTTGCCTTGAATGTCAAGAAGTTCTTTGTTTCAGACCACCCCTTTGTGAAGCCTGAAGAAAACAGTTTTCAGATGGAAATGAATGGGCATAACCTGTGGCTCTTTGCTTAATTGCTTTGGAAATGGATGTGTCTGAATCCAACTCTATGCCCTGTGTGAGGCTGTGTCTTATTCTCTGCAACTGATAGATCTAAAGAAAGATCCCATGTGTGCATCCAAAACCAAAATGGCCAAAAGAGCAGCCATTGTGGGTGAAGTTTCTCTCCTTCCTCTGTTAGGTTCTTGACGTCCATCAAGTGAGAATTGGGATCCTTTGGGTCAAATGAGTTTTTCAAAGCACTGCAGATGTGGTTGGGTTTTCTTATGACTGAAATTCACATAAAGAATCTACACCTGACAGTCAGTAGGCCTCAAATTGCAGAAGAAGATCAGTATTAATGGCAGGCGTATTTGATCAATCCTGGTTCACTGGAAGGGTTTCCAGGCCCCCCTGACTTTAGGCAAATTAGCGGCAAGGGAGCATGTTTTGGACACTGTCTTGGGCTATGCCCCTCATGGAAACGTCCAGCCAGAGGTTATGATGAGTGTCTATATGGAAGAAGATGAGGGCCATTGGGGAGTGTTTTGGTTTTAATTGTGGTCATTTGTGTGGCATTTGGAAGAGATGACTGGGTCCACCTGGGCTTGAACTCTGGTGTGATTCCCCTTAGAGACTGAGTTCTGGAACTGAGCTCAGAGAAGTATTGCCATTAATTGTGTTGGGATTTTATGAGACCACGCATAAGAGTCGCCCTTTAAACTGAGATCTAGCATTGAAGTGCTCTGTCCCATAATGAAAGATCCACAAACAGTGAAAGCAACGACACATGAAACAGACAAGACAAGACAATAAAGACAGGCAATGGACGTCCAACACTGAGATCAGGACTGAGTAGCCGGCAATAACCAATGGGCTGGCAATACCGAATCCAAAACAAAATATCACTGAGTCGAGGAATCTATTATAACTAAATTTCCCACGTCCTCTGGGGCGTCCTCCAGGAACGTGGCCTGTGGCTCTGTGACACGTCTGTCAGCCACTGTCGGAGAGAGCTCACACTCTTCATCATTAGGCATTTTTCCAAGTCCTTACCTGAAACCTGAAACCAGGAATAGGAGACTTACTTACCCCAAGAGTAGCCCGTTGGGGTCTCTCATCCGCCGCTGCCAGATATCAGTGGAAACTTCATGTGTAAAGGTCGGGCGTGCATTGGAGGAAGAGACCACCAAGAAACTGACTCATGAAACAGCAAAGGGTTTATTGGAGTTCCAGCATGCTGGGGCTCAGAGCTCACTTGAATACAGCAGAGAGCCCTGAGAAGAGTTTGAGCAGAGCTTATATACTTTCCTTGCCGAGGGCAAGGAGGGAAGTTTATTGATGGGTCAGTGGGAGTGGGCAGTTTGCATGCAACCAGGTGAGAGAGTAAATTCTGCAGTTTTGAAAACTGGGGACAGCACATTCTGGGAACAAGATTAGCAAACAGTTCTCAAGATTTCAACAGTGTTTTGTTAAGCATAGAGAAAAACAGGAAGTGACAAGTACCTATTTAATTAACCATTCAATAACAACTATACCTTTTTAAATGGATGTTCTCATCTACATTCAATCTTCCAAGGTACAGGGTCCTATGACATTGTATATCAATTTACCTGAGACATCTGTGCAGAACGTAATTCAACGCTAAGTATCCCAATTAAGGGCCCAATGCCATTCTGGGATTCAAATCTTACTTAGATTTCTGTTTTCCTACATATATTTCAACTATATATTCTTATACATATCGCAGCTTCTCAATAGAATTATTCATAAACAGAATGATTCCTAACCCAAATCAAACATGTTATTAACCCTAACCCTACAGTGTTTCCTCAATCTAACTTTAAAGAAGAGCACGGACAGAGTTGGTCTTATAATACAGGAATGTAGGGGATCTTTCACCTGCTGAGAACCTCAAAGGTCCATGGAGAAATAAGCCATGAAGAAGATGTAGGCAGCTATGAAGGACCTGAGACAGCAAAAGTCATCTTCCATGGCAAACAACCTGGTCAGGATGAAGGGATGTCTCTGAATCTGCCACTCACACCCTGTGAACTTTGCCACTTCACAGGTGAATAACGAGTTAGAACGACAAAAAATTATCTTGTTAGGATCTTACAGAAAAATGGGTGTGCACCAAAACCTAGAAGAATGATTTCCACCAATGAGGTCCGGTAATTGAGTCTCAAACATGAGCCAAATGTGCGACCGGAGATCCGGGCTGACAAATCTGTGTGGACTGCCCCGTGGCTAGAGACAGCAGGGCACCACCTAGAAGCGACCAGCCGGCAGGGAGAAACGTTGCTGCAGATTCTGTGGAATCCTGCTGGCTGACCTCCAACTGAGCCCCGGGCTGAGTTTGGGATTTCAGACGGGGAAGGAAGTGCTAAAGTTCTATCCCCCCACAATAAAAACTCCACCAAGGAAACCAACGGCCACCATCGTGGAGAGCAGAAGTAACCACCGCCATTCTCCAACAGATTGCAACAATAAAACAGGTTTGTGTTACTCAGCTCATCTCCCATACAGCAGGGAATTCACATAAAATCTCTCTTAGGCTTTTCATTGGAGAGATTATCAGAGAGAGCCTGCATAAAGACGTCGGGAAAACTAGAGGCACCTGACCTTCAACTTCCCCTCCCATCAGCGGCGAAAACGAAACCTGTCTAGCCAGAGCTGGGAGAGAGGCAAGAGGAAAAAATCAAAACAATAGAGTGCCGGGGTTCCCCATAGACACCATCCACACCCAAGAAACGGCAGGCCCAGAGGACAGTATGAGCTAACGAGAGGCATCACTCAGGGAAAATCTGGTCTAGCACGAGAAACCAGGACTAGCAGGAGATAACAGGGGACTAGAGGCCAGGCCCGCGTGACTGGGCGGCTGGAGAACGCCCGCCCACTGGTCACAAACAGCCCGCTGCTGGTGCGACTGGGTGGCTGGTGCCCGCCTGCCTACCAGCGACCAATCGCCCGCTGGCTGCACGTGCAACTGGGTGGCTAGAGATCTCCCGCCCACCAGTGACAGCCCACCCGCTGACTGTGTGACTGGACAGCTGGAGACCGCCCGCCCGCCGGCGACCGGGAGTTGAAAACAAACAGAGACAGATCAGTCCCAGCCCACTCCCATTTGAACACCCTGGCAAGGAGCCTGGGGCCCGCCATAGCAGACAGGTGACATCACTGGAGCTCGGCCATCGCAATTCCTTCCAAGCAGAATTCACTTTAGCAGGCATAGTCTACCAACACAAAGGAGAGACAACAGATATATTAAACCAAAACAAATCTATAGAATAGAGCAAAAAAACAGCAATCAAATAGAGATGGAAAACAACGTGAACATCATGAAAAAACAAAGGAAAAAAATGTGTACAAACAATGCAGGACAACTTAATTCTACAGGAGGACCTAGAATCATCAGAAACAGGGATAGGGAAAAAAACTCAAGGCTTACCTAACTCAGATGGAAAGGGATATTAGAGAATATATGAATCAGCAAGTCCTAGCAATAAAAGTATATTTTGAAAATGAATTAAACAAATTCAAATGGCAAAGAACAAGCTTTACCAGGAGATAGAGATCTTAAAAAATCAAACATTAATCCTAGAAATGCAGGAAACTATTAATTAAAACTCAAACAAGAATATTACAAATAGACTTGATCAAATAGAAGTCAGAACATCAGATAATGACGACAACGTTTATCAACTTGAAAAGAATATAGTCAACACAGAAAAGATGCTTAAGTCCCAAGAGCAGTCTATTCAAAAGATATGGGATGTCATAAGAAAAACAAATTTCACAGTCATCGGGATAGAAGAAGCCATAGAGATTCAAACCGAAAGAATGGACAACATATTAAATGAAATAATTCTAGAAAACTTCCCAGAGATGAAAGATGGAATGGATTGCCAAATCCTTGAAGCCTACAGGACCCCAAACATTCAAAACCATAATAGACAAACTCCAAGACATATAATTATGAAGATAGCCAACATACAGAACAAGGAGAGAATATTAAAAGCTACGAGAGAAAGGAGGCGGATTACATTCAGGGGTGAACCAATTAGATTAACGACTGATTTTTCATCACAAACTTTGAAAGTGAGAAGATCCTGGAACAATGTATTTCAAACACTGAAAAATAATGAATTCCAACAAAGAATACTGTATCCAGCAAAATTAAGCTTCAGATTTGACAATAAATTTAAAGTCTTTCACAATGAATAAAAACTAAAAGAATTCACACCCATAACACCAGCACTGCAAAGGATTTTGGGCAAAATACTACAAGAAGAAGAATTGAAAAATAGGGCCCCAAACTAACAGTGGGAGGTATCTCAGTAAAGGGGGAGGAAAATAACCAAAAAGTAAAAACTAGCCAAACTAAAATAAATAAATAAATTAACATGAATGGATGTACAAATCATATTTCAATTGTAACCTTAAATGTTAATGGCCTAAACTCACCATTCAAGAGACATAGGGTAGTAACCTGGATCAAAAAAACAAATCCAACAATATGCTGCCTTCAGGAGACTCATATGATAGGTAAAGACATACACAGGCTGAAAGTAAAAGGTTGGGAAAAATCATACCACTCACAGGGCACACGGAAGCAAGCAGGAGTGGCCAAACGCATATCAAATACAATCAACTTCAAACCTACGTTAATCAAAAGGGATAAAGAAGGACACTATATAACGTTAAAAGGAACCATCCACCAACATAACAATTACCAATTTGTATGCAGCAAACAAATGAGCTGCCACACTCATAAAACAAACTCTTCTCAAGTTCAAGAGTCAAATAGACTACAACATAATAATTATAGGTGACGTCAACAGACCGCTCTCACCATTAGACACATCCTCTAGACAAAAACTGAATAAAGAAACTATAGAACTCAACAGCACAATCAATAACCTAGACTTAACCGACATATATAGAATATATCAACCATCATCAAGTGGATACACCTTCTTATCAGCAGCAGATGGATCCTACTCAAAGATAGACCATATATTAGGTCATAGGGCAACTCTTAGTAAATATAAAGGCGTGGAGATAATACCATGCACCATATCAGATCATAATGAAATGAAACTGGAAATCAATGATAAAAGAAGGAAGGAAAAATCCTACATCACATGGAAAATGAACAATATTCTACTGAATGATCAATGGGTAACAGAAGACATTAAGGAGGAGACAAAAAAATTCTTAGAGACAAATGACCATACAGACACAACCTACTGTAATCTATGGGACACAATGAAAGCAGTTTTAAGAGGAAAATTCATTTCTTGGAGTTCTTTCCTCAAAAAAAGAAAAAAAAAAACAACAAATAAATGAACTCACACTACACCTCAAAAACCTAGAAAAGGAAGAGCAAAACAACAGCAAATGTAGTAGACGACATTAAAATAAGAGCAGAAATCAACGAAATTGAAACAAAAAATCATTGAAAAAATTGATAAACTAAAAGTTGGTTCTTTGAAAAAATAAATAAGATTGACAGGCCCTTAGCCATGATAACGAAGAGAAGAAGAGAGAGAACTCAAATTATTAACATAGGGGGTGAAAAATGCAATACCACAACAGACACTACAGAAATATAGAAGATAATTAGAAAGTATTTTGAAACCCTATATTCCAATAAAATAGAAGATAGTGAAGATATCAATAAATTTCTTAAGTCATACGATCTGCCCAGATTGAGTCAGGAAGACACACACAATTTAAACAGACCAATGACAAAGGAAGAAATAGAAGAAGCCATCAAAAGATAACCAATGAAAAAAAGCCCTGGACCGGATGGGTAAACAGCGGAGTTCTACAAAACCTTCAAAGAAGAATTAATACTGATTCTTTTCAAGCTCTTTCAAGAAATAGAAAAAGAAGGAGCTCTTTCAAATTTATTCTATGAGGCCAAAATCACCCTGATCTTGAAATCAGACTAAGACACTTCAAAGAAACAAAACTACAGACCAATATCTCTAATGAACTTGGATACAAAAATTCTCAATAAAATCCTGATGAATCGAATACAAAAGCATATCAAAAAAAATTGTGCACCATGATCAAGTAGGATTCACCCCTGGGATGCAAGGCTGGTTCAATATACGGAAATCAATAAATACTATTCACCACATCAATAGACTTAAAGACAAGAACCATATGATCATCTCGATAGATGCAGAAAAAAACATTTGACAAAGTACAGCATCCCTTTATGTTGAAAACACTAGAAAAACTAGGGATAACAGGAACTTACCTCAACATTGTAAAAGCTATATATGCTAAACCTCAGGCTAGCATCATCCTAAATGGAGAAAAACTGAAGGGATTGCCTCTAAAATCTGGAACAAGACAGCGATGCCCTCTATCACCACTTCTATTCAATTTAGTTCTTGAAATTCTAGCCAGAGCAATTAGACAATAGAAATTAAAGGCATAAAAATAGGAAAACAAGAACTTAAATTATCACTATTTGTGGATGACATGATAATATATATAACAGACCCAAAAGGGTTTACAAAGAAACTGCTAGAGATAATAAATGAATTAAGCAAAGTGGCAGGATATAAAATCAACACGCATAAATCAAAGGCATTTATGTATATCAGGAGCAAAACTTCTGAAATGGAAAGGAGGAAAAC
Organism: Callospermophilus lateralis; assembly: GCF_048772815.1. NCBI lineage: Eukaryota > Metazoa > Chordata > Mammalia > Rodentia > Sciuridae > Callospermophilus > Callospermophilus lateralis. Next base: position 61,878 of record NW_027517344.1, read on the forward strand.
CACTCCATTCACCATATCCTCAAAGAAAATAAGATACTTGGAAATCAACCTAACAAAAGAGGTGAAAGATTTATATAATGAAAACTACAGAACCCTAAAGAGAGAGATAGAAGAAGATCTTAGAAGATGGAAAAATGTACCCTGTTCATGGATAGGCAGAACTAACATCATCAAAATGGTGATATTACCCAAAGTTCTCTACAGGTTAAAATGGATGCCAATCAAAATCCCAACGGCATTTCTTGTAGAAATGATAAAGCAATCATGAAATTCATATGGAAAAATAAAAGACCCAGAATAGCAAAAGCAATTCTAAGCAGGAATTTGAATCTGGAGGTATAGTGATACCAGAGTTCAAACTGTACTACAAAGCAATAGTTATAAAAGCAGTGTGGTACTGGTACCAAAACAGGCAGGTGGATCAGTGGTAGAGAATAGAGGACACAGAAATCAATCCACAAAATTACAACATTCTTATATATGATAAAGAGGCTAAAAGCATATTGGGAGATGGATAGCATCTTCAACAAATGGTCCTGGGAAAATTGGAAATCCATATGCACCAAAATGAAACTGAATCCCTTTCTCTCGCCATGCACAAAAGTTAACTCAAAATGGATCAAGGAGCTAGTGATGAAATCAGAGACACTGCATGTGATAGAAGAAAAAGATGGCTATGATCTACATACTGTGGGGTCTGGCTTCAAATTCATTAATAGGACACCCATAGCCCAAGAGTTAATAACAACAATAAACAAATGGGACTTACTTAAACTAAAAAGTTTTTTCTCTGCAAGAGAAACAATAAGAGAGGTAAATAGAGAGTCTACATCCTGGGAACAATTTTTTACCCCTCACAATTCAGATAGAGCCCTAATATCAAGAATATACAAAGAACTCAAAAAATTAAACAATAAGATAACAAATAACCCAATCAACAAATGGGCCAAGGACCTGAACAGACACTTCAGAGAGGAGGACATACAATCAATCAACAAGTACATAAAAAAATGCTCACCATCTCTATCAGTCAGAGAAATGCAAATCAAAACCACCCTAAGATACCATCTCACTCCAGTAAGATTAGCAGCCATTATGAAGTCAAACAACAATAAGTGTTGGCGAGGATGTGGAGAAAAGGGTACACTTGTACACTACTGGTGGTACTGAAAATTGATAAGGCCAATTTGTAAAGCAGTATGGAGATTTCTTGGAAAGCTGGGAATGAATGCACCATTTGACCCAGCTATCACCCTTCTCGGACTAGAGGGTCTTAACCAAGCGTACTATAGGGATACTGCCACATCAATGATCATAGCGCCACAATTCACAATAGCTAGACTGTGGAACCAACCGAGATGTCCTTCAATAGATGAATGGTTAAAAAACTGTGGCATCTATACACAATGGAGTATTACTCAGCACTAAAAAATGGCAAAATCATAGACTTTGCAAGGAAATGGATGGCATTAGAGCAGATTATGCTAAGCTAAGCTAACCAATCCTTAAAAAAAATGCCAAATGTCTTCTTTGATATAAAGAGAGCACCTAAGAACAGAACAGGGAGGAAGAGCATGAGAAAAAGATTAACATTAAACAAAGACGAGTGGGGGGATAGAAAGGGGGAGAGAAGGGAAAGCATATGGAAATGGTAGGAGACCCTCAATGTTACACAAAATTACATATAAGAGGTTGTGAGGGGAAATGGGGGGAAAACAATGGAGAGAATTGAACAACAGCAGATGAGGTAGAGAGGAAAGATGGGAGGGGAGGGGTGGGGGGATAGTAGGGGATAGAAAAGGTAGCAGAATACAACATCACTATTATGCCATTATGTACAAATGTGAATGTGTAACCAATGTGCTTCTACAATTCGTATTTGGGGAAAAATGGGAGTTCATAACCCAATTGAGTCAAATGTATGAAAGATAATATATCATGAGTTTTGTAATGTTTTGAACAATCAATAAAAATAAATAAATAAATAAAGGTTTAAAATTGAGTGGCAAGAAATCAGCTAAAAAAGTGTTGAGATGCATTCATTTTGCTAAGCAGAAACTTTGTTTTGTGTAGTTGTATCTATCACAAATTTATTTTAACAGAAAACTGGCTTTTGAAAATACACTTAATTGAGATTAAAGGATAATCCACCTACCTTCATGAAAAATTCATAGCATTTCCTATATTTTTCATATTTCATTTTTTGGTAAATATTTTGTCATGGACCAGGTCTAGTCTTAGGCTATTCTTTCAGAATACTGCCTCATCTGATAAGTTGGTACAATGTGTTGGATTGTTCTTTTCATCTTTTATTTAATAGTTTCTAGCTGATAAGTGTATTTTTCATTATCTTTATTTGGACATACATACCAAACGATATCTTTGCATTTTATGTTTTACTGGGAAGAGACTCATCAAAAGCTCTGTATTATATGTATCAACAATCAAACATTTAGAACATGCAATTATTCTTAATTTTGCATGAAAATATCTTTGTACCATTTACTTATAAAAATTTAGAACTATTAATAATGTCCCTATTGTAATAAGTAACTAATTATCAGAAAAATTAAACAATTCACTTTATATCAATTATGAATATGAAAAGTACTAAAATAAGTATTTGGCAATTAATACATAATTGATAGAAATTGAAATCATAAGAAAGCCATTTAAAATGTCAGTGCATATGGTCCTTAAATAATAGGTTGTTCAAAAAAATTTCTCTAATCCATAAGATATAATATGCCATATTACAGCGTAACGTGATAAAAAACATTAAATTATCAATATTGATAATAAAGAATGATACCTTTTTTCTTAAATATGTTTATTTGATTTTCATTGTAAGATGTTAATTCTGGAAGACTTCAGAATTAAGAAAGTCTTGGTGTATATTATTTCTAACAGGCTAATCAAAGTACTTTTAAATATATATGTATATATATATATATATATATATACATAATATATGTAATGCATATGCATGAATATAGACACATATGTATAATAAATGTATTGTAATATATCTATCAGGTGATTATAATTATTAAATTTTTTTTAAAAAAATAGTGACTATATAAAACAGTCTCAAATTTAAATTTCATAGCATACAACTGTTTGTAATGCCATGAGAGAAAAATAGATATGGAGGAAAAACGAAAAAGGAAGAGAGAGAAGGGGAAAAATGAGGAAGAAAGTGAGTAAAGAAGAGGGAGAGGCGTGTTCGATGTTAAGACAAAAGTGGAGCGGCTGGGTTTGTGATTCAGTGTTAACATGTTTGCCTAGTATGTGTGAGGAACTGGGTTCTATTCTCAGCACCACATAAACAAATAAACAAAATGAAGATCCATCAACAACTTAAAAAATAAAAAATAAAAAACTAGAAATATTACTAAAATCCCAAGCATTTATGAATGTTAAATAATAAAATATATGTTACATAGCCTTATGTAATTTCTAGACTCCCCAAAAGAGTCATTAAATGTTAGATTATTAGTGCTATAACTAAAAATCCATTGCTCTTTCCTCTACATTCTGTGGCATTCTAGTGCTAAAATAAATTGTAGTATAACACCAAAAAAAAAAAATCCTAATATTTCTACAGTAACTGACCCAGTTTAACATCAATGCAAGTAGATTCCTATGGGACGTGATATGTACTTTGAAGTTTATTTTTATTCAACACTGGTACATTTCTATTTCTTGAGTTTATGCACATTATAGGATATATATTTCATCCACACGTTCACAAATTTATAGGCATTTATTTCACTTTCAATCACTTCCTACTTCAGAAAACATGTATTCCTCCGTTTCTGACTGGTCTTTTCTTGAAACTTCTTTCCAAACACATTATTTTCGATTTCCATTATCACATTTGAAGCAAAACTCACACACCCCTCATAATAAACCATAACCCTAATATTACCATTAGATGTACAACTGGTTGGAATGAATGATTGTATATCAATATAAGATTTCTTACTTAGTTTCAGATATCAATTCAATCCATTATTTAAAGTGGAACCAGTTATATTATTTATTCACAATGTGGCATTTTCATGCATTATCTCTATATTCATAGACACAGGGTACACCTCTTTGTACCCCCAACACTAATTTATACGTCTTCAAAATATTGCTCCCAGAAATGTTGGAAGAAATACCCATGTCACCTGATCTACATATGCATTTTATCACTGAAATATTCTGGACACAAAAAGCAAAGGTCACACTTATGATTGTATCAAAGCTAAATGAAAAGTGAACATGGATTACTAAAAACATCCATGTCCAGGTTGCCTAATGCTCTCAAATGAAAATACTATTGGTAACTACAAATTAGTTTCTTCCAAAGATTATATATTCAAACTCAACCCTGTTGAAAATGTCTAATCCTCTCACTCACTTTATACTTTGCCTGTTTTTGTAATGTCTCTATTGGTATCTGCTTTTCCACAGTTCATCATTGTGACTAAATCTTCACATGTTCTGAAACTTACCTTCACACTCCAATCGAAATCCTATTGCTAAAGAACTTTTGGTCCAAATCCTATATTCACTCTTCTTCTTAAAACCTACCTACTGTCTTCCTAATCCTACCGACTATCACTTTTTGACTGGAGGTTCTCTTCTACATTCAATCATTCAGTTACAAGGTCTTATGCCATTGTATATCGATTTCTCTGAGACATTTTTGCAGAATGTAATTCAACGATAGGTATCCCAATCAAGGGCCCAATGATTTCTGGGCTTCAAATCTTACTTAGATTTCTGTTTATGTACATATATTTCACGTCTGTATTCTAATAAATATCACAGGTTCCAATAACATTATTCATCCAGCAGAATGGTTCCTAACCGAAAATGAAAATGTTATTAACCCTAACCATACACTGTTCCCTCAATCTAACTTTACAGAAGAGCAGTGACAGTGTTGGTCTTACAATACAGGAATGCATGGGATCTTCCACCTGCTGAGAACCTCAAAGGTACATGCAGAAATTATCCCTGGAGAAGATGTAGGCAGTGATGAAGGACCTGAGAGAGCAAAAGTCATCTCAATGGCAAACAACCTGGTAGAATTAAGGAATGTGTCTGAATCAGCCTCATTCTTCTTAATACAGAGAAGATAGACCAAACCATGCCTGTGTGGAGAGCTGTTCCCTGGTCCATATGTTTGATATACGATTCGAACTTGTGAAAGTGTCACAGGATGTAGGGGCATCCTCCATCTCATGGGAACCTTGGAGGCAAATGTTAGGACAACGTGGTTTCCAAGGCAGTGACCTCATTCAGTTCCTCAAGGAAGTGACTTCACCTCACTTCCTTGGTGATGGAAGTCTCTGAACTTGGGATCCAGGAAGCCAGGCACCCAGAGCCATAACCCGTCCAAGTCCCAGTGGTCTAACTTGTTTGGATTTACGAAGGACAGAGTCAATATTTCTTGGTACCTATTGATTTGAGGATGGCCAAATGCCAGGAAACCTCTGAAGAGGGTCCTATCCTGATAAAGCAGGTAGTGGATCACCGCTGGCTCCTGACTACTTCACAGAGTTGGCAAAGTAGAGCAGATCTGAGACAGGACAGGCCATTTTGGGAGAACATAGTATGGCCCACCAGTCAGAAGACACTCCGGATATGACAGACCTACTTGGGGGAAGGAGGTGCCTTTGCGGGTGTGGGTGTGGGTTTGTGGTTTTGTCTCATGTTCTGAGAATACGAAAGAAAGGCGGTTTGATTGGATTGTAATGAACTGTTTCTAGTAAGTCGTTTGACAAGGCGAGTCTTTCTATGTCTGTGTATCCCACTGTGTCCGTGGTTGTCGACATTAGAAAAGAGAATGCATCAGTTGATGTGTTCTGTCTAGTAGAAAGCTTCGCAGCATTCATCCTGCCCAATTGATGAATGGACTGCGGCTTGCCTCATGGATGGGCAACACCTACTATCTGCCTAAGTTCCTGTTTTCTTCCTGAATTCTGGCCACTCTCCCGAATAGGCACATAGTTTTGTGTTTAAGATATGTACCACCTCAAGCTCTGTTAAATGGCCATGTACTGGACAGCTGAAGGGAATGGGAGAATCTCAGAAAACTCAGATATCAGTGTGACCAGGAAAGTCTCAGTGGAGAAACCCTGCTATGGGCCATTCTCTTACTATGTATCTGTTTCCCTGAATGTCAGGAAGTTCTTTGCCTCAGGCCACCCTCATGTGAAGCCTGAAAAAAAAGAGTTTTCAAATGAAAATGAATGGGCATCACCTGTGGCTCTTTGCTTAATTTCTTTGCAAAGGGATGTGTCTGAATCACCCTTTGGCCCTGTGTGCGGTTGTGGCTTAGATTCTCAGCCCCTGATGGATCTAAAGAAAGATCCGATGTGTGCATCCAAAACCAAAATTTCAAAAAGATCAGTTATGATGGATGAAGTCTCTTGCCTTTCTTTGTTAGGTTCCTGAACTACATCAAGTGAGAATAGGGATCCTTTGGTTCAAATAAATTTTTGAAAGCCCTGAAGAAGTGCTTGGGTTTTCTTATGACTCCAATTCACATAAAGAATCTATACCTGACAGTCAGTAGGCCTCAAATTGGAGAAGCAGATCAGTATTAACTGTGGTCTTATTTTATCACTCCTGGTTCACATGCAGGGTGTCCAGGCCACCATGACTTTAGGCAAATGAGCGGCAAGGGAGCTTATTTTGGACACTAACCCATACCCTACTAGACTCTGACTAGTAATCCTAACATGATGGAGAATAATAACCCCAACAGAATAGAAATACAAGAAGTTTTGAGGATTCATGTTGTATAGTTGTACTTGCCTTTTGCATTATATAGGGTAGGAGTTATAAATTTAGTCAATTTTTAATTGAAACAGTTCTCCATGTGTTTTTAAAGTTCACAACCATGTGAATTCCTCTCTCCCTTTCTCTATAGCCTATTCAGAACATGTATTTTTATATGCACATTTAGAATCCTACCTGGTATCACATGTACATTCTTGAGAGGTTGCTGACTTAGCAGATACAAATTGTCAGAAGAGATCACTCCTCTGAATGCTGTTGGAAGTGAAAATTCAAACTATGGGTGACTTCCTAGTTGAACAACATTATACATAAATCCAGGTTTAGTAAAATTAATATTTTTGGATCTGTGGATTATATATATTTCATGATATATATATATATATATATATATATATATATATATATATATATATATATATATATATATATATATATTGCTACATTTTAATGTCTGTTTGAGTGTGTGTGTGTGTGTGTATAGATAGATAGATAGATAGATATACACTCTCTAGATTTTTGAAAATATGAAACATATGTGTCTTATTATATACTCCCTAAATTCATTCATGTACACGTATGTGGATTTATAATCAACTTTTCACAAGATTATTTTCAAAAATATTCATCCACCTGAAATACATATTTGTTTCCTAGTACTAAAAACAAACTTCAGTGAATGGTGCATACAAATCCAAATATTTCTACAGTAACTGTCCCAGTTTAACATCAATGCTTGTAGATTCCTATGGGACATGATGTGTATTTTGACGTTCATTTTTTAACAAAACTGGTACATTATTATTTCTTCAGTTTTTGCACATCATACGATATATATTTCATTAACAAGTTCACAAATTTATAGGCATTTGTTTCGCTTTCAATAACTTCCTTATTCAAAACTCTTGTATTCCTCCAGGTTTCTTGTCTGGTCTCTTCATGAGACTTCTTTCCAAACTCATTATTTCTGAAATCCATAATCACCTTTGAAACAAAATTCACACACTCTTTATGATAATCCATAAGCCTAATATTAAAATAAGATGGATACCTGGTTGGATTGAATGATTGCATATCAATATAAGATTTTCTGTATATTTTCAGATATCAATTCAATCCATTATTTAAATTTAGAACTTGTTACATTGTTTAATCAATTTTGTCTATTCATGCATTATCTCTATATTCCTAGACACAGGGTACACCCATTTGTAACCCCAGTACTAATTTATATATCTTCAAAATATTGCTCCCAGAAACGGTGGAATAAATACTTATGTCATCTGATCTACATATACATTTTATCACAGTAATTTTCTGGACACAAAAAGCAAAGTTCACACTTATGATTTTACCAAAGCCTTAATGGAAAGTGAGTATGCATTACTAAAAACATCCATGTCCAGGTTGCCTAACGCTCTCAAATGTCAATCCTATTGGTCACTACATATTTGTTTCTTCCTAAGATTATATATTTTACCTCAAGCCTTTTGAAAATGTCTAATCCTATCAATCACTTTATCATTTGCCTGATTTACTAATGTCTCTATTAATATCTGCTTTCCTACATATTTTCCACAGTTTATCATTGTGACTGACTCTTCACATGTGCTCACATTTTCATTCACTCTCCACCCGAAACCCTATTGCTAAAGAACTTTTGGTTTAAATCCTATACTCTCTCTGCTTTCTAAACCTACTGACTATCTTTCAAATAATACCGAGTATCCCTTTTTGACTAGAAGTTCTCTTCGACATTCCATCATCCAAGGTACAAGGTCCTATGCCATTGTACATCGATTTATCTGAAACATCTCTGCAGAACATAATTCAAAGCTAAGTATCCCAATCAAGGGCCCAATACCCTTCTGGGCTTCAAATCTTACCTAGATTTAAGTTTTCATTCTAATATTTCACTTTTACATTCTTGTAAATATTACAGGTTCCCAATACAATTATTCATCCTGCAGAATGATTCTTAACCCAAATCGAACCTTTTATTAACCCTAACCATACACTCTTCCCTCAATCTAAGTTTACAGAAGAGCAGGGACAGAATTGTTTTTACAATACAGGAATGTAGGTCATCTTAAACCTGCTGAGAACCTCAAAGGTCCATGCAGAAATGATACCTGGAGAAGATGTAGGCAGCTATGAAGGAGTTGAGAGAGCAAAAGTCACCTTGCATGGCAAACCACCTGGTCAGGATGAAGGGTCGTGTCTGAATCAGTCTCTCTATTCTAAATGTAGAGAAGGTGGACCAAACCAGGCCTTTGTTGAGAGATGTTCCCGGGTGCCTATGGTTGATATACCATTCTAACTTGCGAAAGTGTCACAGGAAGTAGGTGCAGCCTCTATCTCATGGGACCCTTGGAAGCAACTGTTAGGACAAAGTGGTTGCCAAGGGAGTGACCTCATTCAGTTCTTGAAGGAAGTGTCCTACCTCACTTCCTTGGTATTGGAACTCTCTGAAATTGGGATCCAAGATGCCAGACACCCAGAGCCAGTCCCAGTCCCACTCCCACTGGGCTCAGTTGTTTGGATTTACCAAGGACAGAGTCAGTCTTTCTTGGTACCTACTGGTGAGAGAATGGCCAAATGCCAGGACAGATATGAAGAGGGTCTTTCCTGAGAAAGCAGGTAGTGGCTCACCACTGGATCCTGACAACTTCACAGAGTTGGCCAAGGCAACCAGAACTGAGACAGGACTGGCCATTTCGGGGAACATAGTTTGGCTCAACAGACAGAGGACACACTGGAGAGTCAGAGACTTACTTGTGGGAAGGAGATGCCTTTGTGGGTGTGGGTGTGAGTTTGTGGTTTTGTCTCATGTTCTGAAAATAGGTAGGAAAGGTGGTTTGTTTGGTTTGGAATGGACTGTTTCTAGTAAATCGTTTGACAAGGTGAGTGATTCTAGTTCGGTGTATCCCACTGTGTACGTGGTTTTGGACATTAAAAAACAGAATGCACCAATGGATGTATCCTGTCTAGTAGAAAGCTTCCCAACATTCATCCTGCTCAACTGATGGATGGACTGCGGTGTGTCTTATGGATGGGGAACACCTACTATCTTCCTAAGTTCCTGTTTTCTTCCTGAATTCTGGCCACTCTCCAGAATAGGCTCATGGTTTTGTGTCCAAGATATATACCACCTCCAAGCTCTGTGCCATGGCCATATACTGGACAGCTGAATGGAATGGGAGAATCACAGAAAACTCAGATATCAGTGTGACCAGGAAAGTCTCAGTGGAGAAATCCTGCTTTGGCCATTCTCTTACCTATATTTCTGTTGTCCTGAATGTCAGGAAGTTCTTTCCCTCAGCCCACCCCTTTGTTAAGCCTGAAGAAAACAGTTTTCAAATGGAAATGAAAGGGCATCACCTGTGGCTCTTTGCTTAATTTCTTTGGAAAGGGATGTGTCTGAATCAGCCTCTTGGCCCTGTGTGCGGTTGTGGCTTAGATTCTCAGCACCTCATGGATCTAAAGAAAGATCCCATGTGTGCATCCATAACCAAAATGGCAAAAAGATCTGTTATGGTGAATGAAGTCTCTTGCGTACCTTTGTTAGGTTTCTGACCTACATCAAGTGAGAATAGGAATCCTTTGGTTCAAATGAATTCTTCAATGCCCTGAAGAAGTGGTTGTGTTTTCTCATGACTCCAAATCACATAAAGAATCGTTACCTGACAGTCAGTAGGCCTCAAATTGGAGAAGCAGAGCCGTATTAACTGCAGTCCTATTTTATCACTCCTGGTTCACATGCAGGGTGTCCAGGCCACCATGACTTTAGGCAAATGAGGGGCAAGGGAGCTTATTTTGGACACTAACCCATACCCTACTAGACTCTGACTACTAATCCTAATATGATGGAGATTAATAACCCAAACAAAATAGAAATACAAGCAGTTCAGAGGAGTCATGTTGTATAGTTGGACTTGCCTTTTGCATTATATAGGGTAGGAGTTATAAATTTAGTCAATTTTTAATTAAAATAGTTCTCCATGTGTTTTTAAAGTTAACAAATATGTGAATTCCTCTCTCCCTTTTTGTGTAGCCTATTCAGCACATGTATTTTTATATGCACATATAGAATCCTACCTGGTATCACATGTTCATACTTGAGAGGTTTCTGACTTGGCAGATACTGCCGCGGTCCGGTTGGAGCAAAATAACCGGGGGGTGGGGGTTATGAATAACATGTGTATCTTGATATAGCAGGAGTGGAAGCCATTTATTGTAGGACAATAGAGGTATTTATACATTCCACCCAGCTTATCTAATTAACATAAACTAGATACTGCAGTCAACCAATCAGGAATCTCCACACTAAATGGCTCGCTTTTGTTACATCTCAAACCACTCCCTCTGACATTTTGCCAGGCATCATCCAGACTTGTTTACACACTCTAACATTCCCCTGGCAAAATGCCAGGTGTTATTTTGACATGTTTACAGACTCTAACATTTCCCCCTTTTATTTAATTTAAATAAAGACCACAGTGGTTTTTACAGAAACACCATAAATAACCTGCTACAAACAGAAAGGGAGGATACAAAATGTCACAATACAAGCCAATTGATGAAGCACTTGGAGAAATAATACCAGCAATGACACTGTTAGCAAAGACACCGAGTTAAAATTTGTTATAGATTATAGTTTGTAGTCTCAGTCCAGGTAAAGCAGTGTCTCAATAGATTAACTCACAGTTCAGGTAAACCACAGTCCAGGTATGTTCTGCAGGCAGCTAGCTTAAATCACAGTCCTGGTAAGTTCTGCAGGCAGCTAGCTTAAATCACAGTCCATGTAAATTCTGCAGGCAGCTAGCTTAAATCACAGCCCAGGAAAGTTCTGAAGGCAGCTAGCTTGGTCCAAAGTCTCCTCCGTTTCTCAGCCGAAGTCTCCTCCGGTTTTCAGCAACACTGGAAATTCTTCCACCCTTGTCCTCACCGGCACTGGGATGAAGGCAGGAACTCCTACCACTGGCTAAAGAAAATCCTATAGTATTCCACCAGGTGCTAAGAAAACAACCTTCTGAAAAATTTAGTACATTATCTCAAGGTTTTTTACATTTGAAAAAAGCCTTAATAGTGCTTATTATTTATTATCTTCCGGGTGTGGGAGAACCATTGTAGCTTAGTTATTGGCATTGAAAATGACCAAACATCAGGGAGCCAGTAGCATCTATGGCTGGCTGTAGCATCCTGGGCAGCCACAGATGGCCCTGGGGAGTTTCCAGGACTCAAACTGCCACGGGGCCCCGCTCCCGAGGCTGGGGGCGGGGAATTGCCGGCTGCCACTGCTTGAAAAGCCCTTGCTGCACAGTGACTGGCTTGAGCATGTGGCAGCCGAGGCGCCTATTCACACACACTCCGGAAACGAAAAGTATTCAGTAACAGCCTTTTGCTGAAACTTTTTTCCTGATAATCCTTCTTCTTCTTAACTTTGTTTTTCTTTCTGATTAGACTTCCTGGGCTTCCATCAACACATGCCCTAATTGCTCTTGTTTCCACTGGGGTGCCTCTTTCCATTATCAATTTACTTCTCACCCCTTCCTTATTTTCATCACAAAGACAATACAATACACTGAGATAAAACAAGACACAATCATACTGTATCAATCTTCTCCATTTTTTGAAATGACCGTTTTTCCTCTCCCCCTATCTGCCTAGGGATGAGCAGATTTGCTTCCATCCTATCTATGGATGGGCAGTTTTTATTCGTCACTTACCCCCAAGTGTCCCAGGGCTCCCTGTATGGGCCACCATCTGCCGCAGTCCCACTGCAGCAAAATAACCGGGGCAGGGGGTGATGAATAACTAGTGTATGTTGATACAGTAGGAAAGGCGTGATAGGTAGGAAAGGCTACTTGTTTGGTATTGAGTGGACTGTTTCTAGTAAGTTGTTTGACAAGGCAAGTGTTTCTATATCTGTGTATCCCACTGTATCTCTGGTTGTAGACATTAGAAAAGATAATGCATCAATGGATTTGTCCTCTCCAGGAGAAAGTTTAACAGCATTCATCCTGCCCAATTTATGAAAGGACTGTGGCTTGCCTTATGGATGGGCAACACCTACAATATTCCTAAGTTCCTGTACTCTTCCTGAATTCTGGCCACTCTCCACAACAGGCTCATGGTTTTGAGTCCAAGATATGTACCACCTCCAAGCTCTGTGACATGGCCATGTACTGGATAGCTGAAGGGAATGGCGAGCATCTCAGAAAACTCAGATATCAGTGTGACCAGTAAAATCTCAGTGGAGAAACCCTGCTTTGGGCCTTTTCTTACATAATGTTCTGTTGCCCTGAATGTCAGGAAGGTCTTTGCCTCAGGCCAACCCTTTGTGAAGCCTGAAGAAAACAGTTTTCAAATGGAAATGAATGGGCATCACCTGTGGCTCTTTGCTTAATTTCTTCCAAAAGGGATGTGTCTGAATCAGCCTCTTGGCCCTGTGTGAGGCTGTGGCTTAGATTCTCAGCACCTGATGGATCTAAAGAAAGATTCCTTTTGTGCTTACAAAACCAAAATGGCCAAAAGGGCAGTCATTGTGGTTGAAGTCCCTCGCCTTCCTCTGTAAGGTTTCTGACCTACATCAAGTGAGAAGAGGGATCCATTGGGTCAAATGAGTTCTTCAAAACCCTGCAGAGGCTAGCCCGTAATTGCTTGGGGTTTCTCATGACTCCAATTCACATAAAAAATCTATACCAAAGAGTCAGTAGGCCTCATATTGGAGAAGCTGGGCAGTACAAATGGCAGGCATATTTGATCACTACTGGTTCACAGGAAGGGTGTCCAGGCCACCCTGATTTTAGGCAAATGAGGGGTAAGGGAGCTTATTTTGGACACTGTCATGAGCTTTGCCCCTCATGGAAAACCCCAGCCAGAGGTTATGATGAGTGTCTATATGGAAGAAGATGAGGGCCATGTGGGAGTGTTTTGGTTTTAATTGTGGTCATTTGTGTGGTGGTTGAAATAGATGACTGGGTTCACCTGGGCTTGAAGTCTGGTGTGATTCCCCTTACAGACTGAGTTCTAAAACTGACCTCAGAGAAATATTGCCATGAGTTCTCTTGGGATTTTAGGAGGCCACGCATTAGAGTCGCCCTTGGAAACTGAGATCAAGTCCCAGGGTGGCTTTCCACAGAGCATCAGGAATCTCAGCCAGGATATCACATGATTTTATTATGAAAGACTTGGCAGCCATAGATGAGATTCAAAACAAACATGGACCTCACACTCTAGACCTCAATGGGCCTGGGTTCATGTGATCTTTTGGCCACTCTTTGGGAAGCCTTGACTGTGAGAATTCTCCAGAGCTTTCATTGAAATGAGCTTCCATACCATTTAATGGTTCTTGAAAGAATTGAAACCTACAGTGCCTCCAACTTCATCCGTGAAAAATGCTAGATAAATACCAAGAAATTTTTGAAATTCCCATAACCAGGTGTCAGAGGAGAACATTTGGATGTCCTGTTGCTGATCAGGAGTGTTCCAGACAGTGGTTTGATTGACTGGGTTTCATGAAAATGGTGTAGAACTGAAATGCCAGTATGTTGGAGCCTGCTGAGTATTGGGCCCAGAACTGTGGTGTGCAGGTGTGTGATAAAACATTTGTGTTGGGGCCATTTGGATCTACCATTGACTTCCAAATGGCTTGTGACTGACATGGTGCAGCCAGCAAACCCTTATATGTAAAGGCATCTTGTTATATGGAGAGGTTTCAGTGCAATGTTCCGAATCAGGTTGCTATCTTCAAGTGGGCAAGCTATGTGGGATAGAATCCTGGTTGGTGCATTCTCCTGCAGACTCTGACCGACCACACGTGACAGAACTACCTTCAGCACTGTGTCCCAGTTGAACTTCTTGTATTTCGTAGAGCAAATACCAAACTCCCAGTGCAGCAGCAAGAAACACTATGAATAGTGGAGGATGACTAAATGGGTACACAGTCCACACAGGGAGACACTTAGCCTTCAGTGGCCACAGTTTACCTACAAAGAGAGAATTCAGCACTTTGCCTCATTTTCATTGGAAAATAAGAAACCAATTTCTTCAGGTCACATAGATGCAGAGCCAGCTTTGATGGTCTCACAACAAAGGAAGCTAAAGCTCCTGAAAACAACATATATTTCAAGTGCCCAACCTCAGAGGCAGTTTCTCAAAAAGTCGTTAAGCCAGCAGAGCTCCATGTTTGTGGAGTGTTTATCTGTTAGACAAGGATGCAAGAAAAGACCACTGACTCCAATTAAAATCAAATTAAACTAAGCTTATTATTTTCACCAGCCAGGCTAACTCTCCCTCCCAAAACGGCCGGAACAAGACAGCAACCCCAACTTACCTACAGCCCAGCTTTAAAGCCCAGAAAGTTACACAAAAGGGGGGTTAGAGATAACAGAACTCGGACAAGCATCACACTAATGGTAGTTTATATATATATATATATATATATATATATATATATATATATATATATATATATATATTTTTTTTTTTTTTTTTTTTTTGCTGGCCCCAACATCAGAATTTGTGAGGACCATTAGACCCTCAGAGATGGTCATTGTCTGTCCAGGGAAGGCCAATATTTATGATGTGTCGCTAATGTTTCACAGAGTGCTGCTATCTGGTCAGAGAGCCAGACATGGGTGAGTTCAAGGCATGGGCAGGCATTCCAAGCAGGTTCAGAATTTGCAGTAATTTATAGTAAAGCCAAAATTATCTTATCATGGCTTTGTGGCAAGATGGCTCCCAATTTTAATAAAAGATCAGGTTGGGCCTATCATTCCCCCCTTTTCTTATGTGTTCCTTTCAAATCTTTGATAGATTAAGGGAAGTGCACTGAGGAAATTTAAATCCCTCAGGTAACAGTCTCCAAATTTCTAGAACTCACCCAAAACGGATCTCCCTGATTTTACCTGACTTAATTAATTACGTATATTGATAGTCTATTTATTTTTGGCTCCATTGTTGTAAGAAGGGAGGCCTCACGCATTTTGGATTCTTCTGCGCTGAGAGAGGGTGACGTAAGGGTCATGGCATGAGGGACATCAGTTGCCTTTTAGAATTTAGTTGAGGGACATGAGTTGCCTTTTAGATTTCAGCTTGGTTTGAAGTCTGGTTGGGGAAGAACAGGTTGTAAAGTCATCTGGGAATGGGTTCTTCTATGAGAGTAACAAAAACCATGAGTAATGAATAAATGTTGCAGCAGCTGGAACATGTCACCGTATAGAAGTTCCCTCACCATTCTTTAATATCCTCAGTTATCAGGACTGTCAACTTAATATTTAATTTTTTGTTTTACAGTTGTGCCTCCCCATAAGATACAGTTTATTAATTTAATGTCATCTGATCTTGCAAAATCCTTTTTCTAGTATGACCTCTGTGTCTAATAGAGAAACCTTTAATTCTGTTACTCAGGGCTGGATAATCGTACTAGCAAACACCAAGCCTACCTCTGTAGGTTAGGAATATCTGTAGGCCCTAAACTAAATTTTCTGCCTCTGGCAGCTCCTCTTAATAGTCTCTTTTTATAGTTATCAGGCATTCCTGTCTGAGAATCCTTCTTTGTAACCTCCAGTCTTACTTATTTTGGGAGGCTAACATAAAGTGTATAACTTAAAATATTAATATTTGTTTTCTTGGCCGATTCATTTAACTTTAATTTTAAATCCTAATCTTAAACATCCAGCAAATAAATTTTAACAGCCTTATATTGAGAGTACTGGGCTTTAATATCTATAACTTAATTATTATTTATCTTTTCATTAATTGGGATATGTATTATTCTGTCTGTCTTGTAGGTGATGACTTATTATCTTAAATTAACCCATGTTGTGTTATTAAAGCAACACTTCTGTAAAAGACTAACAGGGAATCTTTAGATCACTTATAAGCAAATTAAAAATAAAATTTTTTAACAAGAGTAAAAATACTTAGTTTCTGTAATAGCTACCCTGAATTTTTTTGCTGAGTTATACATTATATGCCCTGTTTGAGATCCTAGTAATCTTCACAGAAAAACAAAAGAACTTTTGAACATAACTTTAAATGAAATAAAATCTGACCTACTCCTTTTGTAGTCATTCTCACATGTAGTAAGATGGGACACAGAGCCTTATTTCAGGTAAGGCAGGCCTCTTTATAAATATTAAGTGTTTTAGTTCTAAAGCTGATCATTGTTTTTTAAATATCATTTTACAAAGTTTACATAAATTGTTTGAGGTCACATGAACATTATCTAACATCATATGACATCACATTTAAAACATGGATTAAAGAAAGGCTGAAAGATTTTAACCTTTACATATATTAGGCTCTGATTAACTTAAAAATACATTTAAATTGTTCCCCAATGAAAAAAGTAACATAAAACTTTATATATCTTATTGATAACAGGTAAATAAATCCCCAGTACATTTTTTTTTACCATACAACTTCAGAATACCAGCTTGATATAATGCTCTTTAAATGTTTCTAACTTACAGACTTGAATACCTGGAAGATATGAGCACATTAATAGCATCAATATTACATTGATATTTCTAGATTAACCAAGTTTAGCTTTTAAAGAAATGGCAGTAGAGTGCTCTAAAATAACAGTTCTTATTTAATCAGTTGTTTAATTTTTATGGTTGCTTGCTCTAGAAAAAATAAAACTTAATAAACACAATGTTATGGGTAAACTTATGTTTTCAGAAATTTTTGTCTCTTTAACACATGACTGATTTTTACAATCTGATACAGACCTTAGTAAATCAATCGGGTATCTAACAAATGTACTCAAGAATAGAAATTCCACATCAAATTTACTTTACTTATTTATTAAAATATTAGACAAATGTATTGAACAGTGTAAACCATTTTTTTGTTGAAGGAAAAGTCCTAGAATCAAGGCATTTTAGACATTTTGTAGATATTAATATTTTACTAGATTTTTGAACACCTTTAAAAACTTGTAAGCTTAAATTTAAAAACATTTATTTTTTATCTGTTTATCCAATTTAAATTGAACAATTTTAATTACGTGAATTAAAGATCTTTGGATCCACTTTTTTAAATTAATTTTTATTGTAGGTTGTTCAAAACATTACATAGTTCTTGATATATTATATTTCACACTTGATTCAAGTGGGATATGAACTCCAGTTTTTACCCCATATACAGATTGCAGAATCACATCAGTTGGACAACCATTGATTTACATATTGCCATTCTGGTGTCTGTTGTATTCTGCTGCCTTTCCTATCCTCTACTATCCCCACTCCCCCATCCCCTCCCCTCTTCTCTCTCTACCCCCGCTACTGTAATTCATTTCTCCCCCCTCATATTTTTCCTCCTTTCCCCTCACTTCCTCTTGTATGTAATTTTGTATACCCCTGAGGGTCTTCTTCCATTTACAGGAAATTTCCCTTCTCTCTCCCTTTCCCACCCACCTCTCATCCCTGTTTAATGTTAATCTTCTTCTCATGCTCTTCGTCCCTACTCTGTTCTTAGTTACTCTCCTTATATCAAAGAAGACATTTGGCATTTGTTTTTGAGGGATTGGCTAGCTTCACTTAGCATAATCTGCTCTAATGCCATCCATTTCTCTCCAAATTCTATGATTTTGTCATTTCTTAATGCAGAGTAATACTCCATTGTATAAAAATGCCACATATTTTTTATCCATTCGTCTATTGAATGGCATCTAGCTTGCTTCCACAGTCTTGCTATTGTGAATTGTGCTGCTATGAACATGGATGTAGCAGTGTCCCTATAGTGTGCTCTTTTTAGGTCTTTAGGGAATAGACCGAGTAGGGGAATAGCTGGATCAAATGGTGGTTTTATTCCCAGCTTTCCAAGAAATGTCCATACTGCTTTCCAAATTGGCCGCACCAATTTGCAGTCCCACCAGCAATGTACAAGAGTACCCTTTTCCCCACATCCTCGCCAGCACTTGTTGTTGTTTGACTTCCTAATGGCTGCTAATCTTACTGAGTGAGATGGTATCTTAGGGTGGTTTTGATTTGCATTTCTCTGACTGCTAGAGATGGTGAGCATTTTTTCATATACTTGTTGATTGATTGTATGTCCTCCTCTGAGAAATTTCTATTCAGGCCCTTGGCCCATTTGTTGATTGGGTTATTTGTTATCTTATTGTCTAATTTTTTGAGTTCTTTGTATATTCTGGATATTAGGGCTCTGTTTGAAGTGTGAGGAGTAAAAATTTGTTCCCAGGACGTAGGATCCCTATTTACCTCTCTTATTCTTTCTTTTGCTGAGAAAAAACTTTTTAGTTTGAGTAAGTCCCATTTGTTGATTCTAGTTATTAACACTTGTGCTATGGATGTCCTATTGAGGAATTTGGAGCCCAACCCCACAGTATGTAGATCATAGCCAACTTTTTCTTCTATCAGACGCCATGTCTCTGATTTGATATCAAGTTCCTTGATCCGCTTTGAGTTAACTTTTGTGCATGGCAAGAGAAAGGGATTCAGTTTCATTTTGTTGCATATGGATTTCCAGTTTTCCCAACACCATTTGTTGAAGATGCTATCCTTCTTCAATTGCATGCTTTTAGCCCCTTTATCGAATATAAGATAGTTGTAGTTTTGTGGATTGGTTTCTGTGTCCTCTATTCTGTACCATTGGTCCACCCACCTGTTTTGGTACCAGTACCCTGCTGTTTTTGTTACTATTGCTCTGTAGTATAGTTTGAAGTCTGGTATAGGTATCCCGCCTGATTCACACTTCCTGCTTAGCATTGTTTTTGCTATTCTGGGTCTTTTATTTTTCTATATGAATTTCATGATTGTTTTCTCTATTTCTACAAGAAATGCCATTGGGATTTTGATTGGCATTGCATTAAACCTATAGAGAACTTTTGGTAATATCGCCATTTTGATGATGTTAGTTCTACCTATCCATAAACAGGGTATATTTTTCCATCTTCTAAGATCTTCTTCTATTTCTCTCTTTAGGTTTCTGTAGTTTTCATTGTATAAGTCTTTCACCTCTTTTGTTAGGTTGATTCCCAAGTATTTTATTTTATTTGAGGATATTGTGAATGGGGTGGTTGTCCTCATTTCCATTTCAGAGGATTTGTGGCTGATATACAGGAATGTCATTGATTTATGTGTGTTGATATTATATCCTGCCACTTTGCTGAATTCATTTATTAGCTCTAGTAGTTTCTTTGTAGACCCTTTTGGGTCTGCTAGGTATAGAATCATGTCATCTGCAAATAGTGATAATTTGAGTTCTTTTCCTATTTTTATGCCTTTAATTTCTTTCGTCTGTCTAATTGCTCTGGCCAGTGATTTGAGAACTATGTTGAACCGAAGTGGTGAGAGAGGGCATCCCTTAAAATTTGTTTTTATGAGTGCTTTTTTTTATTATGAGCGCTCCTTATATATGTTAATTTCTGTATCATATATATGATTAAGAATATATATATATATATATATATATATAGACAAACAACAAATAACAAAAGTGTGCACACATAATAATAGTAAAGGCCTTGTAGCTTTTAGCAGGTGAAATCTCCATTGCCATGTTTTAAAAACTCCACAGTTGGTCAAAGATAGAACAGATCAGAAAAACATTAACCTAGGTCTGTAGGATCAAAATTATGAGTTAGAAAAATTAAAGGATCTAAGGAAAAAAATAAGAGTCCTAGAAAAAATAACCGACCAGTAATTAGTAAATACCATACTATTTACTTTTTTTTTTCCTTAAGCCTCATATCAGTCTCCTACTGATCTTGCAGGCTTCTTTCATTTGCATTTCAATCTAAGTCCTGGCTGAGGTCTGGAAGGAGCAGGAAAAAACTGCTATTCTGAGCAGACACCTCAGGCCTAACGCATTTTAACCATAATTTTCCAGATAGGATGTTGAAAATTTTGATACAAGTTTAAGACAAAATTTACAAAATTTTATATCTTTACATCTTGTGTTGTCAACAGATACCATACTATGATTTACTATCCTTGTCCAAATTAATGCACTGGTACACACAGTGACAGTTTCCCAGGCTACCCAATTAAAAATTGGTGAAAAAAAAAAGACTGAATGATTGGAAAATTTCTTGCCAACTTGGAAGTAGAGTTCTTTAGTTTTCCATCCTAAGTTTTTAAGTTCTCTGGCATGAATTATCTGAAATCATAAACTAAACAATTATCTCAATCTGACTTTTAACGGCAAGATTCTGCAATGCTTCAAAAACCCAATAAGCTACCAGATTGTTACAATAAAACATCATCATTTAGACACACATTCAGGTAAAATCATTCCCAAGAAACAATATATAATATCAACACATTATTGCACATGTCTTAAAGTGCCAGAAACAAAGACACACGACAGACAGAAAGGAGCTTCAGACTATGACTGACAGACAGAAGCCTTTAAAACAGAGCAGATAAGAGAAAAATCTCCTACACCAGTTGCACCACAGATGTCCCCACAAGGGGACCAGATGTTTTCACAGAGGAGCATCCTGAAATGTAAAATCAAGGGTCTCCATAGTGACTTTCCTGCATTTAGTGTCCCCTTTTTTTCCCTCTTTTTTAAGATGACAGAGGTGGCATTATCGTTAAATTGCAGGGAAAGACCTAGGGAATTCTCTGAAAAAATAAGGCTTCAGCAGCTGCTGGGAGTCCCTCAGTCCCTCCTTTTACTTACAGGATTTGCTCCTCTGGTTCAGTTCCACCACAAGCATGCTCCATCTCCTAACATTTCTGTAGTCAGCTCTCAAAAAGTTCCAGGGTGCGGGTGGGTTATCAAAATTTGTAACTTAAAGTTGGGTTCCTGAACTTGAAGCCAATTAATGCCAATTTAAAAATGAGGACAGGGTTTTGAGAAAAAGAAAAACGAAGGTTTATTGCTTTGCTAACAAAGATAAACACAGGGACTCTGCCAAAATGTTGTGACTCTCTTTATCTGGAGGGACAAGGGATTTTAAAGGAGTTTCACTTATTAACCTGGGAGATACTCAGTTCTTAGGTCCCCCGCAGGCACTGCCCTCTGCAGTGAGTGTGCTCCAGGCAGCCAGCGAGGGGCTTCTCTCATACTGCTTAACAAACGGGTGTAAAGTTCATTGCAGTTCCTTTAAACTCAGTCCAAAGGGTGTCAGGCTTACTAGCTTTATTTTCATGTCCGATATCCTTAAGTTTTCACCACAGAAATCACACAACAAAATGCACAAAAACAAACAAACAAAAAACATATAGAACACAGAACAAAACAACAACAACAACAACAACAACAACAACAACAACAAAAAACAGAAATCCGGCGCCGAAACAGGAAAACAGAGGAGCAATGCAATGTCTTCCTAAAGCTCCCCGTAGGAGCGCATGTGTGCCCGTTGGCACCTCTCTACCCTTCCAGATGAATTCCCTAGAGAACAGAACAGATGACAGAATGATTCTTGTTACTGTCCCAGACAGGAGTATATGTGAGCCTCCTCAGTCCACCTCTCTGTCATCAGAAGAGATCTCCCTTAACCGGATATCAGATGTTATAAAGGCACCAATTACCTATGGATGCCTCCTCCACCAGGTGCTTGCTAATAGTTTTAATGCGGTGGTTCACTGCAGTGCTCCCTGAACTGAAGGCTAACTCCAAGGCCTTGGACCATCTCAAGTTGCACAAACCCTAGAGTTGCTCTCAAGCTTGGAGCCCTGGAAGGAAGGCCAACTTCAGAATTTACAGCAGTCTGGTCTTGTGATCTTGTCCGGCAGGGTCATCTCACTGGGGAACTCCAAAATATTAGACCAGGAACTCATGTAAAGACCACTGACTCCTAGTAAAATCAAATTAAGGCAAGCTAATTATTTCAAAGGGAAAGGCTACCTCTCCCTCCCAAAATGGCGGGAGCAAGACAGCAAACCCACCTTTCCTATAGCCCAGCTATATAGCCCAGAAAGATGCACAAAAAGGGGGTTACAGATAACAGAACTTTAACAAGCATCACACTAACGGTAGTTTACATTTTTTTTTTTAAGCTCACCCCAACATCAGAAATTATGAGGACCATTAGAGCCTCAGAGACTGGTTGTCTGGCCAGGGAAAGAAAATATTTATGAGGTGTCACTAAAGTTTCAGAGAGGGCTGCAATCTGGTCAGAGAGCCAGGCATGAGTGAGTTTAAGGCATGGGCAAATATTCCAAGCAGGTTCAGAATTTGCAGTAATTTATAATAAAGCCAAAATTATCTTTTCATGGCTTTCTGGAAAGTGGGCTCCCAATTTTAATAAATGATCAGGTTGGGTCTATCAACCCTGTCCCTTACTTTTGGAAACTCCCCTTCCACATCCAAGCTTGTGAAGTCCTGAGCATTTTCCATTCCAGATATGTATTCACAGATTTTCTAACTCTTCAACCTCTAATTGTGTATTACTTGGGGCGAATGTAATGTCAAGGCATTGTTCTGGATGAGAATGGGAAGATTTTTTGCATACACATTGGATTCATTATCTAATTTTTTATTCGAAATACTTAATCCCTGACACTAAAACCTACCCTACTGGACTCTGACTACTAATGCAAATATGATGGAGATAAATTACCCCAACAAAATAGAAATACAAGCAGTTCAGAGGAGGCATGGTGCATAGTTGGACTTGCCTTTTGCATTATGTAGTGTAGGAGTTATAAATCTAGCAAATTTTCAATTTAAATAGTTCTCCATGTGTTTTGAAAGTTAACAAATATTTGAATTCCTGTCTCCCTTTCTCTGTAGCCTATTCAGCAAATGTATTTTTATATGCACATATCAAATCCTACCTGGTACCACACGTACATTCTTGTGAGGTGGATGAATTGGCAGATACAATTTGTGAGAATAGATCACTCATTCTAAACGCTGTTGGAACTGAAAATTCAACCTATGGGTGAGCTTCCTAGTTGAACAACATTATACATAAACCCATGTTCAGTAAAATGAATATTTTTGGATCTGTGGATGATATAAATTTCATGATTAATTTAGATTGCCATATATATTGCTACTTTTTAATGTCTGTGTGTGTGTGTGTTTATATATATATATATATATATATATATATATATATATATATATATATATATATATACTCTCCAGATTTTTCAAAATATGAAATATATGTGTCTTATTATACACTCCCTAAATTCATTCATATTCATATATGTGGATTTATGATCAACTTTTCACAAGATTATTATCAGAAATATTCATCCACCTGAAATACATATTTGTTTCCTAGTACTGAAAACAAACTTCAGTGAATGGTGCACACAAATCCTAATATTTCTACAGTAACTCACCCAGTTTAACATCAATGCGTATAGATTCCTATGGGACATGAAGTGTATTTTGACGTTCATTTTTATTCAACTCTGGTACATTACTATTTTTTCAGTTAATGCACATCATAGGATAAATACTTCATCCACAATTTATCAAATTGATAGGCATTTGTTTCACTTTCAATCACTTCCTGATTCAGAACACATGTATTCCTTAATGTTTCTTGACTGCTCGTTTCATGAGACTTCTTTCCAAACACATTATTTTCAATTTCCATTATCGCTTTGAAGCAAATCTCACACACCCGTCTTGATAAACCATTAAAGTAATATTACCATTATATGTATAATTGGTTGGAATTAATGATTGTATATCAATATAAGATTTTCTGCATATTTTCAGATATAAATTCAATCGATTATTTAAAGTGTAATCAGTTATATTATTTATTCACAGTATGGTCTCTTCATGCATTATCTCTACATACATAGACACAGGGTACACCTCTTTGTACCCCCAATATTAATTTATATGTCTTCAAAATATTGCTCCCAGAAATGGTGGAAGAAATACTCTGTCAACTGATCTACATATACATTTTATCACAGTAATATTCTGGACACAAAATGCAAAGTTCACACTTATGATTGTACCAAAGACTAAATGGAATGTAAACATGGATTACTAAAAAAATCCATGTCCAATTTGGCTAATGCTCTCAAATGTCAATCCTATTAATGATTACATATTTGTTTCTTCCTAAGATTATATATTCAAATTCAACCCTGTTGAAAATATCTAATACTATCACTCACTTTATACTTTGTCTGATTTCATAATGTCTCTATAGATATCTGCTTTCCTACATATTTTCCCCAGTTCATCATTGTGACTCATTCTTCACATGTGCTGACATTGACATTCACTCACTAACCGGAACCCTGTTGCTAAAGAACTTTTGGTCCAATTCCTATACTCACTCTTTTTTCTAAACTTACTTACTATCTTCCTAATCCACCTACTGTCCCCTTTTGACTGGATATTCTCTTCGACATTCAATCATCCAAGGTACAATGTCCTATGCCATTTTATATTGATTTATCTGAGACATCTGTGCAGAACATAATTCAAAGCTAAGTGTCACAATCAAAGGCCCAATTCCCTTCTGGGCTTCAAATCTTACCTAGATTTCTGTTTTCATACTTACATTTCACCTATTTATTCTTGTAAATATCGCAGATTCCCAATACCATTATTCATCCTGCAGAATGATTCCTAACTCAAATCGAATATGTTATTAATCCTAACCATACACTCTTCCATCAATCTAACTTTACAAAAGAGTAGGGACACAGTTTGTCTTACAATACAGGAATGTAGGGGATCTTCCACCTGCTGAGAACCTCAAAGGTCCTTACAGAAATGATCCCTGGAGAAGATGTTGACAGCTATGGAGGACCTGAGAGAGAAAAATTCATTTTCCATGGAAAACAACCAGGTCAAAATGAAGGGATGTGTCTGAATCAGCCTCTCTCTTCTTAATGTAGAGTAGTTGGACCAAATCAGGCATGTGTGGAGAGCTGTTCCCGGGTGCCTATTTTTGATATACAATTCTTAGCTTGAAGTGTCACAGTAAGTAGGGGCAGGCTCCATCTCATGGGAACCTAGGAAGCAACTTTTAGGACAAAGTGTTTGCCAAGGCAGTGACCTCATTCAGTTTCTGAATGAAGTGACCTACCTCACTTCTTTGGTGATGGAACTCTCTGAACTGGGGATCCAAGAAGCCAGGCACCCAGAGTCAGTCCCAGTCCCAGTCCCAGTGGGCTCACATGTTTGTATCTACCAAGGACAGAGTCAGACTTTCTTGGTACCTACTGATGTGAGGATGGCCAAATGCCAGGAGAGCTCTGAAGAGGGCCAGTTCATGAGAAAGCAGGCAGTGTCTCACCACTGGCTCCTGAAAACTTCACTGAGTTGGCCAAGGAGACCAGATCTGAGAGAGTTTCCCAATACTATTATTCATCCCGAAGAATGATTCCTAACCCAAATTGAACATGTTATTAACCCTAACATACACTGTTCCCTCAATCTAACTTTACAGAAGAGCGGGGACAGTGTTGGTCTTACAATACAGGAATGTAGGGGATCTTCCACCTGCTTTGAAACTCAAAGGTCCATGCAGAAATCATTCCTGGAGAAGATGTAGGCAGCTATGAAGGACTTGAGAGAGCAAAAGTCATCTTCCATGGCATACAACCTGGTCAGGATAAAGGATTGTATCTGAATCAGCCTCTCTCTTATTAATGTAGAGAAGATGGATCAAACCAGGCCTGTATGGAGAGCTATTCCTGAGTGCCTATGGTTTATATACCATTCTAACTTGTGAAAGTGTCACAGGAAGTAGGGGCATCCTCCATCTCAAGAGACCATAGGAAGCAACTGTTAGGACAAAGTGGTTGCCAAGGGAGTGACCTCTTTCAGTTTCTGAAGGAAGTGACCTCACGTCACTTCCTTGGTGTTGGAACTCTCTGAACTTGGGATCCAGGAAGCCAGGCACCCATTGCCAGTCCCAGTCCTACTCCTAGTGGGCTCACTTTTTTGGATTTACCAGGGACAGAGTCAGTCTTTCATGGTACCTACTGATGTGGGGATGGCCAAATGCCAGAAGAGCTCTGAAGAGGGGCCTTTCCTGAGAAAGCAGGTAGTGGCTCATGCTGGCTCCTGAAATCTTCACAGAGTTGGCCACGAAGACCAGATCTGAGACAAGACAGGCTATTTTTGGGGAACATAGTATGACCCACCAGTCGGAGAATACTCCAGATAGTCAGAGATGTACTTGGGGGAAGCAGGTGCCTTTGTGGGTGTGGGTGTGGGATTCTGGTTTTGTCTCATGTTCTGAGAATAGGTTAACCAGTACCCTGGTTATTAATTTGTAGTTACATTATGCTTATAGACCCCAGAACTCAGGAGAGGTAGAAAAAATAAATAGAACCATTAAATAGACCTTTACGAAATTAATCTTAGAGACCTGCATAAAAGATTGGACTATGCTCCTGCCTTATGCACTGTTTCATGCAAGAAATACTCCCTCTGTTTCTTTGTGTAACCTCACCATCTGTGAAATTCTCTATGGTGCCCTTCCTCCAGTAAGGGACCTAACCCCAACTCTAAGACCTAAGGATCCCTTCCCCACCCCCTAGCTTGACAGACTTAAAGCTCTTGAAAGAACTCATTGATATCTGTTCAAATAGCTGGCCACGGCCTACCAAACTGGGGACAAGGGGACTCCACTTCAATATAATGTAAGAGACTTCATCTACATAAGAAGACATCAGGTTTCATTCCTGGAACCCCGATGGAAAGGAACATACCAGGTACTACTTATAACACCTACATCAGTAAATGTATACGGAATCAATTCCTGGATCCATGCCTCTCATCTCAAGCCTGCGCTCTGTCTAGACTCTTGCTGGAAACTGGAAATGACTAGTAACCCTTTCAAATTGTGTATTCACCATATGAATAAGGCTATAGACTCTCCCCTTGGCCACCAGTAGTCCTAAACCTCATCAGGTGGTTCATCAGTGATGGCTGATCACAAATCCTACTAGAGAAGAAGTATGGTCTATCTCGCTTACAGCCCCCATAGGGACCTGGTGGCCATCTCTCCACCCAGACATTTGTCAGCTGGCTATAGGTTTTTCCTATTGGGATATATCTGATAAAGTGGATCCCACTAAAATTCTATTAAATACCTTCTGTATCATCGATAATGGAAACAAACATTATGGATGTAGGGACACGCGAGCAAGATGTAGGTTGGCTAGCCCAGATTACTATGTTTGCATGGCAGACTATCAAAGCCACAAAGAGCCACGGCTGTGAGGGGAAAAAGCCAACTTCTTCTGTAAGTCATGGGGATGGTAGCATACAGGGACTGCCTGGTGGAACCCAAACTCCCCATCAAATTCAGTACACAGCATTGGCCATATTACCAATTAGACAACCAAAACCGATGGACCCCAGAAGGCTCTCTAGATCCTCAAATTATGCATGACATTTTTAACTTCTACAAGTGATCAAAAGGGTGGAAGGAGATTCCCCTATGTGAAGACGTTTTCCCTCCTTCACTCACGTCCTGAACTATGCTTCTCCAATAGATCCTAACCCTCAGCCTTCTGCTCCAGACTCTCTGCTTTCACTCCCACCTCAGCAACCTGATTTCTCCCCTCCATTTACTAGATCAAAAAACCAAACCTCGGCCGGTTCTCAGACCATTGCGCCCTTGCTGAGTTATCAGGTACTGAGGTACCCCTCCACCCACTCAGTCCTCTTTTCTCCAGTAAGTGCCCAGAGCAGGTACCATCAGGTCCTCTTACCAGGTAACCCAAAGCTCAAACCAGCTGAGGAGATCCCTCAGACCACTATCCAAGATGTAATGAAAGTGACCTTTAAAGTTGCCTTGTCATCACTGAAAACATGTGACTAAGAATTTAAAGTCCCTCACAGGCTTTTTGGGATACTCACTCCTGTCGTCCCCTCTGCTCTACCTGTTCTACTGCTCAAGTTTTTGTTGTCAGGAAACTCACAAACCCCTTTCCCAATAATCTTTTACATCTCTCCTTCCTAATTCTCAGATAAACGGAGCTGCTCTCAGCCTTGCTTTCCACGTCTTGCCCCTCTTTACCAGGCCCACAGAAAAGTCTTATATGACCTTCTCCAGAAGTCTTCACCATTGCTGACTTTAGGACTTTCAGCAAAAGAGTCCCTATAAAAGAATTCAATGTAGATAAACTCCGTGTTTTCATGTCGCCCTGTTCTACTTGGCCAGTGGCTGGAAAAATCAGCACTCCTAAGCTAGACACCCCCTTACGAGTTTTTCACAAAATAAGTGAACAAGGCCTCTGGCCTTGAGCTGGGGATTCACAGAGATGGCTACAATTCTAAGTAAAGAAGTTACCAACTAGGCTCCATGGTAACAGCTGGCAGGGAGAAAAAAAAGAGAAAAAAAAAGCTCTCCCTGTCCCAAGTGTCCTTGAAAAGTTAACTTGCCGAGAACAGAGAAAAAAATAACAGAAACAAAAACTGCTTTTTGTGAACTTCTGCAGACTGTGAACTTCTGAGCCCCTTCCCTTACATGTTGGGTACAAATTCTGAAACTACCTAAACTTGGGGTTCAGAAGATTAATTGATTACAACAGAAGCAATACCCTCTAAATCCGTTTGCAACCAAATAGGGCTGTTTCCCTGTCTTCGGTGCTATCTTAGATTCCTTTCCTTTTCCGTACCTACAACAGTATAATTCTATATACTTAAACATTGTTTATGTTTTCATAAAATGGTCAACAGATGTGATTAATTATGTAATGGTGCAGATGTTTCCCAGAGTGTTCTAGGATGATGCATGTTCATTTAAAGATCAAATCGGAGGGCATACAACCTGTTTCCACCGGGAACCTGTATCTCTCACTTTAGCCATCCTATTAGGAATAGGAGTTGCTGCAGGAGTGAGCACAGGAACCCTAGTCCATGGGACACAACAAATGACCCAATTAGAAGCAGCAATAGACCAAAAATTAAAGATAATAAAACCTCCATCACAGCTTTACAGGAATGTTTAACTTCTCTCTCTGAAGTTGTTTTACAGAACAGGCGAGGGTTAAACCTTCTCTTCATGAGAGAAGGGGGACTTTGTGCTGCATTGAGGGAAGAAGGTTGTTTTTATGCCGACCATACTGGAGTTGTATAAGAACCTATGAGTATATTAAGAAAATGCCTTTAAGAGTGTCAACGAGAGAGAGAGGCCCAAAAAGGGTGGTTTGAGTCTTGGTTCACACAGTCCCTCTGGTTAACTATGCTTTCATCAGCCCAGGCCTGTCCATTAATAATCCTCATATTATTGCTAACTGTAGGACCCTGTTGGCTCAACCATGTAGTTTCCTTTCTCGAAGCTCAAATTGGACAATTTAAACTTATGGTAATCAGACAACAATATACCCCACTAGGAGACATAAAATGTGACACCCTTCAATGATCACTTTCATGATTAAAAGTAACCAGAAGAAGAATTGGGGAATAAAAAGTTAATAAAATAGGTACTTGTCACTTCCTATTTTTCTGTATGCTTAATAAAACACTGTTGAAATCTTGAGAACTGTTTGCTAATCTTGTTCCCAGAATGTGCTGTCCCCAACTGCCAAACTGCAGAATGTACTCCATCATCCCGTTGAAAGCAAACTGCCCACTCTCCCTGACGCATCAATAAATCTCCCTCCCTGCCCTCTCCAAGGAAAGTATATAAGCTCTGTTTAAGCTGTTCTCAGGACTCTCTGCTCTTTTCAAGTGAGCTCTGAGCCCCAGCATGCTGGACCCTCAATAAACCCTTTGTTGTTGCATGAGACAGTCTCTTGGTGGTCTCTTCCTCCTATGCCTGCCCGACCATTACAATATTCCAACTCTATATTCTTATAAATATCTCAGGTTCCCAATACCATTATTCATCCAGCAGAATAATTCCTAACCCATATCAAACATGTTATTAAACATAACCATACACTCTTCCCTCAATCTAACTTTACAGAAGAGCAGGCACAGAGTTGGTATTACAATACAGGAATGTAGGGGATTGTTCATCTGCTGAGAACCTCAAAGATCCATGCAGATATGATCACTGGAGAAGATGTAGGCAGCTATGAAGGACCTGAGAGAGCAAAAGTCATCTTCCATGGAAAACAACCTGGTCAGTATGAAGGGTTGTGTCTGAATCAGGCTCTCAAATTTTAATGTAGAGAAGATGGACCAAACCAGGCCAGTTTGGAGAGTTGTTCCCGGGTGCCTATGGTTGATATACCATTCTAACTTGTGAAACTGTCACAGGTAGTAGGGGCAGCCTGCATCTCATGGGACCCTTGGAAGCAAATGTTAGGACAAAGTGGTTGCCAAGGCAGTGACCTCATTCAGTTCCTGAAGAAATTGACCTCACCTCACTTCCTTGTTGATGGAACTATCTGAACTTGGGATCCAGGAAGCCAGGCACACAGAGCCAGTCCCAGTACTAGTCCCAGTGGTCTCACTTGTTTGGATTTACCAAAGACAGAGTCAGTCTTTCTTGGTACCTACTGATGTGAGGATGGCAAAATGCCAAGAGAGCTCTGAAGAGGGGCCTTTCCTGAGAAAAAGGTAGTTGCTCAATGCTGGCTCCTGACAACTTTACAGAGTTGGCTAAGGAGTACAGATCTGAGAGAGAACATGCCATTTAAAGGGAACATACTGTGGCCCACTAGTCAGAGGACACTCCAAATAGTCTCAGAATTACTTAGGGAAAGGAGGTGCCTTTATGGGTGTAGGTGTAGGTTTGTGGTTTTCACTTGTTCTGAGAATAGGTATCAAAGGCGGTTTGTTTGGATTGAGTGAACTCTTTCTGGTAAGTACTTTGACAAGGCGAGTGTTTTTATGTCTGTATATAAAACGGTGTTCGTGGTTGTAGACATAAGAAGAGAGAATGCATCAATGGATGTGTCCTGTCTAGTAGAAAGCTTGCCAGCCTTCATACTGCCCAATTTATGAATGGACTGCTGCTTGACTTATGGATGGGCAACATCTGCTATCCTCCAAAGTTCCTGTTTTCTTCCTGAATTCTGGCCTCTCTAAAGAATAGGCTCATGCTTTGGTGTCCAAGATATGTACCACCTCCAAGCTCTGTGACATGGACATGTACTGGATACCTGAAGGGAATGACGAGCTTCTTAGAAAACTCAGATATCAGTATGACCAGTAAAGTCTCAGTGGAGAAAGCCTGCTTTGTGCCTTTTGCTTACCTATTGTTTTATTGCCCTGAATGTCAGGAAGGTCTCTGCCTCAGGCCTCCCCTTTGTGAAGCCTGAAGAAAAGAGTTCTCAAATTGAAATGAATGGGCATCACCTGTGGCTCTGTGCTTAATTGCTTTGGAAAGGGATGTGTCTGAATCAGCCTCTTGGCACTGTGTGAGGCTGTGGCTTAGATTCTCAGCACTAGATGGATCCAAAGAAATATCTCATGTGTGCATCCAATACAAAAATGGCTAAAAGAGCAGATATTGTAGATGAAGTCTCTCGCCTTCCTATGTAAAGTTCCTGACCTCCATTAAGTGAGAATAGTGATACTTTGGGTCAAATGAGATATTTAAAGCCCTGTAGAGGCTAGCCTATAGGTGCATGGGTTTTCTCATGATTCCAATTCACATAAAGAATCTAAACCGCACAGTAATTAGGCCTCAAATTGGAGAAGCAAAGCAGCATTAACGGCATGCCTATTTGATCACTCTTGGTTAACAGGAAGGGTGTCTAGGCCACACAGACTTTAGGAAAATGAGGGAAGAAGGGAGCTTATTTTGGACACTGTTGTGGGCTGCGCCCCTCATGGAAACCTGCTACCAGAGGTAATGATTAGTGTCTATATGGAAGAAGATGAGGGCCATGTGGGAGTGTTTTGGTTTTAATTGTGGACATTTGTATCGTGGTTGGAAGAGATGACTGGGTCCACCTGGGCTTGAACTCTGGTGTGACTCCCATTAGAGACTGAGTTCTGGAACTGACCTCAGAGCAGTATTGCCATGAATTTTGTTGGGATTTTATTAGGCCACGCATGAGAGTGACCCTTGGAAACTGAGATCTAAGGCCAGTGTGGATTTCCACAGAGCACTGGGAATCTCAGCCAGGATATAACATGATTTTATTTTTAAAGACTTGGCAGACATAGTTGAGAGTCAAAACACACATGGAACTCACATTGTAGACCTCAATGGGTCTGGCTTCATGTGACCTTTTGGCCACTCTTTGGGAAGACTTACCTGTGAGAGTTCTTCAGAGCATTCATTGAAATGAGCTTCCTCACCATTTAATGGTTCCTGAATTAATTGAAACCCATAGTGCCTCCAACTTCATCCTTGAAAAATGGCTAGATAAATACCATGAAATTTTTGAAATTCCCATGACCAGGTGGCACTGGAGAAACTTTGGATGTCCTGTTGCTGATCATGAGTATACCAGACGGTGCCTTGATTGACTGGGTTTCATGAAAATGGTGTAGATCAGATATGCCAGTAAGTTGGAGCCTGCTGAGCAGTGGGACTAGAGCAATGTTGGGCAGGTGTGTGACACAAAATATGCGCTGGGGCCATTTCGATCTGCCATTGGCTTCCAAATGCCTTGTGACTGACAGGATGCAGCCAGCAGACCCTTATTTGTAAAGGCATCTTGTTATATGGAGAGTTTTGACCCTGTCCCTTACTTTTGGAAACTCCTCTACCACCTCCAAGTTTGTGAACTCCTGATCATATTCCATTCCAGATTTGTATTCTCAGAATTCCTAACTCTTTTTCCCTAATTGTGTCTTACTTGGGGTGAAAGTATTGTCAAGGCATTGTTCTGGATGAGAGTGGGAAAAATTTTGTGTAGCACATATTTGCATACACATTGGATTCATTTTCCAATTTTCCATTCAGAATTCTAAATCCCTGACACTAACATATACCCTATTACACTCTGACTACTAATCCTAATATGGTGGAGTAAAATAACCCAAACGGAATAGAAATACAAGCAGTTCAGAGAAGGCATGGTGTGTAGTTGGAATTGTCTTTTGCATTATATTGGGTAAAAGGTATAAACTAGTTAATTTTTTTATTGAAAGAGTTCTCCATGTGTTTTTAAAGTAAACAAATGTATGAATTCGTGTCTCCCTTTCTCCTTAGCATATTCAGCACATGTATTTTGATATGCACATACAGAATCCTACCTGGTACCACTCGTACAATCTTGTGAGGTGGCTTACTTGGCAGATACAAATTGCGAGAAGACATCACAGCTCCTAAACACCGTTGGAACAGAAAATTAAACCTATGGGTGAGCTTCCTAGATGAACAACATTATACATAAATCCATGTTCAGTAAAATGAATATTTTTGCATCTGTGGATGATTTATATTTCATGGTGAATTTCGATTGGCATATATATTGCTACTTTTTAATGTCTGTGTGTGTATATATATATATATATATATATATATATATATATATATATACAGTCTCCAGATTTTTCAAAATATGAAATATATGTGACTTATTACACACTTCCTAAATTCATTCATATTCATGTATGTGGATTTATAATCAAATTTTCACATGATTATTCTCAGAAATATTCATCCACCTGAAATACATATTTTTTCCTACTAGTGAAAACTAACTTCAGTGAATGTTGCATACAAATCCTAATATTTCTACAGTAACTGACCCAGTTTAACATCAATGCGAGTAGATTCCAATGGGACATGCTGTGTGTTTTGACGTTCATTTATATTCAACACTGGTACATTATGATTTCTTCACTTTATGCACATCATAGGATATATTTTTCATCCACAGTTTCGCAAATTTATAGGCATTTGTTTCACTTTCAATCAATTCCTTCTTCAGAACACATGTATTCATCCATGTTTCTTGACTGGTCTTTTCATGAGACTTCTTTACAAAACACATTATTTTCAATTTTCATAATCATTTTTGAAGCGAAACTCAGACACCGTTCATGATAAACAATAACACTAATATTAACAATAGATGTACAACTGGTTGGAATGAATGATTTTATATCAATATAAGATATCTTAAATATTTTCAGATATCAATTCCATCCATTATTTAAAGTGGAATCAGCTATATTATTTATTCACAGTGTGGTCAATTCATGCATTATCTCTATATTCATAGACACAGGGCACACCTCTTTGTACAACCAATACTTATGTATATGTCTTCTAAATATTACTGCCAGAAATGGTGTAAGAAATACTCATGTCACCAGATCTACATACACATTTTATCACAGTAATATTCGGGACACAAAAAGTAAATGTCACACTTATGATTGTACCGGAGTCTGAATGGAAAGTGAACATGGATTACTAAAAACATTCCTGTCCATGTTGCCTAATCCTCTCAATTATCAATCCTGTTGGTGACTACATATTTGTTTCTTCCAAAGATTATATATTCAAACTCTACCCTGTTGAAAATGCCTAATCATATCACTCACTTTATACTTTGCCTGATTTCATTATGTCTCTATTGATATGTGGTTTCCTACATATTTTCCCCAGTTCATCATTGTGACTGACCCTTCACATGAAGTTATGTTTACTTTCACTCTCTAACCAAAACACTATTGCGATAGAACATATATTCCAAATCCTATATTGACACTTCTTCCTAAACCTACTATCTACCTAATCCTACCGACTATCCGTTTTTGACTGGATGTTCTCTTCGACATTCAATCATCCAAGGTACAAGGTTCTATGCCATTATATATCTATTTTTCTGAGACATCTGTGCACAATGTAAATCAAAGTTAAGTATCCCAATCAAGGGCCCAATGCCCTCTAGGCTTCAAAATTACCTAGATTTCTGTTTTTATTCATATATTTAACCTCTATATTTTTATAAATATCGCAGGTTCCCAATACCATTATTCATCCCGCAGAATGATTCCTAACCCAATTCAAACATTTTATTAACCCTAAGAATACACTCTTCCCTCAATCTAAATTTAATGAAAAGCAGGGACAGAGTTGGTCTTACAATACAGGAATGTAGGGGATCTTCCACCTGCTGAGAACTTCAAAGATCCATGTAGAAATGAACCCTGGAGAAGATATAGTCATCTATGAAGGACCTGAGAGAGCAAAAGTCATCTTCCATGTCAAACACCCTGGTCAGGATGAAGGGATGTGTCTGAATCAGCCTCTCTCTTCTTAATGTAGAGGAGAAGGACCAAACCAGGCCTGTGTGGATAGCTATTCCCGGGTTCCTAAGGTTGACATACCTTTCTAACTTGTGAACATTTCAGAGAAAGTAGGGGAACCCTCCATCTAATGGGACCCTTGGAAGCAACTATTAGGACAAAATGGTTTACAAGACAGTGAATTCATTCAGTTCCTGAAGGAAGTGACCTCACCTCACTTCCTTGGTGATGGATCTCTCTGAACTTGGGATCCTGGAAGCCAGGCACACAGAGCCAGTCCCAGTCCCAGTCCCAGTGGGCTCACTTGCTTGGATTTACCAAAGACAGAGTCAGTCTTTCTTTGTTCCTACTGATATTATGATGCCAAAAGCAAGGAGAGCTCTGAAGAGGGCCCTTTCCTGAGAAAGCAGGTAGTGGCTCAAAATTCCCTTCTGACAACTTAAAAGAGTTGGCCAAGTAGACCAGATCTGAGACAGGACAGGACATTTCGGGGGAACATTGTATGGCCCACCAGTCAGAGGACACTCCGTAGAGTCACAGACCTACTTGGGGGAAGGAGGTGACTTTGTGGGTGTGGTTGTGGGTTTATGATTTTGTCTCATCTTCTGAGAATAGGTAGGAAAGGCGGTTAGTTTTTTTTTTTTTTTTGAGTGTACTGTTTCTAGTAAGTCGTTTGACAAGGCGAGTGTTTCTATGTCTGTGTATTCCACTGTGTCCGTGGTTGTATACATTAGAAACGAGAATGCATCAATGTATTTGTCCTGTCTAGTAGAAAACTTCCCAGCATTCAACCTGCCCAATTTATGAATGGGTTGCGGCTTTCCTTAAGAATGGGCAACACGTACTATCTTCCTAATTACCAATTTTCTTCCTGAATTCTTTCCAATCTCCAGAATTGGCTCATGTTTTTTTTGTCCAAGATATGTACCACCTCCAAGCTCTGTGACATGGCCATGTACTGGATATCTGCAGGGAATGGCGAGCATCTCAGAAAACTCAGATATCAGTGTGACCAGTAAAGTATCAGTGGAGAAACCCTGCTTTGGGCCTTTTGCTTACATAATGTTCTGTTGCCCTTAATTTCAAGAAGTTCTTTGCCTCAGGCCACCCCTTTGTGAAGCCTGAGGAAAACAGTTTTCAAATGGAAATGAATGGGCATCACCTGTGGCCCTTTGCTTTATTGCTTTGGAAAGGGATGTGTGTGATTTAGCCTCTTGGCCCTGTGTGAGCCTGTGGCTTAGATTCTCAGCACCTGATGGATCTAAAGAAAGATCCCATGTGTGCATCCCATGTGTGCATCCAAAACCAAAATGGCCAAAAGAGCAGTGTGGATGACGTCTCGCCTTCCTCTGTGAGGTTCCTGACTTCCATCAATAGGGATCCTTTGGGTCAGAGGAGTTCTCCAAAGCCCTGCAGAGGTGCTTGGGTTTTCTCATGACTCCAATTCACATAAAGAATCTTAACCTCTGAGTCAGTTGGCCTCAAAGTAGAGAAGCGGTGTAGTCTTCACAGCATGCCTATTTCATCACGCCTGGTTCAAAGAAAGTATGTCCAGGCCACCCTGACTTTAGCAAATGAGTGGCAAGGGAGCTTATTTTGGACACTGTCTTGGACTGCGCTCCTCATGAAAACCTCCAGCCAGAGGTTATGATGAGTGTCTATATGGAAGAAAATGAGGGCCATGTCGAAGTGTTTTGGTTTTAATTGTGGTCATTTGTGTGTCAGTTGGAAGAGATAACTGTGTTCACCTGGGCTTGAACTCTTGTGTGATTCCACTTAGAGACTGCTTTCTGGAACTGACCTCAGTGAAGTATTGCCATGAATTGTTTTGAGATTTTAGGAGGCCACGCATGAGATTCGCTCTTGGTATCTGTGATCTAGGCCCAGGGTGGCTTTGCACAGAAAACTGGGAATCTTTGCAAGGATATCACATGATTTTATTCTGAAAGACTTGGCAGCCATCGTTGAGAGTCAAAACACACATGGACCTAACATTGTAGACCTCAATGGGCCTTGCTTATGTTACCATTTGGCCTCTGTTTCTGTAGCCTTGCCTATGAGAGTTCTCTAGAGCTTTCATTGAAATGAGCTTCCTCACCATTTAATGGTTCCTGAATTAATTGGAACCCAGAGTGTCTCAAATTCATTTTTGAAAAATGGCTAGATAAATACCATGCAAGTTTTGAAATTCCCATGACCAGGTGGCACTGGAGAACCTTTGGATATCTGGTTCCTGATCATGAGTGTACCAGACAATGCCTTGATTGACTGGGTTTCATGAAAATGGAGTAGAACAGAGATGCCTGTAAGTTGGAGCCTGCTGAGTAGTGGGCCTAGAGCTGTGGTGTGAAGGTGTGTGATAAACATCTCTGGTGGGGCCATGTGAATATGTCTTTGACTTCCAAATGGCTTGTGACTGACATGCTGCTGCCAGCAGACCCTTATATGTAAAGGCATCTTATTATATAGAGGGGTTTCAGGGCAATGTTCAGAATCAGGTTGCTCTTGTCAAGGGGGCAAGCTATGTGGGATAGAAGCCTGGTTGGTGCATTCTCCTGTAAACCCTTACCCACCACACCTGACAGAACTCCCTCCAGCACTGTGTCCCTGATGAACTCCTTGTATTTTTTGAAGCAACACCAAACTACGAGTGCAGCAGCCAGAAACACCACGAAAAGTGGAGGATGACCAAATGACTTCACAGTCCACGCGGGCAGACACTTAGACCCAGGTGGCCAAAGTTTGCCGACAAAGATAGAATTCATCACTGCTGCCTAATGTTCATTGGAAAACAAGAAACCATGTCCTCCAGGTCACATAGATGCCATTCCAGATTTGATGGTCTCACTACAAAGGAAGCTAAATCTCCTGACAACAACATATACTTTAAGTGCCCAAACTCAGAGGCAGTTTGTCAAGAAGTCTTTAGGCCAAAAGAACTTCATGTTTGTGGAGTGTTTACCCTATCCCTTACTTTTGGATACTCCTCTCCCAACTCCAAGGTTGTGAACTCCTGAGCATTTTCCATTCCGGATATGTATTCACAAATTTTCTAACTCTTCTCCTCTAATTGTGTCTTACTTGTGGTGAAGGAAATGTCAAGGCATTGTTCTGGATCAGAGTGGGGAGATTTTTGTGTAGCACATATTTGAATACACATGAGATTAATTTTCCTATTTTCCATTCGAAATTCTGAATCCCTGACACTTACCCATACCCTACTAGACTCTCACAACTAATCCTAATATGATGGAGAAAAAGAACCCAAACAAAATAGAAATACAACCAGTTCAGAGGAGGCCTGTTGTATAGTTGGACTTGCCTTTTGCATGATAAAGGGTAGGTGTTACAAATCTAGTCAATTTTTAAATGAAAAAGTTCTCCATGTGTTTTTAAAGTTAACAAATATGTGAATTCTTGTTTCCCTTTCTCTGAAGCCTATTCAGAACATGTATTTTTAATGCACATATTGAATCCTACCTGGTATCACACTTATATTTTTGTGAGGTGGATGACATGGCAGATACAAATTGTGAGAAGAGATCACTCCTCCTAAACACTGTTGGAACTGAAAATTTAACCTATGGGTGAGCTTCCTAGTTGAACAACATTTTACTTAAATCCATGTTTAGTAAAATAAATATTTTTGCTTCAATGGATGATATATATTTCATGATGAATTTCTATTGGCATATATATTGCCATTTTTTAATGTCTCTGTGTGTGTTTTTTGTATATATATATATATATTCTCCAGGTTCTTCAAAACATGAAATATATGTGTCTTTTATACACTCCATAAATTTATTCATGTTCATGTACTTGGATTTATAATCAACTTTTCAGAAGATTATTCCAGAAATATTCATCCACCTGAAATTCATATTTGTTACCTAGTACTGAAAGCTAACTTCAGTGAACGGTGCACACAAATCCTAAAATTTTTATAGTAACTGACCCAGTTTAATATCAAAGCAAGTTGATTCCTATGGGACATGTTATGTATTTTGACGTTTATTTCTATTCAACACTGGTAAATTACTATTTCTTCTTTTTTTGCACATCATAGGATATATATTTAATCCAAAAGTTATCAAATTTACAGGTATTTGTTTCACTTTCAATCACTTCCTGCTTCAGAACACACGTATTCCTGCAGGTTACTTGACTGGTCTTATCATGAAACTTCTTTCCAAACACATTATTTTTGATTTTCATAATGATTTTTGAAGCAAAATATACACAATTTTCATGATTATCCATAACCCTAATATTTCCATTAGATGTATAAATGGTTGTAATGAATGTATGTGTATCAATATAAGATTTCATGTATATTTTCAGATATCAATTCATTCCATTATTTAAAGTTGGAACCAGTTATATTTTTAATTCTCAGTATGGTCTCTTCATGCATTATCTCAATATTCATAAACACATGGTACACCCATTTGTACCCCCAATACTAATTTATGCATCTTCAAAATATTGCTCCCAGAAACAGTGGAAGAAATACTCCACCTGATCTACATATACATTTTATCACTGTAATAATCTGGACACAAAATGCAAAGTTCACCTTTATGATTGTACCAAAGCCTAAATGGAAATTGACCATGGATTACTAAAACATCTATGTCTAAATTGCCTAATGCTCTCAAATGTCAATCTATATGTGACTCCATATTTATTTTTCCCTAAGATTATACAGTCAAGTTCAACCCTGTTGAAAATGTCTAATATTATCACTCACTTTGTACTATACCTGATTTCCTAATGTCTCTATTGATATCTGCTTTGCTACATATTTTCCCCAGTTCATCATTGTGAGTGACCCTACACATGTGCTGATATTGACATTCACTCTCTAACCGAAACCCTATTGTTAAAGAACTTTTGGTCCAAAGTCTATACTCGCCCTCATTTCAACACCTACGGACTATCTTCCTGACCCTACAGACTATCCCTGTTTGATTGGATGTTCTCTTCTACATTCAATCATCCAAGGTACAAGGTCCTATTTCATTGTATATCGATTTATCTGAGACATCTGTGCATAACATAATTCAATGCTAAGTATCCCAATCAAAGGCCCAATGCCCTTCTGGGCTTCAAATCTTACCTAGATTTCTGTTTTCATACTTATATTTCACCTATATATTCTTAAAAATGTCACAGGTTCCCAATACCATTATTAATTTAGCGGAATGATTCCTAACCCAAATCAAACATGTTATTAACCTTAACCATACACTGATCCCTCAATCTAACTTTTCAGAAGAGCAGGGACAGAGTTGGTCTCAAAATACAGGCATGTAGGGGATTCTCCACCTGCTGAGAACCTAAAAGGCCCATGCAGAAATGATCCATGGAGAAGATGTAGGCAGCTATGAAGGACCTGAGAGAGCAAAAGACATCTTCCATGGTGAATAACCTGGTCAGGATAAAGGGTTGTGTCTGAATCAGCCTCTCTTTTTTTCATATAGATAAGATGGACCAAAACAGGCCTATGTGGAGAGCTGTCCCTAGGTGCCTATGGTTGATATACCATTCTAACCTGTGAAAGTATCACAGGAAGTAGGGGCAGCCTCCATATCATGGGACCTTTGGAAGCAACTGTGAAGGCAAAGAGGTTGCCAAGATAGTGACCTCATTCAGTTCCTGAAGGAAGTGACCTCATCACACTTCTTTGGTGATGGAACTGTCTGAACTTGGTATCCAGGAAGCCAGGCACACAGAGCCAGTCACAGTCCCAGTCCCAGGGGTCTCAATTTTTTTTGATTTACCAAGGAGAGAGTCAGAGTTTCTTGGTAACTACTGATGTGTGGATGGCCAAATGCCAGGAAAGCTCTGAAGAGGGGCCTTTTCTGAGAAAGCAGGTAGTGGCTCACCACTGGCTCCTGACAACTTCACAGAGTTGGACAAGGAGACCAGATCTGAGAAAGGACAGGCCATTTCAGTGGAACATAGTATGACCCACCAGTCATAGGACACTCTGATAGTCACAGTCCTACTTGGGGGAAGGAGGTGCCTTTGTATGTGTGTGTGTGTTTGTGGTTTTGTCTCATGTTCTGAGAATAGGTAGTAGCGGCGGTTTGTTTGGTTTTGAGTGAACTGTTTCTAGTAAGTCATTTGACAAGGTGAGTGTTTCTATGTCTCTGAATCCCACTGTGTCCGTGGTTGTAGACAGTTGAAAAGAGAATGGATCAATGGATTTGTGTTGTCTAGTAGAACGCATCCCAGCATGTATCCTGCCAAATTTATTAATGGTCTGAGGCTTTCCTTATCCATGGGCAACACCTGCTATCTTGCTAAGTTCCTGTTTTCTTCCTGAATTCTGGCCAATATCCAGAATAGGCTCATGGTTTCTCTCCAACATATGTACCACCTCCAAGCTCTGTGACATGGCCATGTACTGGATAGCTGAAGGGAATGGAGAGCATCTCAGAATACTCAGATATCAGAGTGACCATTTAAGTCTCATTGGAGAAACCCTGCTTTGGGCCTTTTGCTTACCTATTGTTCTGTTGACCTGAATGTCAGCAAGGTCTTTGCCTCAGGCCATCTCTTTTTGAAACCTGAAGAAAACAGTTTTCAAATGGAAATGAATGGACATCCCCTGTAGCTCTTTTCTTAATTTCTTTGGAAGGAGATGTGTCTGATTCAGCCTTTTGGCCCTTTGTGAGTCTGTGGCTTAGATTATCAGCACCTGATGGATCTAAAGAATGATCCCATGTGTGCATTCAAACCAAACTGGCCAAAAGAGCAGTCATTATGGATAAAGTCTCTCACCTTCCTTTGTAAGGTTCCTGACCTCCATCAAGTGAGAATAGGGATCCTTTGGGTCAATTGAGTTCTTAAAAGCCCTCAGAGGCTAGCCCATAGGTGCTTGGGTTTTCTGATTACTCCAATTCACATAAAGAATCTAAACCCCACAGTAAGTAGGCCTCAAATTGGTGAACTGAAGTAGTATTAATGGCAGGCCTACTTGACCACTCCTGGTTCACAGGAAGGTTGTCCAGGCCACCCTGACTTTAGGCAAACCAGAGGCAAGGGAGCTTATTTTGGACACTGTCTTGGGCTGCGCCCCTCATGGAAACCTTTAGCCAGAGGATATGATGAGTTTCTATATGGAAGAATATGAGGACCATGTGGGAGTGTTTTGGTTTTATTTGTGGTCATTTGTGTGACAGTTGGAAGAGATGACTTGTAAGATTCCAGCAGACGTCGGAGGAAGAGACTACCAAGAGACTGGCTCATGCAACAGCAATGGGGATTTATTGAGGATCCAATTCAGTTCGCTGGGGCTCTGTGCTCACTCAACAAGCAACAGCGGCCCAGATCCCCGAGAAGAGGTTAAGCAGTGGTTCAGTACACTTTTTGGGTAGGCAGAGGCTTTATATATATCAGAGGAAATTATCTTGATCAGCCGGAAAATCGAACAACAACTCTCAAACTTGATTAGCACATTCATTGGTGGAATCAGGTCGGGCGGGGGTGATAGGTCGATCCTAAGGAGGGGGGTACATTCAAACTGATTGGTTTGGGCCCTGATATGCTTAGGTGCCAAGCTGCACAGGGTCCTAGATTATTAAACAACTGGATGGTCAGGGGGAATATTTAATGGGCAGTGAAAGGAATTGTCCTAACAGCTACAGGAATTTCAGGTTTTAGGTTTAGCATGGGAACTTAACAATACCTGGTCCTTTACATTTTAACTCAGGCTTTGCAGCTTAGAAACTTTACAACACCCGCTATTTTACACTTTAACTTCAATTTCTTTTACCCTAACAGACTGGGTCCACCTGGGTGTGAACTCTGGTGTGATTCCCCTTAGACACTGAGTTCTGGAACTGAACTCAGAGAAGAGGTGTCATGAATTGTGTTGGGATTATAAGAGACCACACATGAGAGTTGCCCTTGGAAACTGAGATCTAGGCCCAGGGTGGCTTTCCACAGAGCATTGGAAATTTCAGCCAGGATATCACATGATTTTATTCTGAATGACTTGGCAGCCATAGTTGAGAGTCAAAACACACATGAACCTCACACTGTAGACCTCAGTGGGCCTGGTTTCATGTGACCTTTTGGCCACTCTTTGAGAAGCCTTGTCTGTGAGAGTTCTATAGAGATTTCATTGAAATCAGCTTTCTCAAAATTTAAAGGTTCCTGAATGAATTGAAACCCACAGTGCCTCCAACTTCATCCT
Source organism: Callospermophilus lateralis (assembly GCF_048772815.1). Taxonomy (NCBI): domain Eukaryota; kingdom Metazoa; phylum Chordata; class Mammalia; order Rodentia; family Sciuridae; genus Callospermophilus; species Callospermophilus lateralis. The sequence continues at coordinate 105,937 of NW_027517344.1, forward strand.
TGAAAAATGGCTAGATAAATACCATGAAATTTTTGAAATTCCCAGGACCAGGTACCACTGGGGAAAGTTTGGATGTCCGGTTTCTGATCATGAGTATAACAGACAGTGCCTTGATTCACTGGGTTTCATGCAAATGGTGTAGAACAGAGATGCCAGTAAGTTCGAGCCTTCTGAGTAGTGGGCCTAGAGCAGTGGAGGGCAGGTGTGTGATAAAACATCTGTGGTGGGGCCATGGGGATCTTCCATTGTCTTCCAAATGGCTTGTGACTGACATGGTGCAGCCAGCAGACCCTTATATGTAAAGGCATCTTGTTATTTGGAGAGGTTTCAGGGCAATGTTCAGAATCAGGATGCTATGGTCAAGGGAAAAGCTATGTGGGATAGAAGCATGGTTGGTGCATTCTCTTGCAGACCCTTACCCACCACAGGTGACAGAACTCCCTCCAGCACTGTACCAGGTGAACTACTTGTATTTCGTGAAGCAAATAACAAACTCCCAGTGCAGCAGTAAGAAATACCACGAAAAGTGGAGGATGACCAAATGGCTTCACAGTCCAAACAGAGAGAAACTTAGCCCCCAGTGGACACTGTTAACCTACATAGAGAGAAATCAGCACTGCTGCCTCATGTTCAGTGGAAAATAAAAAACTATGTCCTCCAGGTCACATACATGCACACCCAGCTTTGATGGTCTCACTACAAAGGAAGCTCCTGACAAATACTAATATTTCAAGTGCGCAACCTCAGAGGCAGTTTCTCAAGAAGTCTTTAGGCCAGCAGAGCTCCATGTTTGTTGAGTGTTTACCCTGTCCCTTACTTTTGGAAACTCCTCTACCACCTCCAAGGTTGTGAACTCCTGAGCGTATTCCATTCCAGATATGTATTCACAGAATTTTTAACTCTTCTCCTCTAATTGTGTCTTACTTCAGGCGAGGGTAATGTCAAGGCATTTTTCTGTATGAGAGTGCAAAAATTTGTGTGCAGCATTTATTTGAAATACTGAATCCCTGACATTAACCCATATCCTAATAGACTCTGACTACTAATCCTAATATGATGGAGAAAAATAACTCAAACAAAATAGAAATACAAGCATTTCATAGGAGGCATGGTGTATAGTTGGACTTGCCTTTTGCATTATATAGGTTAGGAGTAATAAATCTAGTCAATTTTTAATTGAAATAGTTTTCCATGTGTTTTTAAAGTTAACAAATATGTAAATTACTGTCTCCCATTCTCTCTAGCTTATTCAGAACATGTGTTTTTATATGCACATATAGAATCCTACCTGGTTATCACACATACAGTCTCATGAGGTGGCTGATTGGCAGATACAAATTGTGAGAAATGACCACTCCTCGTAAACGCTGTTGGAACTGAAAATACAACCCATGGGTGAGCTTCCTATTTGAACAACCTTATACAAAAATCCATGTTCAGTGAAATTAATATTTTTGGATCTGATGATGATATATATTTCACGATAAATTTCGATTGGCATATATATTGCAATTTTTAATGTCTCTCTCTCTGTGTGTGTGTATATAAATATATATATATATATATATATATATATATATATATATATATATATATGCACTCTGTCTAGATTTTTCAAAATATGAAACATGTGTCTTATTGTAGACTCCCTAAATTCATTTATATTCATGTATGTGGATTTATAATCAACTTTTCACAAGATTATTCTCAGAATTACTCATCCACCTAAAATACATACTTGTTTCCTAGTACTGAAAACTAACTTCATTGAATGGTGCATACATATCCTAACATTTCTACAGTAACTGACCCTGTTTAACATCAATTCAAGTAGATTACTATGGGACATGATGTGTATTTTGAAGTTCATTTTTATTTAACACTGGTACATTGCTATTTCTTCAGTTTATGCACATCATAGGATACATATTTCATCCACAAGTTAGCAAATTGATAGGCATTTGTTTCACTTTCAGTCACTTCCTGCTTCAGAACACATGTATTTCTCCATGTTTCTTGACTGATATTTTCATGAGACTTCTTTCCAAACACATTATTTTCGATTTCCGTAATCATTTTTGAAGCAAAACCCACACACCTTTCATGATAACCCATAACCCTAATATTACCATTAGATGTATAACTCGTTGGAATGAATGACTGTATATCAATATTAGATTTCTTATATATTTTCAGATATCAATTCAATCCATTATTTAAAGTGGAACCAGTTATATTATTTATTCACATGATGGTCAATTGATGCATTATCAATTTATTCTATGACACAGGGTATACCCTTTGTACCCCCAATACTAATTTATATTTCTTCAAAATAGTGCTCCCAAAAATGGTGGAAGAAATACCCATGTCACCTGATCTACATATACATTTTATCACAGTAATATTCTGGACACATAAAACAAAGGTCACTCCTATGATTGTACCAAAGCCTAAATGGAAAATGAGCATGGATTACTAAATGCACCCATGTCCAGGTTGCCTAATGCTCTCAAATGCCAATCCTATTGGTGACTACATATTTGTTTCTTTCTAACATTATATATCCAAACTCAACCCTGTTGAAAATGTCTAGTCCTATGACTCAGTTTATACTTTGCCTGATTTTCTAAAGTCTCTATTAATATCTGCTTTCCTCCATATTTTCCCCAGTTCATCATCGTGACTGACTCTTCACATGTGCTAACATTTACATTCACTCTCAACTGAAACCATATTGCTAAAGAACTTTTGGTCCAGATCCTATACTCACTCTTCTTCCTAAAACTACTATCTCCTGTTCCTACCGAGTATTCCTTTTTGACTTGATGTTCTCTTCTACATTCAATCATTCAAGGTACATGGTCCTATGCCATTGTATATCGATTTATCTGAGACATCTGTTCAGAACGTAATTCAACGCTAAGTATCCCAATCAAGTTCCCATGCCCTTCTCGGCTTCAAATCTTAACTAGATTTCTGTTTTCATACTTATATTTCACCTATATATTCTTGTAAATATCGCAGGTTCCCAATACTGTTATTCAACCCTCAGAATGATTCCTCACCCAAATCGAACCTGTTATTCACCCTAATCATACACTCTTCCCTCAATCTAACTTTACAGAAGAGCAGGGAAGGAGTTGGTATTTCAATACAGGAATGTAGGCGATCTTCCACCTGTTGAGAACCTCAAATGTCCTACATAAATGACACCTGGATAAGTTGTAGGCAGCTATGAAAGACCTGAGAGAGCAAAAGTCATCTTCCATGGAAAACAACCTGGTCAGGATGTAGGGATATGTATGAATCAGCCTCTCTCTTATTAATGTAGAGAATATGGACCAAACCAGGCCTTTGTGGAGAGCTGTTCCTGTGTGCCTATGGTTGATATCCCATTCTAACTTGTGAAAGTGTCACAGGAAGCAGGGGCAGCCTCCATCTCATGGGACCCTTGGAGTCAACTCTTAGGACAAAGTGGTTGCCAAGGCAGTGAACTCATTCAATTCCTGAAGGAAGTGACTTACCTCACTTCCGTGGTGATCAAACTCTCTGAACTTAGATCCAATAAGCCAGGCACCCAGAGCCAGTCCAAGTCCCAGTCTCAGTGGTCTCACTTGTTTTGATTTTCCAAGGACAGAGTCAATCTTTCTTGATACCTACTGATGTGGGAATGGCCAAATAACAGGAAAGCTCTCAAGAGGGGCCTTTTCTGAGCAAGCAGGTAGGGGCTCACCCCTGGCTTCTGACAAGTTCACAGAGTTGACCAAGGAGACCTAATCTCATACAGGACAGGCCATCTCAGGGGAACATAGTGTGGCCCACCAGTCAGAGGACACTCCGGATAGTCACAGACCCATTTGAGGGAAGGAGGTGCCTTTGTTGTGTGGGTGTGGTTTTTTGGTTTGTCTCATATTCTGAGAATATGTAGGAAAGGTGGTTTGTTTGGTTTGTAGTGAACTGTTTTTAATAAGTCATTTGACAAGGCGACTGTTTCTATGTCTGTGTATCGCGGTTGTAGACATTAGAAAAGAGAATGATTCAATGGATGTGTCCTGTCTGGTAGAAAGCTTCCCAGCATTCATCCTGCCCGATTTATGTATGGACTTTGGCTTGCCTTATCGATGGGCAACACCTGCTAATTTCCTAAGTTGCTGTTTTCTTCCTGAATTCTGGCCACTCTCCAGAAGAGGCTCATGGTTTTGTGTCCAAGATATGAATCACTTCCAAGCTCTGTGACATGGCTATGTTCTGGATAGCTGAAGTGAATGGCGAGAAGCTCAGAAAACTCAGATCACTGTGACCAGAAAAGTCTCAGTGGATAAACCCTGCTTTGGGACTTTTGCTTACATATTGTTCTGTTACCCTGAATGTCAGGAAGTTCTTTGCCTCAGGCCACCCCTTTGTGAAACCTGAAGAAAACAGTTTTTAAATGGAAATGAATGGAAATCACCTGTGGCTCTTTGCTTAATTGCTTTGGAAAGGGATGTGTCTGAATCAGCCTCTTAGCTCTGTGTGAGGCTGTTGATTAAATTCTCAGCCCCTTATGGATCTAAAGAAAGATCCCATGTGTGCATCCAAAACCAAAATGGCCGAAAGTACAGTCATTGCAGATGAAGTCTTTCGCCTTCCTCTGTAAGGTTCCTGACCTCTATAAAGTGAGAATAGGGAAGATACACCAAGCCAATTGATGTCTCCTTTTGGAAAAATTGTTTCACCAATGAGAGCATCAGCAAAATTACCCCAACACTACCACAAGTCGCTGCACCAACAGATAGTTCACAATGCATACATGTTAGTTCACAATGCATACAAGTGATACATATTCCAGGCAAGTTCTGCAAGCAGTTCAGTGATGGCTATTGCAGAAGCTGTAGATTGGTTTTATCTTTGTCTTCACCAGCACTGGGTTGAAGATTGGAATTCTGGCAATAATGGCTAAAGAAAAAATTACTTACCATTCCAGAAGGCACTAAAAAACCCAATTAACAATTTACATTATCTTGAAGAGAATTATTAAATATAATGAAAAGGAAAGGTGAAAGTCAACAAACAGTTCTGCTAAACTCCTTTTTTTGTTCACATATTAAAACAATCCTCAAGAGTTGTTTACCCAATTTAAATTAAACTATTTAAATCACGTGAATAAAAAAAAAATTTGGATCCATTTTTTCATGAGCGCACATCATATATGATATATGGATATATGTACATTCAAACATAAAACACAAAACACAAGTGTGCACAAATAATATAATATATACAACACATAACATAATAGTAAAGGCCTTATAACTTTTTACAGGTGAAATCACCATTGGAATGTCTAAAAACTCTATAGTCAAAAAATAGAACTGATCAGCAAAACATTAACCTAGGTCTGTATGAGCTCAAAAAAAAAATAAAAAATAGAACTTCATGATGTGGGAAAGGGCAATAATAAAATAGATATTGAAAAAAGCATCCTGGTTCTGTCGCAGATGTAAGGATAGCCAAACTGGAGTTTTGGATATCAGCTGTTATGAATTTGAGCCAAATCATCTTCTTTTTGGTCTATAGAAATCACTTTAGTTAATTTCTCTGGAATCCATATTGCCTGCTGTTCTTCCTGTGGAAACACACAAACAGACCCCTGACTAAAGACAATCACTGGGTCAGGACTTTAGTTAATCTCTCCAAAATCCAAATCAGCTGCTGTTCTTCCTGTGGAAACACACAAACAGACGCCCGACTCCAGACAATTACTGGGTCAACACTTTTCCATTGTCCTATTAGAATATCCTTCAAAAGTACCTTGGGCTTATGCACATTTTTTGGAAACATATGCCTTTCCACAGCACTAAGTCCTGATGAATCCAAGTTTAAAAAGTTTAGAGTAAAAAGCGTTAATTTAAGTTTATCTTTGGGGAATATATACCCCTTCTCAATTCCGTCTTTGTGCTTTAATAAGTACATTTTTATTGTTTGATGTGCTCTTTCAACTATGCCTTGTCCCTGTGGATTGTATGGGATTCCTGTTATATGAGTAATGCCAAATGATGAGCAAAATTGTTTAAAAGAGTTAGAAGTGTAACCGGGGGCATTATCTGTTTTTAACTGTTTTGGAATGCCCACAGTGGCAAAATTTTGTAAGCAATGAGCTACAACATCTTTAGTTTTTTTCTCCAGCATGAAGGGAGCCCATTAAAAATCCAGAACAAATATCAACTGTAACATGCAAATATTTTAATTTTCCAAATTCTGGCAAGTGTGTGACGTCCATCTGCCAAATATGGTTAGGTATCAATCCTCTAGAATTGACTCCAAGATTAACTTGTGGTAAAAAGGTCACACAATTTTGACATTGTTTTATAATTTGTCTAGATGTTCCTTAGTTTTTTTGAAATGCTTTTGTAAAGTATAAGCATTGACATGGAACTTTTTAAGAAAATTTATTGCTTCTTCTAGTGTAAAGAAAATATGTATGTATGTCAATTGTAGTTTTATCTGCTAAATCATTGCCCAAACTAAGGGCTTTAGGCAATCCTGTATGTGCCGTGATATGTCCTATAAAGAATGGATCTTTTCTGTCCCAGATTAGACTTTGTATAGTGGAAAGCAAAGAGAAAACAGTAGAGAAAGGGGAAATCCTACCAGCATCTTCAAGGGATACTATAGCATTAACTATATACTGACTATCGGAAAATAAATTAAATACAGAATCTTTAAAAATCACAAAAGCTTGTAATACTGTACTAAGCTCTACCTTGTGAGCTGATTGTTTTGGTACTAAAAATATAAAAGTTGGATCAGGTGTAACTATTGCTGTTGTACCATTATTTAACCCATCGGTGAATATATTTGGAGCATTCATGATAGGTGTTTTCTTGTCATTTTTGGAAAAATTACAGGATGCGATGACCAAAAAGACAATAAAAGATAAGATGGTAAGTGGTTATCAAATGAAACATTAGATTTACACACGATTATTGCCCAAGTATTTAACTAATTAGCTAATTCATCAATTTGATTCATAGTATATGGAGTAATAATTTTATTGGGTGAAATTCCACACACACTCTTTTTGCTGCTTTTATTCCTATGAGTATTAATTCTCCCTCAGCCTCAGGATAGCAAGTAATAATAGTGTTAGAAGAATAAGATAAATGTATCCATAATAATGGACCTTCTTCCCAAAATACTCCTGTAAAAATATTTTTTTTGTTGTTAGTACAATAAATAATAAATGCAAAATTATATCAACTCTATCCAAAAGCATATTTCCCATATATGTTTCAATGATTTTTATTGCTTTTCTTGCTTCAGGCGTTAACATTCTGAGTGAATTTGGATCTCATGGTCCTCTTAGGATATCAAATAAAGGTCCCAACTCTCCTGTTGGTATACCTAGATGAGGCCTTATCCAATTTAAGTCTCCTAATAACTCTTGAAAGTCATTAATTGATTTGAGTTGATCTACTCGTATTTGAATTTTTGGTTGACTGACCATGGTTGAGGATAATAGAGCTACTAAATAATTAATTGGAAAATTTAATTGTATTTTACCTATTGCTATCTCTAGGTTATAATTTTTTAATACGTTTGTAAGTGTGGCATACCATTCTAGCAATGGGTTTTTAACTTTGTGTGCTAATAATACATCATCCATATAGTGAAAAATTTGTATTTCAGGAATTTGATTTCTAAGTGTCTGGATTACTTTGTTAACATAAATTTGACGCATAGTTGGGCTGTTAGCCATCCCTTGAGGGAGTACTTTCCACTCATATCTCTTGTCAGGACCTTCATGATTCAGTGCAGGTATAGTAAATGCAAAACTTGGAATATCCTCAGGATAAATTGGAATTGAAAATAAAACGATCTTTAATATCTACAACGAAAACATACCAAGTTTTTGGCAAAGCACACAATTGAGGAATCTCTGATTGAGCAGGTCCCATAATAACCATCCCATTATTAATGGCTCTTAAATCTTGCAATAATCTCCATTTACCAGATTTCTTTTTAAGGACAAAAATGAGAGTATTATGGGGAGACACAGAAGGTTGTATATGTCCTTCCGCTAATTGTTGTTTGACCAGGTCATGGGCTACTTGTATCTTTTCTTTAGTCAGGGCCACTGAGGAACCCATACTGGTCTTTTTGATTTCCAAGTAATATTTATTGTCTCAGTGGCCCTTTCTGAAAATCCAACCCATATCTATCTGTTCCTTGATCTTTTTGTATTGGTGCTGCTATACCTTGTTCTTGCTTTTCTAATCTTTTTCCTTTCCTAAAATCTTGTCTAGCCATAATAGTGGGTGAATTTTGATTGATGTTATTTGTTAATGTCAAACCTAATTGATCTAGGACATCTCATCCCCATAAATTTACGGGAAGATGTTCCAATACATATGGCTGTATAGTTCCTTCACATCCTTCAGGATCCTTCCAATCTAATACCGTTGCACTTTTATGGGGATTAGTCGCCACTCCTAGGCCTCGAAGCGTTTGAGTGGCTTGGTGTAATGGCCAATGTTTTGGCCATTCTTGATGACAGATGATGCTAAGGTCTGCACCTGTATCCAGTAGCCCATTGAATTCATGTCCTTGAATATTTAGTTTTAGCATGGGGCGAGAATATAAATTTAAAGAAAGCATAGCCCAATCTACACCTGTGAAGCCTAATCCCTTGGAACCTCTTTCTACAGCATTACTGTAAAATTTATCATGTGGGCTGGGTATTATTAGTAATTGTGCTATTCTATCTCCTGGAGAAATTACTGATATACCGTTTGGAGAACTGGCTATAATTTTTATTTCACCTTCATAATCGGGATCAATTACCCCAGGACTCATCATAAGTCCTTTAAGAGTAGAAGAGCTGCATCCCAATAATAAGCCTACTGTTCTTTTGGGAAGAGGTCGTTTCACCCCTGTGGGAATGATTTGAACTCCCATCTCTGGAGTTAGTATTGATCTGGCGGAGGCACAGATGTCCAACCCTGCGCTCCCTCTGGTTTGTCTGATGAGGGATCTGATGAACAATGTGTCGTGGGCACTACACTGATGGGGTTGCTGGTTTCCTCCAGTGCTCCATATATTTGCGGTTTCGGGCCCCAGAGCATTGGGCCCCCCTCTCCATTTTTTGGCAATGGAGCCGGATGCCTTTCTTCATGATATCGTGGATAAACACCTGGTGCTTGTTTGTTTTTTGATAATGAAGTACCCTCTATGGTGGTTTGAGAATGGTATTCATTAGCCCAATGTCTCCCTCTACGTCATCGTGGCCAAATACCCGGTATTCTAGTCCTTTGATACCTAGTTTTGTTAAACCCTCCTCCTATGGGGCAATTCCTTTTAAAAAGTCCTGTTTGTTCACAATTGTAGCATCTTCTTGGCCTGTCTTCTAAAGCCTGTTTTACTAAAGCTGCCACAATTTGCCCTTTTTCATTAATGTCTCTGGCATCTAAAGCCTGTTTTATTGGAGCTGCCACGACTTGCTCTTGTTCATTAATGTCTCTACCAAATTTAATAAATGTGTTTAAATCTTCATGTTTCCATGGTGTAATGATACCTCTGCAGCAATGATTCGCTTGGTCATAAGCCCGTTGTTTTAATAATGGCATTGCTTGTTCTGTATTTCCAAAAACTCTGTAGCTGTTTCAATAAGCCTATCTACAAATCCAGCGTAAGATTCATTAGCTCCTTGTATTACCTTAGATAATTGACCTTGTAAACCTCCATGTCCTTGTAAAGTCTTCCATGCCCTAACTGCCTCTACAGCAATTTGTGCGTATATGCCAGGATCATATGGAATTTGTTGTTGCTGATCCTCATAAGGTCTCTTTTCTAACAACAAATCTAGATTTCTCTGAGGATAACCAGCTGCTGCATTTCGCCTAGACATCTCTTTGCAAAATTCCTCATTGGCAACCTTCCATAATAGGTATTGACCTCCATTTAGCACAGCTTTACACATATTAGCCCAATCTGCTGGCGTCATGTTCAAGGTGTTAATGGATTCGACCAAGCTTACAATGAAGTGTGCTTGAGGACCATATGTTGTTACAGCCTCTTTTAGCTGCTTCACTATTTTGAAATTTAAAGCATGGTGAATTCGCTGCCCTCCTACCTCAAATACAGGGCATGTTAATACTTGAGATCCTGTCTCAGGATCCGAACTATCAACTGTTGGGGTTGGGGGCCTCCCAGCACATGGAGGTGGCCTTGTTAGTTGGACATTTACATCCTCTGGTGACAGAAAGGTGTTAGTAGCAGTCTCCTTTTTTAACTTTGCCCCTGATTGCTTTTTATGCTCTAAACTTGGTTCCTCTATCTTTGTCTGAACTGAAGGCTTTGGACTAAGCAAACCAGATATGAACGTCCACAATGGCAATGTGCCAACTGGCATAGTCCCTCGGCTGATCTTTTCTAATCCTTTTAAATCTTCACCATGATGGTTCCATTGTGATATATTTAATGACTCCTCCTTTAAAAGCCATGGGCTACATTTTTGTATTGTATCAACAAATGCCCTGACTGTCCTTGATATTTCTGAGATGCCTCCTTTCTCTAACAATTTATTTAACACTCTTTCAGTTTGTTTTTTACTAATTTCTGATCCCGTATTTCTATTATAATACAACCCAACAAGATGACGCCAAACAAAACTGAGACAGAATGAATTAAAAAGGGAACAACAAAAAGTCATTATAGCCTTTCTATCCTCCTGACATGTGCATCCGTCCTTTATACCTATCTGTTCCTCAGACGTAAATAGTTTTTTCTCAGATGTGAGTGGTTTTTCTTCCGTCCCACTCATCTCCAGGAACAGGCAACTTAAAACAAAAGTGAAGCAAAACAAAGGAGTCATCTTAAAATGGCTACCCATCCTTTCACCTTGCCCACAGGGGCAAGCAGTTTACCTTATCACTTACCCTCAGTCGTTCCCCATGTGAGCCACCAAATGCTGCAGTCTGGCTGGGCATGATTCAGGAGCCACTTGTCAAAAAAAAAAAAAAAACTAACTTTATTTTTAGAACCACACACGGCAAACAAAACAACTCCTCATGAAAAACCCTCAGAGCCCAACTGCCACTACTGGCTTCCTTGTAAAGTCTCTCTCACACACACAAGCCTCTCCACCTGCCACAATCCTACTGCTCTTGAGGCCGATTGGCTGGGTGGAGCCAAAAAAGTTCCCCAAGGAGCAGCTCCATGGTCTGAAAGGGCAGGGAAACAGCCCAATGAGCATCACCACAGAGGAGCCAATCAGCTAGATGATGCTGAGGTCGCTGTGAGCCAATAATCAGCCGGCAGCTGGAAATTTGCTGGCAGCTGGAAGTTTGCTGGGGCCCCTTCAGCTGTGGCTCTCAACAAATTCCTGTCTCATTTCTCTGTAGCCTATTCAGCACATGTATTTTTATATGCACATATAGTATCCTATCTGTTATCACATAATTGTGAGGTGGCTGACTTGGCAGATACAAATTATGAGAAGAGATCACTCCTCCTAAACATTGTTGGAACTGAAAATTCAAAATATGGGTGAGCTTCCTAGTAGAACAACATTATACATAAATCCATTTTCAGTGAAATAAATATTTTTGCATCTGTGGATGACATATATATTTCATGATGAATTTTGATTGGAATACACACTCTACAAATTTTTCAAAATATGAAATATATGAGTCTTATTATACACTCCTTAAAATCATTCATATTCATGTATGTGGATTTATGATCAACTTTTCACAAGATAATTCTCAGAAATATTCATCAACCTGAAATACATATTTGTTACCTAGTACTGAAAGATAACTTCAGTGGATGGTGCATACAAATCCTAATATTTCTACAGTAATACCCAGTTTAATATCAATGCAAGTAGTTTCCTATGGGACATGATGTGTATTTTCCGGTTCATTTTTATTCAACAGTGGTACATTACTATTTTCTCAGTTTATGCACATCATAAGATATATATTTCATCCACAAGTTCACAAATTTATAGGCATTTGTTTCAATTTCAATCACTTCCTGCTTCAGAACACATATATTCCTCCAGATTTTTTGACTGGTCTTTTCATGAGACTTCTTTTCAAACACATTATTTTCGATTTCCATAATCACTTTTGAAGCAAAACTCACACATTCTTCTTGATAAACCATAACCCTAATATTACCGTTAGATTTATGACTGGTTATAATGAATGTATGTATATCAATTTAAGATTTCCTTTACATTTTCAGATATTAATTAAATCAATTATTTAAAGTTGGAACCAGTTACATTATTTGTTCACAGTATGGTCTATTCATGCATTATTTCTATATTCATAGACACATGGTACACCTCTTTGTTCCCCCAATACGAATTTATACGTCTTCAAAATATTGCTCCCAGTAATGGTGGAAGAAATACTCATGTCACCTAATCTACATATACATTTTATCACAGTAACATTCTGGACACAGAAAACAAAGGTCACTCTTATGATTGTACCAAAGCCTAAAAGAAAAGTGAGCATGCATTACTAAAAACATCCATGTCCAGGTTGCCTAATGCTCTCAAATGTAAATCCTATTGTTGACTATATATTTGTTTCTTCCTAAGATTATATATTCAATCTCAAGCCTGTTGAAAATATCTCATCCTATCCCTCACTTTAAACTTTGCCTGATTTCTTAAAGTCTCTATTGACATCTGCTTTCCTACATATTTTCCCCAGTTCTCATTGTGACTGACTCTTCACATGTGCTGATATTTACATTCACTCTCTACTTGAAAACCTATTGCTAGAGAACTTTTTGTCCAAATCCTATACTCACTCTTGTTTCTAAACCTAGCAACTATCTTCCTAATCCTACGGACTTTCTTTTTTTAATTGGATGTTCTCTTCAACATTCAATCATCCAAGGTACAAGGTCCTATGCCATTGAATATCGATTTATCTGAGACATCTGGGCAGGACATAACTCAAAGCTAAGTAACCCACTCAAGGGCCCAATTCCCTTCTGGGCTTCAAATTGTACCTAGATTTCTGTTTTCATACTTGTATTTCACCTATATATTCTTGTAAATATCCCAGTCTCCCAATACCATTATTCATCCTTCAGAATGATTCCTAACCAAAATCGAATATGTTATTAACCCTAACCATAGACTTTTCCCTCAATCTAACTTTACACGTGAGCTGGGAGAGTGTGATCAGGAAAGTCTCAGTGGAGAAACCCTGCTTTGGGCCATTTGCTTACCTATTGTTCTGTTGCCCAGAATATCAGGAAGTTCTTTGCCTCAGGTCACCCCTTTGTGAAGCCTGAAGAAAGCTGTTTTCAAATGGAAATGAATGAGCATCACTTGTGGCTCTTTGGGTCAAATGAGTTCTTCAAGCCATGAAGAGGTGCTTGGGTTTTCTCATGACGCCAAATCACATAAAGAATCTATACCTATCAGTCAGTAGTAGTCAGTCAATATTGCTCCTAAAAATGGTGGAGAAATACTCATGTCAAATGATCTACATATATATATATATATATATATATATATATATATATATATATATATATATATATATATATATATATATTTAATCACAGAAATATTCTGGGCACAGAATTCAAAGTTCACATTTATGATTGTACGAAAGCCTAAATGGAAAGTGAACATGGATTACTAAAAATATCATGTCCAGGTTGCCTAATGCTCTCAAATGTAAATCCTATTGGTTACTACATATTTGTTTCTTCCTAAGATAATATATTCAACCTCAACCCTGTTGAAAATGTCTAATCCTATCACTCACTATATACTTTGCCTGATTACCTAATGTCTCTATTTATATCTGCTTTCCTACATATTTTCCCAATATCATCATTGTGACTGACTCTTCACAGTTGCTGACATTTAAATTCATTCTCTAACCGAAAACCTATTGCTAAAGAACTTTTGTTGCAAATTCTACATGCACTCTTCTTCCTAATCCTAACTACTATCTTTCTAATCCTACTGACTATCCCTTTTTGACTGGATGTTCTTTTCTACATTCAATCATCCAAGGTACAAGGTCATATGCCATTGTATATCGATTTATCTGAGACATCTGTTCAGAAGTTAATTCAATGCTAAGTATCCCAAGCAAGGGCCCAATGCCCTTCTGGGCTTCAAATCATACTTAGATTTCTGTTTTCATGCATACATTTCACCTCTATATTGTTATAAATATCGCAGGTTCCCAATACCATTATTCACCCAGCAAAATGATTCCTAACCCAAATCGAACCTGTTATTAACCCTAACCATACAGTATTCCCTCAATCTTACTTTACAGAAAAGCAGGGAAAGAGTTGGTCTTATAATACTGGAATGTAATGGATCTTCCACCTGCTGATAACCTCAAATGTCCATGGCGAAATGATCCCTGGAGAATATGTAGGCAGCTATGAAGGACCTGAGAGAGCAAAAGGCATCTTCCATGGCAAACGGCTTGGTCAGGATAAAGGGTTGTGTCTGAATCAGCTTCTATTCTTAAAGCAGAGAACATGAGCCAACCCAGGCCTGTGTGTAGATCTGTTCCTGGGAGATTATGGTTGATATACAATTCAAACTTGTTAAAGTGTCACAGGAATTAGGGCCAGCCTCCATCTCATGGGAACCTTGGAAGCAACGTTTGGACAAAGTGGTTGCCAAGAGAGTGACCTCATTCAGTTCCTGAAGGAGGAACTAAAAACAGTTCCATCACACTTCAGTGGTGATGGAACTCTCTGAACTTGGGATCCAGGATGCCAGGCACCCATAGCCAGTCCCAGTCCCAGTCCCAGTGGTCTCACTTGTTTGGATTTACAAAGACAGAGTCAGTCTTTCTTGGTACCTACAGATGTGAGGAAGGCCAAATGCAAGAAAGCTCTGAAGCAGAACTTTTCCTGAGAAAGCAAGTAGAGGCTCCGCTGGCTCCTGACAACTTCACGGAGTTGGCCAAGGAGACCAGATCTAAAACAGGACAGGCCATTTCGGGGGAACATTATTGGCCCACAAGTCAGAGGACACTCCGGATAGTCACAGACCTACCTGGGCGAAGGAGGTGCCTTTTTGTTTGTGGTTATGAGTTTGTGGTCTTGTTTCATGTTCTTAGAATAGGTAGAAAAGTAGGTTTGTTTAGTTTGGAGTGGACTGTTTCTAGTAAGTCGTTTGACAAGGCGAGTGTTTCTATGTCTGTGTATCACATTGTGTCCGGGGTTGTAGACATTAAAAAAAATGCATCAATGGATGTGTCCTATCTAGTAGAAAGCTTCACAGCATTTATCCAGCCAAATTGATGAATGGACTGTAGCTTGCCTTATGGATGGGCAACACCTACTATCTTTCTAAGTTCCTGTTTTCTTCCTGAATTCTGGCCACTCTCCAGAATAAGCCCATGGTTTTGTGTCCAAGATATGTACCCCCTCCAAACTCTGTAACATGGCCATGAACTGGATAGCTGAAGTGAATGGCGAGCATCTCAGAAAACTCAGATATCAGTGTGACCAGGAAAGTCTCAGTGGAGAAACCCTGCTTTGGGCCTTTTGCTTACCTATTGTTCTGTTGCACTGAATGTCAGTTGACTCAGGCCATCCCTTTGTGAAGCCTGAAGAAAACAGTTTTCAAATGGAAATGAATGGGTATACCTGTGGCTCTTTGCTTAATTGCTTTGGAAAGGGATTGTCTGAATCAGCCCCTTGGCCCTGTGTGAGGCTGTGGCTTAGATTCTCAACACCTGATGGATTTAAAGAAATTTCCCATGTGTGCATCCCAAACCAAAATGGCCAAAAGAGCAGTCTTTGGGATGAAGTCTCTCGCCTTCCTCTGTAAGGTTCCTGACCTCCATCAAGTGAGAATAGGGATTCTTTGAGTGAAATGAATTTTTCCAACTTACAGAGGCTAGGCTATAGGTGCTTGGGTTTTCCATGACTCCAATTCAAATAAAGATTCTAAACCCCACGGTCAGTTGGCCTCAAATTGGACAAGTGGACCTGAATTAATGAGAGGAGTATTTGATTACTCCAGGTTCACAGCAAGTGTCCAGGCCACCCTGACTTTAGGCAAATGAGAGGAAAGGGAACATATTTTGGACACTGTCTTGGTCTGCGCACCTCATGGAAACCTCCAGCCAGTGGTTATGATGAGTGTCTATATAAAAGAAGATGAGGGCCATATGGGAGTGTTTTGGTTTTAACTGTGGTCATTTGTGTGGTGGTTGGAAGAGATGACTTTGTCCACCTGGGCTTGAACTCTGGTATGATTCCCCTTAGAGACTGAGTTTTAGAACTGACCTCAGAGAAGTATTGCAATAAATAGTGTTGCAATTTTAGGAGGCCATGCATGAGAATCGCCCTTGGAAAATGAGATCTATTCCCAGGATGGCTTTCCACAGAGCTTGGGAAATCTAAGCCACGATATCCCAATATTTTATTCTTAAAGACTTTGCAGCCATAGTTGAGATTCCAAACACTCATGGACCTCACATTTTAGACCTCAATGGTCCTGGATTCATGTGACCTTTTGGCCACTCTTTGGAAAGGCTTGCCTGTGAGAGTTCTCCAGAGCTTTCATTTAAATGAGCTTCCTCACCATTTAATGGTTCCTGAATGAATTGAAACCCACAGTGCCTCAAATTTCATCTTTGAAAAATGGTGATATAAATACCATGAAACTTTTGAAATTCCCATGACCAGGTGGCACTGGAGAACCTGTGGATGTCCGGTTGCTGATCATGAGTGTACCAGACAGGGCCTTGATTGACTGGGTTTCGTGATAATGGTGTAGAACAGAGATGCCAATAAGTTGGAGCCTGCTGAGTAGTGAGTGTAGAGCAGTGGACTGTAGGTGTGTGAATAAATATTTTTGGTAGGACCACCTGGATCTGCCATTGGCTTCCAAAGACATGTGACTTGCATGGTGCAGGCAGCAGATTCTTATATGTAAAGGCATCTTGTTATATGGAGAGGTTTCAGGGCAATGTTCAGAATCAGGTTGCTATAGTCAAGGGGAAAACTATTTGGAATAGAAGCATGGTTTGTACATTCTCTTGGAGACCTTGACAAACCACACGTGACAGAACTCCCTCCAGCATTTTGTCCCAGTTCAACTCCTTGTATTTCGTGAAGCCAATGTCAAACTCCCAGTGCAGCAGTAAGAAACACCACTAAAAGTGGAGGATGACCAACTGACTTCACAGACAACACGGGGAGACACTTAGCTCCCAGTGGCCACAGTTTACCGACAAAGAGAGAATTCATAACTGCTGTCTCATGTTCATTAGAAAATAAGTAACCATGTCATACAGGTCACATAAATGCAGACCCAGATTTGATGGGGTCACTACAAATGAAGCTAATTCTCCTAACAATTACATATATTTCATGTGCCCAACCTCAGAGGAAGTTTCTCAAGAAGTCTTTAGGCCAGCACAGCTCCATGTTTGTGGAGTATTTACTCTCTCCCTTACTTTTGGAAACTGTTCTACCACCTCCAGTGTTGTGAACTCCTGAGCATTTTCCATTCCACATATGTATTCACATATTTTCTAACTCCTCTCAACTAATTGTGTCTTACTTGGAGCAATGGTTATGTCAAGGCTTCGTTCTGGATAGAGTGGGAAGATTTTTGTGTAGCACATGTTTGCATACACATTAGATTCATTTTCCTATTTTCCATTTGAAATACTGAATCCCTGACACTAACCCATACCCTACTAGACTCTGACTACTAATCTTAATATAATGGAGAAAAAGAAACCTAACTAAATAGAAATACAGGCCTTTCATAGGAAGCATGGTGTATGCTTGGATTTGCCTTCTGCTTTATCAAGAGTATGTGTTATAAATCTAGTCAAGTTTTCATTGTAGTATTTTTCCATGAGCTTTTAAAGTTAACATATATGTAAATTCCTGTCTCTCTTTTTCTGTAGCCTATTGAGTACATGTATTTTTTTAAGCATATATAGTATCCTACCTGGTAACACACGTATATTCTTGTGAGCTCACTGACTTTGGATATAAAAATTGTGAGAAGAGATTACTTCCCCTAAATACTGATGGAACTGAAAATTCAACCTATGGGTGAGCTTCCTAGTGAAAAAAATTATACATAAATCCATGTTCAGTAAAATGAATATTTTTGGATATGTGGATGTATTATATTTCGTGATGAATTTCAATTGGCATATATATTGCTAAATATTAATGTGTGTGTGTGTGTGTGTGTGTGTGTATATATATATAAATATATATATATATATATATATATATATATATATATATATATATATATATACTCTCCAGATTTTCCAAAATATGAAATAAGTGTGTCTTATTATACATTCCCTAAATTCATTCATGTTCCTGTATGAGTCAGTCTTTCTTGGTACCTACAGATGTGAGGAAGGCCAAATGCAAGAAAGCTCTGAAGCGGTGCTATTCCTGGGAAAGCAGGTAGTGGCTCACCGCTGGCTCCTGACAACTTCACAGAGTTGGCCAAGGAGACCAGATCTGAGACAGGACAGGCCATTTTGGGGGAACATAGTATGGCCCAAAAGTCAGAGGACACTCCGGATAGTCACAGACCTACTTGGGGGAAGGAGGTGCCTTTGTGGGTGTGGGTGTGGGTTTGTGGTTTTGTCTAATGTTCTGAGAATAGGTAAGAAAGGCGGTTTGTTTAGTTTGGAGTGAACTGATTCTAGTAAGTCGTTTGACACGGCGAGTGTTTCTAGGTCTGTGTATCCCACCGTGTATGTGGTTGTAGACTTTAGAAAACAGAAAGCTTCAATTGATGTGTCCTGTGTAGTAGAAAGCTTCCCAGCATTCATACTTCCCAATTTATGAATGGACTGCGGCTTGCCTTATCAATGAGCAACCCCTGATATCTTACTAAGTTTCTGGTTTTTTTTCTGAATCCTGGCCACTCTCCAGAATAGGCTCATGATATTGTTTCCAAGATATGTACCACCTCCAAACTCAGTGACATGGCCATGTACTTGATAGCTGAAGGGAATGGCGAGCGTCCCAGAAAACTCAGATATCTGTGATCAGGAAAAGTCTCAGTGGAGAAACACTGCTTTGGGCCTTTTGCTTACCTATTTTTCTGTTGCCCTGAATGTCAGGATGATCTTTGCCTCAGGCCACCCATTGGGAAGCATAAAGAAAACAGTTTTCAAATGCAAATGAATGAGCATCACATGTGGCTCTTTGCTTAATTGCTTTGGAAAGGAATGTGTCTGAATCAGGCTATAGGTCCTCTGTGAGGCTGTGGCTTAGATTCTCAGCACCTGATGCATCTAAAGAAAGATCCCATGTGTGCATCATAAACTACATTGGCTAAAAGAGCATTCATTGTGGAAGAATTCTCTCGCCTTTCTCTGTAAGGTTCCTGACCTCCATCAAGTAAGAATACGAACCTTTGGTTCAAATAAGATCTTCAAAGCCCTGCAGAAACTAGCCCATAGGTGCTTGGGTTTTCAACTGAATCCAAATCACATGAAGAATCTATACCTGGTGCTGGGGATGTGGCTCACGCCCTAGCGTGCTCGCCTGGCATGCGTGCGGCCCTGGTTCGATCCTCAGCACCACATACAGACAAAGATATTGTGTTCGCCAAATACTAAAAAAGAAAAGTATTAAAATTCTCTCTCTCTCCCCGTCTTTCTCACTCTCTCACTCTTTCTAAAAAGAAAAAAAAAAAAAGAATCTATACCTGACAGTCAGTAGGCCTCATATTGGAGAAGCAGAGCAGTATTAACAGCAGGCCTATTTGATCATTCCTGGTTCCCAAGATGGGTGTCCAGGCCAACATGTCTTTATGCAAATGAGGGGCAAGGGAGGTTATTTTGGACACTGTCTTGTGCTGCACCCCTCATGGAAAACTCCAGCCAGAGGTTATGATGAGTGTCTGTATGGACGAAGATGAGGGCCATGTGGGAGTGTTTTGGTTTAAATTGTGGTCATTTGTGTGGCAGTTGGAACAGATGCCTGGGTCCACCTGGACTTGAACTCTGGTGTGATTCCCCTTAGAGAATGAGTTCTGGAACAGACCTCAGAGAAGTACTGGCATAAATTGTGTTGGGATTTTATGAGGCCACGCATGAGAGTCACCCTTGGAAACTGAGATCTTGGCCCAGGGTGGCTTTTCCCAGAGCACTTGGAATCTCAGCCAGGATATCACATGATTTTATTCTGAAAAACTTGGCAGCCATAATTGAGAGTCAAAACACACATGGACATCACATTGTAGACCTCAATAGGCCTGGATTCATGTGACATTTTGGCCACTGTTTGGGAACCTTCCTGTGAGGGTTCTCCAGAGATTTCATTGAAATGAGCTTCCTCACCATTTAATGGTTCCAGAATAAATTGAAACCCACAGTGCCTCCAACTTCCTCCTTGAAAAGTGGCTAGATAAATACCATGAAATTTTTAAAATTCCCATGACCAGGTGGCACTGGAGAATCTTTGGATATCCTGACGATGATCATGAGTATACCAGTCAGTGGCTTGATTGACTGGTTTTTATGAAGATGGTGCCGAACAGAGATGCCAAGAAGTTGAAGCCTGCTGAGGAGTGGGCATAGAGCAGTGGTGGGCAGGTGTGTGATAAAACATCTGTGGTGGGGCCATGTGGATCTCCCATTGGCTTCCAAATGCCTTGTGACAGACATGGTGCAGCCAGCAGTCCCTTCTATGTAAAGGCATCTTGTTATATGGAGAGGTTTCAGGGCAATGTTTAGAATCGGGTTGCTATGGTCATGGGGGCAAGCTATGTGGAATATAAGCCTGGTTGATGCATTCTTCTGCAGACCCTGACCTACCACAGGTGACAGATCTCCCTCACGCACTGGGTAACAGTTGAATTCTTTGTATTTCGTGAAGCAAATACAAAAATTCCATTTCAGCAGCAAGAAACACCACAAAAAGTGAAGGATGCCCAAATGGCTTCACAGTCCACATGTGGATACACTTAGCCCCCCGTGGCCACAGTTTACCCTAAAAGAGAGAATTCAACATTGCTGCCTCATGTTCATTGGAAAATAAGAAACCATGACCTCCAAGTCACATAGATGCAGACCCAGATTTGATGGTCTCACTACAAAGAAAGCTAAAATTCCCAACAACAACATATATTTCAAGTGCCCAACGTCAGAGGCAGATTCTCAAGAAGTCTTTAGGCCAGCAGAGCTCCATGGTTGTGGAGTGTTTACCCTGTCCCTTACTTTTGGAATCTCAGAAGGGAGGAAGATACACCAAGCCAATTGACGGCTCCTTTTGAAAAAATTGTACCACCAATGACATCATCAGCAAATATAAGCCAACACTACCACAAGTTGCTGCACAAACAAATAGTTTACAATGCATACATGTGAGTTCACAATGTGTCCAGGCAAGTTCTGCAAGCAGTTCAGTGATGGCTATTGCAGAAGCTGTAGATTGGTTTTATCTTTGATTTCACCAGCACTGTGACGAAGATAGAAATTCTGGCAATGATGGCTAAAGAAAAAATTATGTAACATTCCAGAAAACACTGAAAGAAAACAATTTTCTTAACAATTTACATTGTCTTGGAGAGAATTATTAAATATAATGAAAAGGAAATGTGAAAGAAAACAAACAGATCTGTTAACCTCCTTTTTTGTTCACATTTTAAAACAATCCTCAACAGCTGTTTACCCAATTTAAATTAAACCATTTAAATAATGTGAATAAAAAAATATTTGGATCAATTTTTTCATGAGCCCTCATCATATATGATATATGGACATATGAACATTCAAACATATAACACAAAACACAAGTGTGCACACATAATATAATACATACAACACATAACCTAATAGTAAAGGCCTTATAACTTTTTACATGTGAAATCTCCATTGCAATGTTTAAAAACTCTATTGTCAAAAAATAGAACTGATCACCAAAACATTAAACTAGGTATGTATGAGCTCAAAAAAAACAAAATAAAATGTGGGAAAAGGCAATAATAAAATAGATATTGAAAAAAGCATCCTGGTTCTATCTTAGATGTAAGGGTAGCCAAGCTGGAATTTTGGATATCAGCTGATATGGACTTGAGTCAAATCATCTTCTTTTTGTTCTGTAGAAATCGCTTCAGTTAATCTCTCTGGAATCCAAATCGGCTGTTGTTCTCTCTGTGGAAACACACAAACAGGCCCCTGGCTCCAGACAATCATTGGGTCAGGACCTTGGTTAATCTCTCTGGAATCCAAATCGGCTACTGTTTTTCCTGTGGAAACAGACAAACAGACCCCCGACTCCAGACAATTACTGGGTCAGGATCTTTCCATTGTCCTGTTAGAATATCTTTCCAAAGAACCTTGGGCTTATGCACATTTTTTGGACACATATGCCTTTCCCCAGCACTAAGTCCTGATGAATCCAAATTTTAAAAGTTTAGAATAAAAAGGGTTATTTTAAGTTTGTCTTTGGGGAATATATACCCTTTCCCAATTGCGTCCTTTTTGCTTTAATAAGTACTTTTTAATAGTTTGATGAGCTTTTTCAACTATGCCTTGTCCCTGTGGATTGTATGGGATTAATGTTATATGAGTAATGCCAAATGATGACCAAAATTGTTTAAAAGAGGTAGAAGTATAACCAGGGGCATTATCTGTTTTTAACTGTTTGGGAACGCCCACAGTGGCAAAATTTTGTAAGCAATGAGTGATAATATCTTTAGTTTTTTCTCCGGCATGAAGGGTGCCCATCAAAAATCCAGAAGAAGTATCAACTGTAACATACAAATATTTTAATTTTCCAAATCCTGGCAAGTGTGTGATGTCCATCGGCCAAATATGATTAGGTATCAATCCTCTAGGATTGACTCCAAGATTAACTTGTGGTAAAAAGGTCACACAATTTTGACATTGTTTTATTATTTGTCTAGCTTTTTCCTTAGTTATTTTAGAAGGCTTTTGTAAGGTATTAGCTTTGACATGGAACTTTTTACGAAAATTTATAGCTTCTTCTAGTGTAGAGAAAATATGTATGTCATGTGTACTTTTATTTGCTAAATCATTGCCCAAACTGATGGCTCCAGGCAATCCTGTATGTGCCCTGATATGTCCTATAAAGAATGGATCTTTTCTGTCCCAGATTATACTTTGTATAGTGGAAAGCAAGGAGAAAACAGTAGAGGAATGGGAAATCCTACCAGCATCTTCAAGACATACTATAGCATTAACTATATGCTGACTATCAAAAATAAATTAAATACAGAATCTTTAAACATCACAAAAGCTTGTAATACTGCATTAAGCTCTACATTTTGAGCTGATTGTTTGGGTACTAGAAGTGTAAAAGTTTGATCAGGTGTAACTATTGCTGCTGTACCATTATTTGATCCATCAGTAAATATATTTGGAGCATTCATGATAGGTGTTTTTCTTGTCAATTTTGGAAAAATTACAGGATGCGATGACCAAAAAGACAATAAAGGATTAGATGGTAAGTGATTATGAAATGAAACATTAGATTTGCACATGATTATTGCCCAAGTATTTAACTCATTAACTAACTCATCAATTTGATTCAGAGTATGTGGAGTAATAATTTTATTGGGAGCAATCCCAAGCACTCACTTTGCTGCTTTTATTCCTTTGAGTATTAATTGTCCTATAGCCTCAGGGTACCTAGTAAGAATAGTGTTAGGAGAATAAGATAAATGTATCTATTATAATGGACCTTCTTGCAAAAATACTCCTGTAGGAATATTTTTTGTTGGTAGACAATAAATAATAAAGGCAAACTTATATCAATTCTATCCAATTGCATATTTTCCATATATGTTTCAATGATTTTTAATGCCTTTCTTGCTTCAGGCGTTAACATGTACCGTGAATTGGGATATGATGGACCTTTTAGGATATCAAATAAATATCCCAACTCTCCTGTTGGTATACCTAGATAAGGCCTTATCCAATTTATGTCTCCTAATAACTTTTGAAAGTCGTTATGTGATTTGAGTTGATCTACTTGTATTTGAATTTTTGGTGGCGGTACATGGTTGAGGATAATAGAACACCTAAATAATTAATTGGAAAATTTAATTGTACTTTATCTATTGCTATATCTAGATTATTTTTTAATAAGTTTGTAAGTGTGGCATAACATTCTAGCAATGTGTTTTTAGCTTTGTGTGCTAATAATACATCATCCATATAGTGAAATATTTGTAGTTCAGGATTTTGATTTCTAAGTGGCTTGATTACTTTGTTAAAATAAATTTCACACATTGTTGGGCTGTTATCCATCCCTTGAGGCAGTACTTTCCATTCATATCTCTGATTAGAACCTTCATGATTCAGTGCAGGGATAGTAAATGCAAAACGTGGACTATCTTCAGGATGAATTGGAATTGAAAAAAAAAAAAAAACCTTTAATATCTATAAGTAATTTTGTTAAACACTCCTCCTATGGGCAATTCCTTTTAAAATGTCCTGTTTGTTCACAATTGTAGCATGTTCTTGGCCTGGCATCTAATGCCTGTTTTATTGCAGCTGCCACAATTTGCCCTTCTTCATTAATGTCTCTGGCATCTAAAGACTGTTTTACTGCAGTTGCCACGACTTGCTCTTGTTCATTAATGTCTCTACATAATTTAATATATGTGTTTAAATCTTCATGTTTCCATGGTCTAATTATATCTCTGCACCAACTATTCGCTTGCTCATAAGCCAGTTTTTTTAGTAATAGCATTGCTTGTTCTGTTTTCCCAGAACCTCTGGTACCTGTTTGAATAAGCCTATCGACAAATTCAGCATAAAGTTAATTAGCTCCTTGTATTACTTTAGATAATTGACCTTGTAAACCTCCAAGTCCTTGTAAAGTCTTCCATGACTTAATTGCATCTACAGCAATTTATGCACATACACCAGAATCATATGCAATTTGTTGCTGCTGATCCTCATAAGGTCCCTTTCCTAACAACATATCTAGATTTCTCTGAGGATAACCAGCTGCTGCATTTCGCATAGCCGTCTCCTTGCAAAATTCCTCATTGTCAACCTTCCGTAACAGGTATTGTCCTCCATTTAGCACAACTTTACACATATTAGCGCAATCCGCTGGCTTCATGTTCAAGTTGTTAATGGTTTCGACCATGCTTACAGTGAAGGGTGCTTGAGGACCATAGGTTGTTACAGGCTCTTTTATCTGCTTCACTGTTTTAAAATTTAAAGCATGGTAAACTCGCTGCCCTCCTACCTCAAATATAGGGCATGTTAATATTTGAGATCTTGTCTCAGGATCCAAACTATCAACTTTGGGGGTTGGGGGCTTCCCAGCATATGGAGGTGGCCTTGTTAGTTGGACACTTACGTCCTCTGGTGATAGAAAAGTATTAGTAGCAGTCTCCTGTAGAGGTGGTTCTGTTGGTTGGACACTTACACCCTCTGGTGATAGAAAGGTGTTGGTAGTAGTCTCCTGTTGTAAATTTCCCCCTGATGGCTTTTACTGTTTTACACTTTCTTTCTCTGTCTGACTAGCTTGAGAGGCCTTCTCTTTTACATGATTTTTTTCCTCTGACTGGTTCGAGAGACCTTCTCTTTTACTTGAATTTTTTCCTCTGTCTGACTAACTTGAGAGACCTTCTCTTTTACTTGAATCAATATGTCTTCTCCTTCCTCTACCATTGTCTGAACTGAAGGCTTTTGACTAAACAAACAAGATACGAAAGTCCACAATGGCAATGTGCCAACTGGCAGAGTCCCTGGGCTTTTCTTTTCTATTCTTTTTAAATCTTCACCATGATGGTTCCATTGTGATATATTTAACAACTCCTCCTTAAAAAGCCATGGGCTACATTTTTGTATTGTATCAACGTATGCCCTGACTGCTCTTAATTTTACTGGGATGCCTCCTTCCTCTAACAATTTACTTAACACTTTTTCAGTTTGTTTTTTTTTTCTAATTTCTGATGCCATATTTCTACTATAATACAACCCAACAAGATAACACCAAACAAAACAGAGATAGAATAAAATAAAAATGGAAAAACAAAATATCATTATAGCCTTTCTCTCTATCTGTTCCTCAGACACAAATAATTTTTCTTCAGATGTGAGCGGTTTTTCTTCCGTCTCACTCGTCTCCAGGGACAGGCAATTTAAAGCAAATGTGAAGCAAAACAAAAGAGGAATATTAAAATGGCTACCCATCCTCTTGTCCTGCCCTCAGGGGCGAGCAGTTTACCTTATCAGTTACCCTCAGTCGCTCCCCATGCGAGCCACCAAATGCTGCAGTCTGGCTGGGCACAATCAGGAGCCACTTTTCAAAAGAAAGCAAGTTTACTTTTAGAACCACACACGCCAAGCAAAAGAGCCTCTCAGGAAAAACCCTCAGAGCCCCAACTGTCACCACCGGCTTCCCACAAGCCTTTCCCTCCCACACAAGCCTCTCTCCACTTCCCACAATCCTCCTGCTCTTGAGGCCGATTGGCTGGGTCACGTGTGGAGTCAAAAAAGTCCCCCAATGAGCAGCTCTGTGATCTGAAAAGGCAGGGAAGCAGCCCAATGAGCATCACCGCAGAGGAGCCAATCAGCTAGATGTTGCTGGGGCCGCTGTGAGCCAAATATCAGCTGGCAGTCTGAAAGGGTGGGGAAACAGCTCAATGAGCATCTCCAATGAGCATCACCGCAGAGGAGCCAATCAGCTAGATGTTGCTGGGGCCACTGTGAGCCAATCATCAGCCGGCAGCTGAAAGTTTGCAGGCAGCTGGAAGTTTGCTGGGCCCCTTAGGCTGCAGCTATGAACAGGAGTTGTATGCACCATTCACTGAAGGTAGTTTTCAGTACTAGGAAACAAATATGTATTTCAGGTGGATGAATATTTCTGACAATAATCTGGTGAAAAGTTGATTATAAATCCACATACTTGAACATGAATGAATTTAGGGAGTGCAAATAAGACATATATATTTCATATTTTGAAAAATCTGTAGAGTGTGTGTGTATACACACACACACACACACACACACACACACAGATATTAAAATGTAGCAACATATATGCCAATCGAAATTCACCATGAAATACACATCATTCACAGATCCAAACATATTCAATTTACTTAACAGGGATTTATGTATAATGTTGTTCTACTAGGAGGCTCTCCCATAGTTTGAATTTCAGTTCCAACAGCGTTTACGAGGAGTGATCCCTTCTCAAAATTTGTATCTGCAAAGTCAGCCACCTCACAAGAATGTAGGTGTGATACCAGCTGGGATTCGATATGTGCATATAAAAATACATGTGCTGAATAGGCTACACACAAAGGGAGACAGGAATTCACATATTTGTTAACTTTAAAAACACATGGATATCTATTTCAATTAAAAATAGACTGGATTTATAACACCTAACCTTTATCATGCAAAAGGCAAGTTCAAGAATACACCATGCCTCTTCTGAACTGCTTGTATTTCAATTCTGATTTGGTTACTTTTCTGCATCATATTAGAATTAGTAGTCAGAGTGTAGTAGGGTATAAGTTAGTGTCAGGGATTCAGTATTTCAAATGGAAAATTGGAAAATGAATCCAATGTGTATGCAATATGTGTTACACAAATAACTTCCCACTCTAATTCAGAAAATGGCTTGACATAACCTTCGCCCAAAGAAAGACAAAATTAGAGGAGAAGAGTCAGAAAATCTGTAAATACATATATGGAATGGAAAATTCTCAGAAGTTTAAAACTTTTGAGGCTTTAGAGGAGCTTCCAAAACTTAGGGACAGGGTAAAACTCCACAAACATGGAACTCTACTGGCCTAAAGACTTCTGGAGATACTGACAATGAGGTTGGGCACTTGAAATATACGTTGTTGTCAGGAGCTTTAGCTTCCTTTTTAGTGAGAACATCAAAGCTGAGTCTGCATCTATGTGACCTGGAGGACATGGTTTCCTATTTTTCAATGAACATGAGGCAGCAGTGTTGAATTTTCTCTTTGTAGCTAAACTGTGACCACTCAGGGCTAAGTGTCTCCCCATGTGGACTTGAAAGCCATTTGGTCATCCTCCAGTGTTCGTGTTATTTCTTGCTACTGCACTGGGTGTTTTGTATTTGCTTCAAGGCATATAAGGAGTTCAACTGAGACACAGTCCTGGAGGGTGTCCTGTAATATGTGGGGGGTCAGAGTCTGCAGGAGAATGCAACAACCAGGCTTCTATCCAACATTGCTTACCCCCTTGATCATAGCAACCAGATTGTGAACATTGCCCTGAAAACTCTCTATGTAACAATATGCCTTTATATACAAGGGTGTGCTGGCTGCACCATGTCATTCACAAGCCATTTGGAGCCAGTGTAAGATCCACATGACCCCACCACAGATGTTTTATCACACACCTGCACACCACTGCTCTAGGCCTACTACTCAGAAAGCTCCAACTTACTGACATCTCAGTTCTAGGCACTGTCTGGTACCCTCATGATCAGCAACAGGACATCCTAAGGTTCTCCAGTGCCACCTGGTCATGGAAATTTCAAAAATGAAGTTTTTGAAATTTCATAAATGAAGTTGAAGGCACTGTGGGTTTCAATTCATTCAGGAACCATTAAATGATGAGGAAGCTCATTTCAATGAAAGCTCTGGAGAACTCTCAGATACAAGGCTTCCCAAAGAGTAGGCAAAAGGTCACATTGTGGTCTACAATGTGAGGTCCATGTGTGTTTTTACTCTCAACTACGGCTGCCAATCTTTCAGAATAAAATCATGGCATATCTTGGATGAGATTCCCAGTGCTCTGTGGAAAGACCCCTGGGCGTAGATCTCAGTTTCCAAGGACGACTCTCATGGGTGGACTCCTAAAATCCAAACACAATACATGGCAATACTTCTCTGAGGTCAGTTACAGAACACAGTCTCTAAGGGGAATCACACCTGAGTTCAATCCTAGGTGGACCCAGTCATCTCTTCCAAACGCCAAACAAATGACCACAATTAAAACCAAAACACTCCCACATGGCCCTTATCTTCTTCCAATAGACACACATAATAACCATTGGCTGGGGGTTTTCATGAGGGGCGCTGTGCAAGACAGTGTCCAAAATAAACTTCCTTGCCCCTCATTTGCCTAAAGTCAGGGTGTCCTGGACACCCTTCCTGTTAACCATGAGTGATCAAATAGGACTGCTGTTAATACTGTTCCAATTCTCCAATTTGAGGCCTACTGG
This sequence comes from Callospermophilus lateralis, assembly GCF_048772815.1. NCBI lineage: Eukaryota > Metazoa > Chordata > Mammalia > Rodentia > Sciuridae > Callospermophilus > Callospermophilus lateralis. Next base: position 135,139 of record NW_027517344.1, read on the forward strand.
CTCTGGGGTTTAGATTCTTTATGTGAATTGGAGTTATGAGAAAACCCACGCATCTCTGGGGTAGCCTCTGCAGGGCTTTGAAGAACTCATTTGACCGAAAGATCCCGATTCACAATTGATAAAGGTCAGGATCCTTAGAGGAAGGCGAGAGACTTCATCCACAATGATTGCTCTTTTGGCCATTTTGGTTTTGGATACAGAAGAGATTTTTCTTTAGATCCCTCAGGTGCTGAAAATCTAACCACAGCATCACAGAGGGCAAAGAGGCTTATTCACACCCATCCCATTTCAAAGCAATTAAGCAAAGAGCCACAGGTGATGCCCATTCATTACAATTTGAAAACTGTTTGCTTCAGCCTTCACCAAGGGGTGGCCTGAGGCAAAGACCTTCCTGACATTCAGGGCAACAGAACAATAGGTAAGCAAAAGGCCCAAAGCAGGGTTTCCCACTGAGACTCTTCTGGTCACGCTGGTATCTGAGTTTTCTGATATGCTCGCCATTTCCTTCAGCTATCCAGTACATGGCCATGTCACAGAGTTTGGTGGTGGTACATATCTTGAACACAAAACCATTTTCCCATTCTGGACAGTGCCCACAATTCAGGAAGAAAACAGAAACTTAAGGAGATAGGAGGTGTTGCCAATCGAAAAGTCAAACCGCAGTCCATTCACAAATTGGGCAGAATGAATGCTGGGAAGCTTTCTACTAGACAGGTCACATCCATTGATACATTCTCTTTTCTAATGTCGACAACCACGGACACAGTGGGATACACAGACCTAGAAACACTCGCCTTTTCAAATGACTTACTAGAAATAGTCCACTCCAAACCAAACAAACTGCTTTTCCTATCAATTCTCAGAACATGTGACAAAGCCACAAACACACACCCACACCCACAAAGGCAACTTCTTTACCCAAGAAGGTCTGTGAATATCCGGAGTGTCCTCTGACTGGTTGGCCATTATTTGTTCCCCCAAAATGGCCTGTCCTGTCTCAGATCTGGTCTCCTTGGCCAACACTGTGAAGTTGTCAGGAGCCAGGGGTGAGCCACTACCTGCTTTTTCATGAAAGACCCCTCTCCAGAGCTTTCCTGGCATTTGGCCATCCTCATATCAGTAGGTACCAAAAAAGACTTACTCTGTCCTTGGTAAATCCAAATAAGTTAGCCCACTGGGACTGTGACTGGGACTGTCTCTGGATGCCAGGCTTCTTGGATCCCAAGTTCAGAGAGCTCCATCACCAATAAATTAGTTAGTTCACTTCCTTCAGGAACTGAATTATGACACTGCCTTGGCAACCACTTAGTTTTAACAGTAGCTTCGAAGGGTCTCATGTGATGGAGGCTGCCTCTACTTCCTGTGACAGTTTCACAAGTTAAAATGGTATATCAACCATAGGCACCTGGGAACAGCTCACAATACAAGCCTCGTTTGGTCCGTCTTCTCTACATAAAGAAGAAAGTGGCTGATTCAGACAAATCCCTTCATTCTGAGCAGGTTGTTTGCCATGGAAGATGACTTTTGCTCTCTCAGGTCCTAAATAGCTGCATACATCTTCTCCAGGGATCATTTCTGCATGGACCTTGAGGTTCTCTGCCGGTGGAAGATCCCCTCTATTTCTGTATTGTAAGACAAACTCTGTCCCTGCTCTTCTGTATAGTTAGATTGAGGGAAAAGTGTATGGTAAGGCTCAATAACAGGTTCGATTTGGCTTAGGAATCATTCTGATTGATGAATAATGGTATTGGGTACCTGTGATATTTACAAGAATATACAAGTGAAATATAAGTATGAAAACAGAAATCTAGGTAAGATATGAAGCCCAGAAGAGCATTAGGCCCTTGATTGGGATACTTAGCTTTGAATTTTGTTCTGCACAGATGTGTCAGATAAATCGATATACCATGGCATAGGACCTTGTACCTTGGATGATTGAATGTTGAAGAGAACATCCAGTCAAACAGGGATAGTCGGTATTATTAGAAAGATAGTTGGTAGGTTTAGGAAGAAGGGTGAGTATAGGATTGGCAGCAAAAGTTCTTTAGCAATTGGGTTTCAGATAGAGAGTGAATGTAAAAGTTAGTATATGTGAAGAGTCAGTCACAATGATGAACTGGGGAAAATATATAGGAAAGCAGATATGAATACAGACATTATGAAATCAGGCAAAGTATAAAGTCAGTGATAGGATTAGGCATTTTTAACAGGGTTGTTGTTGAATATATAATCTAAGGAAGAAACAAATATGTACTCAACAATAGGATTGACATTTGAGAGCATTAGGCAACCTGCACATAGATGTTTTTAGTAATCCATGCTCACTTTCCATTTAGGCTTACGTACAATCAAAGTGTGACCTTTGCTTTTTTGTCGAGAATATTACTGTGATAAAATGTATATGGACATCAGGTGACATGAGTATTTCTTCCACCATTTCTGTGAGCAATATTTTGAAGACGTATAAATAAGTGTTGGGTGTAAAATTAGGTGTACCTGGAGTCTTTGGATATAGAGATAATGCATGAATAGACCATCCTGAGAATAAATAATATAACTGGTTCCAACTTTAAATAATTTTTTGAATTGATATCTGAAAATATACAGAAAATCTTATATTGCTATACAATCATTCATTCCATCCTGTTACATTCTAATGGTAATATGAGTGTTATGGCTTATCATGAAGAGTGTGTGAGTTTTGCTTCAAAAGTGATTGTGGAAGTCAAAAATAATGTGTTTGGCAAGAAGTCTCATGAAAAGACCAGTCCAGAGACCTGGAGGAATAAATGTGTTCTGAAGAAGGAATTGATTAAACATGAAAAAAAAATTCTTATAAATTTGTGAAACTCTGGATGAAATATATATACTATGAGATATATATATATATATTTGAATATATGTAGAATACATAGGTAAAATATATGTATGAAAACAGAAATCTAAGTTAGATTTGAAGCCCAGAAGGGCATTGGTCCCTTGATTGGGACTACTTAGCTTTGAATTACTTTCTGCAAAGTTGTCTCAGATAAATCCATATACAATGACATAGGACCTTGTACCTTGGATGATTGAATGTAGAAGCGAACATCCAGTCAAAAAGGGATAGTTGGTAGTGAAAGTTTAATAAAATAGGTACTTGTCACTTCCTGTGTTTCTGTACGCTTAATAAAACACTGTTGAAATCTTGAGAATTGTTTGCTAATCTTGTTCCCAGAATGTGCTGTCCCCATCTGCCAAACTGCAGATTGTACTCCCTCACCCGGTTAAGCGCTAACCACCCACTGACCCTTACCCATCAATAAACTTCCCTCCCTGCCCTCTCCAAGAAAAGTATATAAGCTCTGCTGAAGCTGTTCTCAGGGCTCTCTGCTCTATTCAAGTGAACTCTGAGCCCCAGCATGCTGGACCCCCAGTAAATCCTTTGCTGTTGCATGTTAAAGTCTCTTGGTTGTCCCTTCCTCTGACACTAGCCCGACCTTTACATATGGAGGTTCCACAGAGATCAAGCAGCAGTGGACGAGAGACCCCAATGGACACCCCTCAGATAAGTAAGGCGCCTCTTTCTGGTTTCAGGTTTCAGGTTAGGGTTTGGCAAAATGGCTGTCAATGAAGAGTGTGAGCTCTCTCTGATGGTGGCTGACAGTCGTGTTACAGAACCACAGGCCACGTCCCTGGAGGACGCCTGAGAGGACTCGGGAAATTGAGGAACAATAGTCTCCTTGACTCAGTGATATTTTGTTTCGGATTCAGTATTGCCAGTCCATCGGATTTTGCCGGCTACTCAGTCATGGTCTCGGTGTTGAACGTCCATTGCCTGTCTTTATTGTCTTGTCTTGCCTGTGTCATGTGTCTTGCTTTCACTGTTTGTGTATCTCTCATTATGGAACAGAGCACTTCAATGCCTCTGTCCCTGACCCTTGATCACTATACCAAAGTCCGTTTAAGGGCTCAGAATCTCTTTATTTCAGTAAAGCCCCGGATGTGGCAGACTCTCTGTACCTCAGAATGGCCCACCTTTGGAGTCGGATGCCCCCTAGAAGGATCTTTCTACTTCCCACTAATTTATAATTCAGAGATATTGTCTTTCAGCCGTGGCCAGATAGTCATCTGGATCAACAGCCATATATTTTAATTCAGCAGGACCTCTGCAAATTTCCTCCTCAATGGGTCAAGCCTTTCCTTGCCCCTGCCCCCGCAATGACTCCTTCCCCCAGGAACTCACAAACACTCTGCTCCTCCTCCTCCTCCACACTCTGTTTTCCCTGTGTCACCAGATTTGAGTCTACTGGACTCTCCTCCCCCTCCTTATCCCCTGCCCTCATCCTCTAACCCCCAACACCCTCTAAGTGATACCCCTGCTGCTGACTCAGCCTCTCCTCCATTGAAGGAAGCTAAGCCGGCCCAGCGCCCTCCAGGTAATTCCCCTGCAGCACACACAGCACCTCCTCCCATGGAGGAAGCTGGCCCTGCTAAAGGAACTCGCTGGCGGTGAATGATTGAAAACCCTGGAACTCTTGGGATGCCTCCCCTTCGACCCTATGGACCAATGATTGACAATGGCCATTGGGGGAAAATTCAAGCCTACCAGTATTGGCCGTTCTTCTCTTCAGACCTATGTAACTTAAAAAATTACAATCCCCCTTTTTCCGAGGACCCCACCCGGCTCTCAGGTGTGGTTGAGTCATTGATGTTTTCACACCAGCCTACTTCGGATGACAGCCAACAACTGCTAGGGACTTTCTTCATGACAGAGGAAAAAAAGGGAATTCTCCAGGAAGCTAAAAAAAAATCCTTGGACCAGGTGTGCATCCGACACAACTTACCAACATAATCAAAGCCGGCTTTCCCTTGAACCGACCCAACTGGGACCCCAACACCTTTGAAGGTAGGGAGCATCTGTCCACTTATCGCCGGGCTCTAATAGTGGGTCTCCGAGCAGCCGCTAGTGACCAACTAATTTGGCCAAGGTAAGAGAGATTATCAGGGGCCTGATGAATCTCCCTCTATGTTTCTAGAAAGAATTATGGAGGCATATAGGAGCTATAATCCTTTTTATCGTCAGGCAGAGAATCAAAAGGCATCTGTCACGATGGCCTTTATTGGGCAAACTGCCCTGGATATTAAAACAAAGTTACAAAGCTTAGATTGATTGCAAGATATGACTTTGAGAGATTTAGTCAGAGAAGCTGAGAAGGTATACTATAAGAGAGAAACTGAGGAAGAGAAGGGAGCAAATGGAGGATAAAAGAAACAAAAGGCAGAGTAAGGCGTTGACTAAGGTCCAGGTCACAACAACAAATAGGCCAAAAATTAAGAAACAGGGAGACAAGAAGGTATACGTTGGCCCACGACAGACGCCACCCTTGGCCTCAGATCAATGTGCCTACTCAAACAAAAAGGACACTGGGCCAAAATTGACATAGAAAGCGACAGCCACGCCAGCCAGCCATTCTGACTCTGGAGGATGACTAAGAAAGTCGGGGCTCAGATCCCCTCCCCGAGCTCAGAGTAACTTTTGAAGTGGAGGGGACCCCAGTAAACTTTGAAGTGGATACAGGGGCAATATACTGAGCCCATAAGGCCACATTGGGCCCTCTATCAAATAAAAAATCTCTATTTCAAGGGGCTAATGGCAGTAAATATCGGGCTTGGACAACTAAGAGGACCATGGACCTGGGAAAAGAAAAAATCCATCACTCCTTCCTAGTAGTCCCAGAATGCCTGGCCCCATTGATCGGCGGAGATCTGCTCACCAAGCTCTGGGCCAAAATAAATTTTAACCCTGAAGGCCCTTAAGTGGAATTTCTAAATCTTTCAGTAAAAACTCCAAGAGCCACGGCTCTAACTATGTCAGTAGAAAATGTACATCAACTCACTCACCTTGGTTCAAAGAAACTGCAGGCATTCCTGAAGGATCAAGAACAGAGTTTTCCACTAACAGACTCACAGTGAAGAAAATAACTGAATGGGTATCAAAAGCCTGTCGGGTTCATCAATTGGTAAATGCTTACCCTTCCAAGCTTCCTGTATGAAAGCACATACGAGGAACCAAACCAGGACAATACTGGGAAGTGGACATTACTGAAATAAAGCCAGCAAGGTATGGACTTAAATATCTCCTAGTCTTTGTAGATACATTTTCAGGATGCATTGAAGCCTTCCCCACAAAAAAAAAGAAAAAAAAAAAAAAGAAATAGCGCAAATTTTGGTCAAAAATATCCTAGAAGATATTTTTCCAAGATACAGCCTGCCTAAGTTAATAGGGTCTGATAATGGACCGGCGTTCATGGCCCAGGTAAGTCAGGGTTTAGCCAGGACCCTGGGGATTAATTGGAAGTTACATTGTGCTTATAGACCCCAGAGTTTAGGACAGGTAGAAAGAATGAACCAAACCATTAAACAGACCTTAACAAAATTAAGCTTAGAGACCCGAATAAAAGATTGTACTATGCTCCTGCCTTATGCACTGTTAAATGAAGAAAATACTCTGATTTTAGTGTAACCTCACCCCCTATGAAATTCTCTATGGTGCCCCTTCTCCAGTAAGGGACCTAACACCAACTCTAAGACCTTACAATCCCTTCCACAGCAGCTTGCTTGACAGACTTAAAGCTCTTGAAAGAATTCAGTGACACCTGTGAAAACAGCTGGCCACTGCCTACCAAACTGGGCATGAGGGGACTCCACATCGATATCAAGTAAGAGACTTTGTCTTCGTAAGACGACATCAGGTGACATCGCTGGAACCCCGCTGGAAAGGACCATTCCAGGTGCTACTTATAACACCTACAGTGGTAAAGGTAGATGGAATCACTTCCTGGATCCATGCCTCTCATCTCAAGCCTGCGCCCTGTGCAGACATTGACTGGAAACTGGAATTGGCTGGAAACTGGAAAAGACTGGTAACCCTTTCAAATTGCACATTCGCCGTGTGGATAAGGCTATAGACTCTCCCCTTGACCACCAGTATTTCTAACCCTCATCACCCCTTTCAGCAGCGATGGCTGATCACAAATCCTACTGGACAAGAAGTTTAATCAATCTTGCATACAGCCCCCTTAGGGACCTGGTGGCCATCTCTCCACCCAGACATTTGTCAGCTGGTTATATGTCTTTCCTATTCAGATATCCCTGAAGAAGAGGATCCCACTAAAATTCCATTAAATCCCTTCGGTATCATATGTAATGGAAACAAACATTATGGATGTAGGGACACGTGAGCCAGATGCAGGTCGGCTAGCCTAGATTACTATGTTTGCCCGGTGAACTATCAAAGCCACAAACAGCCATGGCTGTGTGTGGGAAAAGCCGACTTCTTCTGTAATCAAGGGGATGTGAGCATACAGGGGCTGCATGATGGAACCCAAACTCCTAATCAAATTCAGTACACAGCATTGGCCATATTACCAATAAGATAACCTAAATCGATGGCCCCCAGAGGGGTCTCTAGATCCTCAAATTCTGTGGAACCTTTTTAACTTTGGGAAGGGCTCAAAGGCGTGAAAAGAGATTCCCCTATGTGGAGGCCTTTTCCGTCCTTCGCTCACATCCTGAACTATGCTTCTCCAATAGATCCTCACCCTCAGCCTTCTGCTCTAGTCTCTCTGCTGTCACTCCCACCTCAACAACCTGATTTCTCCCATCCCGTTACTAGATCAACAACCCAAACATCCGCCGGTTCTCAGACCATTGCCCCCTTGCTGAGGTAGCAGGCTTTTTGGATACACACTCCCATCTTCCCCTCTTTTCTACCTGTTCTACTGCTCAAGTTTTTGTTGCTAGAAAATCCCAAACCCCTTTCCCATTATTCTTTTACATCTCTCCGTACTCATTCTCAGATCCTCGGAACTGCTCTAAGTCCCGCCTTCCCTCTCTTTCCCCTCTGTTCCACACCCACAGAAAAGTCTTAACTGATCTTCTCCAGATGTCTTCACCATGGCTGACTTTAGGACGTTCAGCAAAAGAGTCCCTATAAAAGAGTTCAGTGTAGACAAACTTCCTGTTTTCATGTGGCCCTGTTCTACTTGGCCACTGGCTAAAACAATCAGTACTTGTAAGCTAGACACCCCCTTACTAGTTTTTCACAAAATATGTGAACAAGGCCTCTGACTTTGAGCTGGGGCTTCAAAGAGATGGCTACATTTCTATGATAAAGAAGTTACCAACTGGCTCCATGGTAATACCTGGCAAGCGGAAAAAAGAAAGGGATGAAATATCTCTCCCCCTCCCAGGTGTCCTTGAAAAGTTAATTTGCTCAGAACAGAGGAAAAAAACATAAAAAAACTGCTTTTTGTGAATTTCTGCTGACTGTGAACTTCTGAGCACATTCCCTTACATGTTGGGTACAAAATTCTGAAACTTCCTAAACTTGGGGTTCATGGGATTAATTGATTACAACAGAAGCAATGCCCTCTGAATCCGTTTGCAACCAAATAGGACTGTTTCCCTAGCTTTGGTGCTATCTTAGGTGCCTTGTCTTGACTGTTCCTACAACAGTATAATTCTATATACTTAAACATTTTTATGTTTTCATTAAATGGTCAACAGTGGTGATTAAATGTGTAATGGTGCAGAGGTTACCCAGAGTGCTCTATCATGATGCAGGTTCATTTGAAGATCAAACAGGGGGGCATACAAGCCGGTTCCACAGGGAACATATATCCCTCACTTCAGCCATCCTATTAGGAATACGAGTTGCTGCAGGGGAGGTCACAGGAACCACTGCCTTGGTCCATGGTACACAGCAAAATACCCAATTAGAAGCAGCAATAGACCAAAACTTAAAGATATTAGAAACCTCCATCACAGCTTTGTGGGAATCTTTAACCTCTCTCTCTGATGTTGTTTCATACAACAATCGAGGGTTGGACCTCCTCTTCATGAGAGAATGGTGCCTTTGTGCTGCATTGAGGGAAGAATGTTATTTTTATGGCAACAATACTGGAGTTGTAAAAAATTTATGAGTAAAATAAAAGGATGCCTTGAAGAGTGTCAACGAAAGAGAGAGGCCCAAAAAGGGTGGTTTGAGTCTTGGTTCACACAGTCCCCCTGGTTAACTATACGTTTATCAACCTTGGCCAGTCCAATAATAATACTCACATTCTTGCTAACTATAAAACCCTGTTTGCTCAACCATGTATTTTCATTTCTCCAAGCTCAAATTAGACAAGTTAAACTTATGGTAATACCCCACTAGCAGACATAGAATGTGACACCACTCCAATGATCACTTTTATGATTAAAAGTAGCCAGAAGAAGACGTGGGGAATGAAAGGTTAATAAAATGGTACTTGTCACTTCCTCTTTTTCTGTATGCTTAACAAAACACTGTTGAAATCTTGAGAACTGTTTGCTAATCTTGTTCCCAGAATGTGCTGTCTCCAACTTCCAAAATATATAATGTACTCCCTCTCCCGGTTGCATGCAAACTGCCCACTCGCCCTGACCCATCAATAAACTTCCCTCCCTGCCCTCTACAAGGAAAACACATAAGCTCTGCTTAAGATGTCCTCAGGGCTCTCTGCTCGATTCAAGGGAGCTCTGAGCCCCAGCATGCTGGACCCCCAATAAACCCTTTGCTGTTCCATGAGACAGTCTCTTGGTGGTCTCTTCCTCCAACGCTCACCTGAACATTACTTGGATGATTGAATGTAGAAGAGAACATCCAGTCAAAAAGGGATAGTCGGTAGGATTAGGAAGATAGTCGGTATGTTTAGGAAGGAGAGTGAGTATAGGATTTGGAACAAAAGTTTTTAGCAATAGGGTTTTGGTTAGAGAGTGAATGTAAATGTGAGCACATATGAACCATCACAATGATGAACTGGGGAAAATATGTAGGAAAGCAGATATCAATAGAGACATTACGAAATCAGGCAAAGTATAAAGTGTGTGACAGAATTAGGCATTTTCAACAGGGTTGATTTTGGATATATTATCTTAGGAAGAAACGAATATATTGTCACAAATAGGATTGACTTTTGAGAGCATTAGGCAACCTGGACATGGATGTTTTTAGTAATCCATGTTCACTTTACATTTAGGCTTTGGTAGAAACATAAGTGTGACCTTTTCTTTTTGTGTCCAGAATATTACTGGGTTAAATTGTATATGTAGATCAGGTGACATGAATATTTCTTCCACCATTTCTGGGAGCCATAATTTGAATACGTATAAATTAGTATTGAGTTTACAATGAGGTGTACCCTGTGTCTATGAATATAGAGACAATGCATGAATAGACTATACTGTGAATAAATAATATAACTGGTTCCACTTTAAATAATGGATTGATTTGATATCTGAAAATATATAAGAAATCTTATATTGATATACAATCATTCATTCCATCCAGTTATACATCTAATCGTAATATTAGGGTTATGGTTTATCATGAACGGTGTGTGAGTTTTGCTTCAAAAGGGATTATGGAAATCGAAAATAATGGGTTTGGTAAGAAGTCTCATGAAAAGACCAGTCAAGAAACATGGAGGAATACATGTGTTCTGAAACAGAAAATTATTGAAAGTGAAACACATTCCCATAATTTTGCTAACTTGTGGATGAAATATATACTCTATTATGTGCATTACCTGAAGAAATAGTAATGTACCAGTGGCGAATAAGAATGAACATGAAAATACACATCATGTCCCATATGAATCTACTTGCATTAATGAGAAACTGGGTCAATTATTGTAGAAATATTAGGATATGTATGCACTATTCACTGAAGTTACTTTTCACTACTAGGAAGCAAATATGTATTTCAGGTGGATGAATATTTCAGAGAATAACCTTTTGAAATGTTGACTATAAATCCACATACATGAATATGAAAAAATTTAGGGAGTGTATAATAAGGCATATATATTTTATATTTTAAAAAAATCTGGAGTGTGTATATATACACACAGAGAGAGAGAGAGACATTAAAAAGTAGCAATATATATGCCAATCGAAATTCACCGTGATATATATATCTTACACAGATAGAAAAATATTCAATTTACTGAACATGGATTTATGTATAATATTGTTCAACTAGGAGGCTCTCACATAGGATGAATTTTCAAATCCCATAGCGTTTAGGTGGAGTGATCACTTCTCATCATTTGTATCTGTCAAGTCAGACACCTCACAAGAACGTATGTTTGATACCAGGTAGTATTCTATATGTGCATATAAAAATAGATGTGCTCAATAGGTTACATAAAAGGGGAGAGAGGAATTCACATATTTGTTAAATTTAAAAATACATGGAGAACTATTTCAATTTAAATCGACTAGATTTATAGCACCTACATTTTGTCATGCAAAAGCCATGTCCAACTATACACCATGCCTCCTCTGAACTGCTTGTATTTATATTCTGTTTGGGTTATTTTTCTCCATCTTATTAGGATTAGTAGTCAGAGACAAGTAGAGTATGGGTTAGTGTCACGGATTCAGTATTTCAAATGGAAAATAGGAAAATAAATCCAATGTGTATGCAAATATGTGCCACAAAAAATATCCCCACTCTCATCCAGAAAAATGCCTTGAAATTATCTTCGCCCCAGGTAAAACACAATTAGAAAAGAAGAGTTAGAAAATCTGTGAATACATATGTGGAATGGAAAATGCTCAGGAGTTCACAACCTTGGAGGTGGTAGAGGAGTTTCCAAAAGTAAGGGACAGTGTAAACACTCCACAATCATGGAGCTATGCTTGCCTAAGGACTTCTTGAGAAACTGCCTCTGAGTTTGGGCATTTGAAATATATGTTGTTGTCAGGAGCTTTAGCTTCCTTTGAAGTGAGACCATAAAACCTGGGTCAGTATCTATGTGACCTGGAGGACATGGTTTCTTATTTTCCGATGAACATGAGGCAGCAGTGCTGAAGTCTCTTTGTAGGTAAACTGTGGCCTCTTCGGGCAAAGTGACTCCCCGTGTGGACTTTGAAGCCATTTGCTCATCCTCCACTTTTCGTGGTGTTTTTTGCTGCTGCACTGGGAGTTTGGTATTTGATTCATGACATACAAGGAGTTCAACTGGGACACAGTGCATGAGGGAGTCTTGTAACGTGTGGTGGGTCAGGCTCTGCAGGAGAATGCACCAACTGGGCTTCTATCCCACATTGCTTGCCGCCTTGACCATAGCAACATAATTCTGAACATTGCACTGAAAACTCTGCATATAACAAGATGCCTTTTCATATAATGGTCTCCTGGCTGCATCAAGTCAGTCACAAGCCATTTGGACGCCAATGGCAGATCCACATGGCCACATCACAGATGTATTATCACACACCTGCCTACCACTGCTCTAGGCCCACTACTCAGCAGGCTCCAACTTACTGGCATCTCTGTTCTACACCATTTTCATGAAACCCAGTCAATCAAGGCACTGTCTGTTACACTCATGATCAGCAACAGGACATCCAATGGTTCTCCAGTGCCATCTGGTCATTGGGAATTTCAAAAATTTCATGGTGTTTATCTTTCCATTTTTCAAGAATGAAGTTGGAGGCACTTTGGGGTTTCCATTCATCCAGGAACCATTACATGGGGAGGAAGCTCATTTCAATGAAAGCTCTGAGGAACTCTAACAGGCAAGGCTTCCCAAACACTGGCCAAAAGGTCACATGAAGCCAGGCCCATTGAGGTCTACAACGTGAGGTCCATGTGTCTTTTGACTCTAACTATGGCTGCCAAGTTTTTCAGAATAAAATCATGTGAAATCCTTGCGGAGATTTTCAGCTCTCTGTGGAAAGCCATCCTGGGCCTAGATCTCAGGTTTCAAGGGCAACTCTCATGTGTGGCCTCCTACAATGCCAACACAATTAATGGCAATACTTCTCTGAGGTCAGTTCCAGAACTCAGTCTCCAAGGAGAATCACACCAGAGTTCAAGTCCATGTGGACCCTGTCATCTCTTCCAACTGCCACACAAATGACCACAATTAAAACCAAAACATTCCCACATGGCCCTCATCTTCATCCATATAGGCACTCATCATAAACTCTGGCTGGAGCTTTCCATGAGGGATGCAGCCCAAGACAGTGTCCAAAATATCCACCATTGCCCCTCATTTGTCTAAATTTAGGGTGGTCTGGAAACCCTTTCTGTGAACCAAGAGTGATCAAATAGGCATGCCGTTAATACTGCTCTGCTTCTCCAATTTGAGGCCTACTGACTGTCAGGTATAGATTGCTTATGTGATTTGGCATCATGAGAGAAACCAAGCACTTATGCAGGACTTTGAATAACTCATTTGACCTATAGGAATCCTATTCTCACTTGATGGACGTCAGGAACCTAACAGAGGAAGGCAAGAGACTTCATCCACAATGACTGATCCTTTTGCCATTTTGGTTTTGGATGCACACATGGGATCTTCTTTAGATTTATCAGGAGCTGAGAATTTTAGCCACAGCCTCAACCAGGGCCTAGTGTCTGATTAAGACACATCCCTTTCCAAAGAAATTAAGCAAAGAGCCACAGGTGATGCCCATTCATTTCCATTTGAAAACTGTTTCTTCAGGCTTCAAAAAGGGGTGGCTTGAAACAAAGACCTTCCTGACATTCAAGGCAACAGAACCATAGGTAAGCAAATGGCCCAAAGCAGCGTTTCTCCAATGAGACTTTACTGGTCACACTAATATCTGAGATGTTCCCATTCCCTTCAGCTATCAAGAACATGGCCATGTCACAGAGCATGGAGGTTGTACATATCTTGGACAATAAATCATGAGCTCATTCTGGAGAGTGGCCAGAATTCAGGAAGAAAACCGGAACTTAGGAAGTTAGTAGTTGTTTCCTATCCATAAGACAAGCCACAGTCTATTCATCACTTATGAACGATGAATGCTGGGAAGCTTTCTACTAGACAGGACACCTCCATTGATGCATTCTCTTTTCTAATGTCTAAAACCACGGACACAGTGGATACACAGACATAGAAACACTCGCCTTGTCAAAAGAGTTACTATCAACAGTAGACTCCAAAGCAAACGAACCACCTTTTTTACCTATTCGCAGAATATGAGACAAAACCACAAACTCACACCCACACACATAAAGTCACCTCATTCCCAAAAGTGGATCTGTGACTATCTGGAGTGTCCTCTGACTGGTGGGCCATACTATGTTCCTCTCGAAATGGCCTTTCCTCTCTCAGATTTTGTCTCCTTGGCCAACTCTGTGATGCTTTGAGGAGCCTGCAGTTAGCCACTACCTGCTATCTCAGGAAAGGCCTCTCTTCAGAGCTCAATTGGCATTTGGCCATCCTCAAATCAGTAGGTACCAAGAAGGTCTGAATCTGTACTTGGTAAATACAAACAAGTGAGCCCACTGGGACTGGGACTGGGACTGGCTCTCGGTGCCTGGCTTCTTGCATCACAATTTCAGAGAGTTCCATCACCAAGGAAGTTAGCTAGGACACTTCCTTCAGGAACTGAATGAGGTCACTGCCTTGGCAACAACTTTGTCCTAACCGTTGCTTCCAAGGGTTCCATGAGATGGAGGCTGCTCCTACTTTGTGTGACAATTTGACTTGTTACAATGGTATATCAAAATAGGCACCTGGGAACAGCTCTCCACGCAGGCCTGCTTAGGTCCATCTTCTCTATATTAAGAAGAGAAAGGCTGATGCATACACATCCCTTCGTCCTGTTCAGGTTGTTTGCCATGAAGATGGATTTTGCTCTCTCAGATACTTCATAGCTGCCTACATCTTCTCCAGGGATCATTTCTGCATCAAACTTTGAGGTTCTCAGCAGTTGGAAGATACCCTACATTCCTGTATTGTAAGGTGAACTCTGTCCCTGCTCTTTTGTAATTTTAGATTGAAGCAACAGTGTATGGTTAGGGTTAATAACAGGTTCGATTTGGGTAAGGAATCATTATGCGGGATGAATAATGGTATTGGGAACCTGCAATATTTATAGGAATATAGAGATGAAATATAAGTATGAAAACAGAAATCTAGGTAAGATTTGAAGCTCAGAAATGCATTGGGCAACTGATTGCGATACGTAGCTTTGAATTACGTTCTAGATACATGTTTCAGAAAAATCGATATACAATGGCATAGGATCTTGTACCTTGGATGATTGAATGTAGTAGAGAACATCTACTCAAAAAGGGATAGTCGATAGGATCAGGAACATAGTCAGTATGTTTCGGAAGAAGAGTGAGTATAGGATTTGGACCAAAGTTCATAAGCAATAGGGTTTCGGTTAGAGAGTGAATGTCAATGTCAGCACATGTGAAGGGTCAGTCACAATGTTGAACTGGAGAAAATATGTAGGAAAGTAGATATCAATAGAGACATTAGGAAATCAGGCAAAGTACAAAGTGAGTGAAAAAATTAGACATTTTCAATGGTATTGAGGTTGAATATATAATCTTAGGAAGAAACAAATATGTAGTCACCAACAGGATGATCATTTGAGAGCATTAGGCAACCTGGACATGGATGTTTTTAGTAATCCATGTTCAGTTTCCGTTTAGGCTTTGTTACAGTCATACGTGTGACTTTTGCATTTTGTGTCCAGAATACTACTGTGATAACATGCATATGTAGATCAGGTGACATTAGTATTTCTTCCACCATTTCTGGGAGCAATATTTTGAAGATGTATAAATTAGTATTGGGGGTACAAAGAGGTGTAACCTGTGTCTATGAATATAGAGATAATGCATGAATAGACCATACTGTGAATAGATAATATAACTGGTTCCACTTTACAAAATGTATTGAATTGATATCTGAAAATATATAAGAAATCTTATATTAATATGAAATCATTCATTCCAACCAGTTATACATCTAATAGTGATATTATAGTTATGATTTATCATGCAGTGTGTGTCCGTTTTGCTTCAAAAGTGATAAAGGAATTCGAAAATAATGTGTTTGGAAAGAAATCTCATGAAAAGATCAGTCAAGAAACATGGAGGAATCCATGTGTTCTAAAGCAGGAAGTGATTGAAAGTGAAACAAATGCCTATAAATTTGCTAATCTGTGGAGGAAATATATATCCTATGATGTGCATAAACTGAAGAAATTGTAATGTCCCAGTGTTGAATAAAAATGAACATCGATAAACACATCATGTCCCATAGGCATCTACTTGCATTGATGATAAACTGTGTCAGTTACTATAGAAATATTAGGATTTGTATGCACCATTCACTGAAGTTAGTTTTCAGTACTAGGAAACAAATATGTATTTCAGGTGGATGAAATTTTTTGAGAATAATCTTGTGAAAAGTTGATTATTCTCAAATGAACATGAATAAAATTAGGTAGTGTATATAAGACACATATATTTCATATTTTGAAAAATAGAAGGAGAGAGTGTATATATATATATATATATATACACACACAGACACACACACATACACACCCAGAAACATTAAAAATAGCAATATATGCCAATCAAAATTCACCATGAAATATATATCATCCACAGATCCAAAAATATTCATTGTACTGAACATGGATTTGTGTATAATTTTGTTCAACTAGGAAGCTCACCCATAGGTTGAATTTTCAGTTCCAACGACATTTAGAAGGAGTGATCTTTTCTCTCAATTTGTATCTGCCAAGTTAGCCACCTCACAAGAATGTACGTGTAGTACCAGGTAGGATTCTCTATGTGTATATAAAAATATATTTGCTGAGTAGGCTACAGAGAAAGAGAGACAAGAATTCACATATTTGTTATCTTTAAAACCACATGGACAACTATTGCAACAAAAAATTGTCTAGATTTATAACCCCTAACCTTTAAAATGCAAAAGGCAAGTCCAACTATACACCATGCCTCCTCTGAACTGCTTGTATTTCTATTATGTTTGGGTTATTTTTCTGCCTCATATTAGGATTAGTAGTCAGAGACTAGTAGGGTGTGGTTTAGTGTCAGAGATAAAGTATTTGAAATGGAAAATTGGAAAATGAATCCAATATGTATGCAAATATGTCCTACACAAAAGTCTTCCCACTCTCATGCAGATAAATCCTTTGACATTACCTTCACCCCATGTAAGATGCAATTCGAAGAGAAGAGTTAGAAAATCTGTGAATACATATCTGGAATGGAAAATGCACAGGAGTTCACAACCTTGGAGGTGGTAGAGGAGTTTCCAAAAGTAAGTGACTGTGTAAACACTCCACAAACATGGAACTCTGCTGGACAATAGCCTTCTTGTAAAACTGCCTCTGAGTTTGGACACTTGAAATATATCTTGTTGTCTGGAGCTTTAGCTTCATTTCTGGTGAGACCATCAAACCTGGATCTGCATCTATGTGACCTGGAGGACATCGTTTCTTATTTTCCATTGAACATGTGGTACCAGTGTTGATTTCTCTCTTTGTTGGTAAACTGTGGCCACTGGAAGCTTATTGTCTCCCTGAGTGGACTGTGAAGCCATTTGGTCATCCTGCCCTTTTTTGTGGTGTTTCTTTCTTTTTTTTTAATTTTATTTTTTTATTGGTTGTTCAAAACCCTAAAAAGCTCTTGACATATCAAATTTCATACATTAGCATACATTAGCTTCAAGTGAGTTATGAACTCCCTTTTTTGCCCCAAGTACAGATTGCAGAATCACATGGGTTACACATCCACATTTTTACATAATACCATAATAGTAACTGTTGTATTCTGCTACCTTTCCTATCCTCTACTATCCCCCCTCCCCTCCCCTCCCATCTTCTCTCTCTACCCCTTCTACTGTAATTCATTTCTCACCTTGTTTATTTTCCCATTCCACTTACAACCTCTTATATGTAATTTAGTATAACAATGAGGGTCTCCCTCCGTTTCCATGCAATTCCCCTTTTCTCTCCCTTTCCCTCCCACCTCATGTCTCTGTTTAATGTTAATCTTTTCTTCCTGCTCTTCCTCCCTGCTTTATTCTTAGTTGCTCTCATTATATCAAAGAAGACATTTGGTATTTGTTTTTTAGGGATTGGCTAGCTTCACTAAGCATAATCTGCTCTAGTGCCATCCATTTCCCTGCAAATTCCAAGATTTTGTCATTTTTTAGTGCTGCGTAATACTCCATGGTGTATAGATGCCACATTTTTTTAATCCATTCATGCATTGAAGGGCATCTGGGTTGGTTCCACAATCTAGCTATTGTAAATTGTGCTGCTATGAACATCGATGTGGCAGTATCCCTGTAATACGCTCTTTTAAGGTCTTCAGGGAATAGTCCGAGAAGGGCAATAATAGCTGGGTCAAATGGTGGTTCCATTCCCAGCTTTCCCAGGAATCTCCATACTGCTTTCCAAATTGGCCGCACCAATTTGCAGCCCCACCAGCAATGTACAAGAGAACCCTTTTCTCACTCCAGTAAGATTGGCAGCCATTATGAAATCAAACAACAACAAGTGCTGGCGAGGTTGTGGTGTTTCTTGATGCTGCAATGGGAGGTTGGTATTTGCTTCATGAAATACAAGGAGTTCAACTAGGATATAGGGCTGGAGGGAGTTCTGTCACGTGTGTTGGGTCAGGGTGTGCAGGAGAATTCACCAACCAGGGTTCTATCCCACATAACTTGCCCCCTTGACCATAGCAACTTGATTGTGAACATTGCCCTGAAACCTCTCCATATAACAAGATGCCTTTTCATATAATGGTCTGCTGGCTGTACCAAGTCAGTCACAAGCTATTTGGAAGCCAATGGCAGATCCACATGGCGACACCACAGTTGTATTATCACACACCTGCCCACCACTGCTCTAGGCCCACTACTCAGCAGGCTCCACCTTACTGGCATCTCTGTTCTGCACCATTTTCATGAAACCCAGTCAATCAAGGCACTGTCTGTAACACAACAATCAAGGGACTGTCTGCAACAGAACATCCAATGGTTCTCCAGTGCCACTTGGTCATTGGGAATTTCAAAAATATCATGGTATTCATCTATCCATTTTTCAAGAATGAAGTTGGAGGCACTTTGGGGTTTCCATTCTTCAAGGAACCATTACATGGGGAGGAAGCTCATTTCAATGAAAGCTCTGAGGAACTCTAACAGGCAAGGCTTCCCAAACACTGGCCAAAAGGTCACATGAAGCAAGGCCTATGGAGGTCTACAACGGGAGGTCCATGTGTCTTTTGACTCTTAACTATGGCTGCCAAGTTTTTCAGAATAAAATTATGCGATATCCTTGCTGAGATTTTCAGTTCTCTGAGGAAAGCCATCCTGGGCCTAGATCTCAGGTTTCAAAGGCAACTCTCATGTGTGGCCTCCTACAATGCCAACACAATTAATGGCAATACTTCTCTGAGGTCAGTTCCAGAACTCAGTCTCTAAGAGGAATCACACCTGAGTTCAAGACCATGTGGACCCTGTCATCTCTTCCTACCACCACACAAATGACCACAATTAAAACCAAAACATTCCCACATGGCCCTCATCTTCAGCCGTATAGACACTCATCATAAACTCTAGCTGGAGGTTTCCATGAGGGGCGCAGCCAAAGACAATGTCCCAAATATGCACCCTTGCCCCTCATTTGTCTAAATTCAGTGTTTCCTGGACACCCTTCCTTTGAACCAGGAGTGATCAAATAGGCCTGCTGTTAATGCTGCTCTGCTTCTCCAATTTGAGGCCTACTGACAGTCAGGTATAGATTCATTATGTGATTTGGCATCATGAGAGAACCCAAGTACTTCTGCAGGATTTGAATAACTCATTTGACCCATAGGAATCCTATTCTCACTTGATGGAGTTCCGGAATCTATCAGAGGAAGGCAAGAGACTTCATCTACAATGACTGATCTTTTTGCCATTTTGGTTTTGGATGCACACATGGGATCTTCTTTACATCTATCAGGAGCTGAGAATCTTAGCCACAGCCTCAAACAGGGCCTAATGTCTGATTAAGACACCATCCTTTTCAAAGCAATTAAGCAAAGAGCCACAGGAGATGCCCATTCATTTTCATTTGAAAACTGTTTCTTCAGGCTTCACAAAAGGGTGGCCTGAGGCAAAGACCTTCCTGACATTCAAGGCAATAGAACCATAGTTAAGCAAATGGACCAAAGCAGGGTTTCTCCACTGAGACTTTACTGCTCACACTGATGTCTGAGTTTTCCGAGATGTTCCCATTCCCTTCAGCTATCAAGAACATGGACATGTCACAGAGCTTGGAGGTGGTACATATCTTGCACAATAAATCATGAGCCTATTCTGGAGAGTGGCCAGAATTCAGGAAGAAAACAGGAACTTAGGATGTTAGTAGGTGTTTAAGATCCATAAGGCAAACCACAGTCCATTCATCAATTGAGCAGGATGAATGCTGGGAAGCTTTCTACTAGACAGGACACCTCCATTGATGAATTCTCTTTTCTAATGTCTAAAACCACGGACACAGTGGATACACAGACATAGAAAGTCGCCTTGTCAAAAGACTTACTAGAAACAGTCGACTCCAAACCAAACCAACCACCTTTCTTACCTATTCTCAGAACATGAGACAAAACCGCAAACTCACACCCACACACAAAGGCACCTCCTTCCCAAAAGTAGGTCTGTAACTATCCGGAATGTCTTCTGACTGGTGGGCCATACTATGTCCCCCACAAAATGGCCTCTCCTGTCTCAGATCGTGTCTCCTTGGCCAACTCTGTGATGCTTTGAGGAGCCAACCGTTAGCCACTACCTGCTATCTCAGGAAAAGCTTCTCTTCAGAGCTCTACTGACATTTGGCCATCCTCACATCAGTAGGTACCAAGAAGGTCTGATCTGTACTTGGTAAATCCAAACAAGTGAGCCCACTGGGACAGGGACTGGGATTGGCTCTCGGTGCCTGGCTTCTTGCATCAAAATTTCTGAATGTTCCATCACCAAGGAAGTTAGGTAGGTCACTTCCTTCAGGAACTGAAAGAGGTCACTGCCTTGGCAACAACTTTGCCCTAACCGTTGCTTCCAAGGGTTCTATTAGATAGAGGCTGCCCCTACTTCCTTTGAAAATTTGACTAGTTTCAATTGTATATCAAAATAGGCACCTGGGAACAGCTCTCCATGCAGGTCTGGTTAGGTCAATCTTCTCTACATTAAAAAGAGAGAGGCTGATGCATACACATCCCTTTTTCCTGTCTAGATTGTTTGCCATTGAAGATGGCTTTTGCTCTCACAGGTCCTTCATAGCTGCTGACATCTTCTCCAGGGATTATTTCTACATCGAACTTTGAGGTTCTCAGCAGTTGGAAGATACCCTACATTCCTGTATTGTAAGGTGAACTCTGTCCCTGCTCTTTTGTAATTTTAGATTGAAGCAACAGTGTATGGTTAGGGTTAATAACAGGTTCGATTTGGGTAAGGAATCATTATGCCGGATGAATAATGGTATTGGGAACATGCAATATTTATAGGAATATAGAGATAAAATATAAGTATGAAAACAGAAATCTAGGTAAGATTTGAAGCTCAGAAATGCATTGGGCAACTGATTGCGATACGTAGCTTTGAATTACGTTCTAGATACATGTTTCAGAAAAATCGATATACAATGGCATAGGATCTTGTACCTTGGATGATTGAATGTAGTAGAGAACATCTACTCAAAAAGGGATAGTCGATAGGATCAGGAAGATAGTCAGTATGTTTCGGAAGAAGAGCGAGTATAGGATTTGGACCAAAGATCTTTAGCAATAGTGTTTCCGTTACAGAGTGAATGTCAATGTCAGCACCTGTGAAGGGTCAGTCACAATGTTGAACTGCGGAAAATATGTAGGAAAGTAGATATCAATAGAGACATTAGGAAATCAGGCAAAAGTATCAAGTGAGTGAAAAAATTAAACATTTTCAACAGTTTTGAGGTTGAATATATAATCTTAGGAAGAAACAAATATGTAGCCAGCAATAGTATTGACATTGGAGAGCATTAGGCAACCTGGTCAGGGATGTTTTTAGTAATCCATGTTCAGTTTACCTTTAGGCTTTGGTACAATCATACGTGTGGCTTTTGCATTTTGTGTCCAGAATATTACAGTGATAACATGCATATGTAGATCAGGTGACATGAGTATTTCTTCCACCATTTCTGGGAGCAATATTTCAAATATGTATAGATTAGTATTGGGGGTACAACCAGGTGTACCCTGTGTCTATGAATATAGAGATAATGCATGAATAGACCATACTGTGAATAAATAATATAACTTGTTACACTTTAAACAATGTATTGAATTGATATCAGAAAATATATAAAAAATCTTTTATTGATATATAATCATTCATCCCAACCAGTAATACATCTAATGGTGATATTACAGTGATGGTTTATCATGAAGTGTGTGTCCGTTTTGCTTCTAAAGTGATAAAGGAAATCGAAAATAATGTGTTTGGATAGAAGTCTCATGAACAGACCAGTCAAGAAACATGGAGGAATACATGTGTTCTGAAGCAGGAAGTGATTGAAAGTGAAACAAATGCCTATATATTTGCTAACCTGTGGAGGAAATATATATCCTACGATGTGCATAAAATGAAGAAATTTTAATGTCCCAGTGTTGAATAAAAATGAACATCAATATACACATCATGTCCTATAGGAATCTACTTGCTTTGATGATAAACTGTGTCAGTTACTGTAAAAATATTAGGGTTTGTAAGCACGATTCACTGAAGTTAGTTCTCAGGACGAGGAAACAAATATGTATTTCAGGTGGTTGAATGTTTCTGAGAATAATCTTATGAAAAGTTGATTTTATATCCACATACATGAATATGAATGAATTTAGATAGTGTTTAATAAGACACATGTTTTTCATATTTTGAAAAATCTAGAGAGTATATATATATATATATATATATACATATATATATATATATATATATATATATATATATATATATATATATATATATACACATATAAAACTCATGGAGAAATATTACAATGAAAATTTGACAAGATTTATAACACATACCCTTGATAAAGCAGAAGGCAATTCCAAGTATATACCATGCCTCCTATTAAAGGCCTGTATTTCTATTCTGTTAGTTTTCTTTTTATCCATCATATTAGCATTAGTAGTCAGAGTCTATTAGGGTATGTGTTAGTGTCGGGGATCAGTATTTCAAATGAAAATAGGAAAATAAATCTAATGTGTATGCAAATATGTGCTACACAAAAATCTTGCCACTCTCATCCAGAACAATTCCTTTACATTAACTTCACTCCAAGTAAGACACAATTAGTGGAGAGGAGTTCGAAAACCTGTGATTACATATGTGGAACTGAAAATGTTCAGGAGTTCACAACATTGGATGTGGTAGAGCAGTTTCCAAAAGTAAGGGAGAGGTTAAACACTCCACAAACGTGGAGCTCTGCTGGCCTTAAGACTTCTTGAGAAAATGCCTCTCAGGTTGGGAACATGAAATATATGAAGTTGTCAGGAGATTTAGCTTCCTCATTGTGACACCATCAAATGTGGGTCTGCATCTGTGTGACCTGGAGGAAATGGTTCCTTATTTTCTAATGAACATGAGGCAGCAGTTCTGAATTCTTTCTTGGTAAACTGTGGCCACTGGGATTTAAGTGTCTCCCCGTGTGGTCTGTGAAGCCATTTGGTCATCCTCCATTTTTGTGGTGTTTCTTACTGCTGCACTGGGAGTTTGGAATTGGCTTAATGAAATACAAGGAGTTCAACTGGGACACAATTCTGGAGGGAGCTCTGACACGTGTGATTGGTCAGGGTCTTCAGGAGAATGTTCGAAACATGGGTCTATCCCACATAGCTTTCCCCTTGACTATAGCAACCAGATTCTGAACATTGCCCTGAAACCTCTCAATAAAACAAGATGCCTTTACATATAAGGGTCTGCTGCCTGCACCATATCAGTCACAAGTATTTTGGAAGCCAAAGGCAGATCCACGTGGTCCCACCACAGATATTTATTCACAAACGTATAGTCCACTGCTCTAGCCCCAATACTCAGCAGGCTCCAACTTACTGACATCTCGGTTCTATACCATTTTCATGACAACCAGTCAATCAAGGAACTGTCTGGTATACACATGATCAGCAACAGGACATCCAAAGTTTCTCCAGTGCCACCTGGTCATGGAAATTTCAAAAATTTCATGGTATTTGTATAGCCATTTTTCAAGGATGATGTTGGAGGCACTGTGGGTTTCAATTCATTCAGGAACCATTAAATGGTGAGTAAGCTCATTTCAATGAAAGCTCTGAAGAACTCTCACAGGCAAGGCTTCCCAATGAGTGCCCAAAAGTTCACATGAAGCCAGGCTCATTGAGGTCTACAATATGAGGTACATGTGTGTTTTGAGTCTCAACTATGACTTCCAAGTCTTTCAGTAAAAAAATCATGTGTTACCCTGGCTGAGATTCCCAGTGCTCGGTGGAAAGCCACCCTGGGCCTAGATCTCAGTTTCCAAGGGCTAATCTCATGTGTGGCCTCCTATAATCCCAAAACAATTCATGGCAATACTTCTCTCAAGTCAGTTCCAGAACTCAGTCTCTAAGGAGTATCAGAGCAGAGTTCAAGCCCTGGTGGACCAAGTCATCTCTTCCAACCGCCACACAAATGACCACAATTAAAACCAAAACACTCCTACATGACCCTCATCTTCTTCCATAAAGACACTCATCATAACATATGGCTGGAGGTTTCCATGAGGGGCACAGCCCAAGACAGTGTCCAAAATAAGCTCCCTTGCCCCTCATTTGCCTAAAGTCAGGGTGGCTTGGACACCCTTCTTGTGAACCAGGAGTGATCTTTAAGGGTAAAAGAAATTGAAATTAAAGTGTAAAATTAAAGTGTAAAAGACCGGGTTTGTAAAGTTTCTAAGATTCAAGGCCTGATTTAAAATGTAAAGGACCAGGTATTGTTAAGTTCCTATGCTACATGAAAAATCTGAAATTCCTGTTACTTGTAGGACAATTTCTGGACTGCCCAGTAAATATTCCCCCTGATCGCCTGGTTGTTTAATAACCTAGGACCCTGTGTGGCTTGGCACATATGCATCGCAGGGCCTAATCTAATCAATTTGAATCTGTACCCCGCTGTAGAACTGACCTATCCCTCCTGCCTGACATGTTCCCACCAATGAATGAACTAATCATGTTTAGGATTTGTTGTTTGATTTTCCCGCAGTGTATGATGATTTGTTAAAAGATACTGTGATATATGTAAAGTCTCGCCCTCCCCAAAAAGTGTACTTAAGCACTGCTCAACCTCAGCTCGGAGATCTGGGCTGCTCTCCCTTCTTGAGTGACCACGGAGCCCTAGCATACTGGATTGGAGCCTCAATAAATGTCTTTTGCTGTTGCATGAGCCGTGGTCTCATACATGAACATGAATGAATTTAAGGAGTGTATAATAAGACACATATATTTCATATTTTGAATAATCTATAGAGTGCAGATTTTTCACAAAACACATACAGAGATATTAAAAAGTAGCAATATATATGCCAATCAAAATTCATCATGAAATACACATCATACACAGATCCAAAAATATTTATTTTACTTAACATGGATTTATGTGTAATGTTGTTCAACTAGGAAGCTCACGCATAGGTTGAATTTATAGTTCCTACATCGTTTAGGAGGAGTGATCTCTTCTCACAATTTGTATCTGCCAAGTAGGCCACCTCACAATAATGTACGTGTGGTACCAGGTAGGATTCTATTTGTGCATATAAAAATACATGTGCTGAATAGGCAACAGAGAAAGGGAGACAGGAATTCACATATTTGATACCTTTCAAAACACATGGAGAACTATATCAATTAAAAATTAACCAGATTTTTAACAACTACCCTTTATCATGCAAAAGGCAAGTCCAACTATACAACATGCCTCTTCTGAACTGCTTGTATTTCTATTCTGTTTGGGTTATTTTTCTCCATCATATTAGCATTAGTAGTCAGAGTCTAGTAGGGTATGCGTTAGTGTCATGGATTCAGTAATTCAAATGGAAATAAAGGAAAATGAATCCATTGTGTATGCAAATATACGCTACAAAAAAACTTTCCACTCTCATTCAGAGCAATGCCTTGACATTACCTTCACCCAAGTAAGACACAATTAGAGGACAAGAGTTAGAAAATCTGTGAATACATATCTGGAATGGAAAATGCTCAGGAGTTCACAAGCTTGGGCATTTTAGAGGAGTTTTCAAACTTAAGGGACAGGATAAACAGTCCAAATTCATGGAACTCTGCTGGCCTAAAGACTTCTTGAGAAACTGCCTCTGAGGTTGGGCACTTGAAATATATGTTGTTGTCAGGAGCTTTAGTTTCCTTTGTAGTGATACCATCAAAGATGGGTCTTCATTTATCTGACCTGGAGGACATGGTTTCTTATTTTCCAAAAGAACATGAGGCAGCAGTGCTCAATTCTTCCTTTGAAGGTAAACTGTGGCCACGGAGGGGTAAGTGTCTCCCCGTCTTGACTGTGAAGCCAATTGGCCATCCTACAATTTTCGTGGTGTTTCTTGCTGCTGCACTGGGCTTTTGGTTTTTCCTTCATGAAATACAAGGAGTTCAACTGGGACACAGTGCTGGAGCGAGTTCTGTCACGTGTGGAGGGTCAGGGTCTACAGGAGAATTCACCAACCAGACTTCTATCCCACATAACTTGCAACATTATCCATAGCAAACTGATTCTGAACATTGTCCTGAAACCTTTATATATAACAAGATGCCTTTACAGATAAGGGTCGGCTAGCTGCACCATGTAAGCCACAAGCCATTTGGAAGTCAATGGCAGACCCAAATGGCCCCTCCACAGATGTTTTATCATACACCTGCACACCACAGCTCTGGGCCCACTTCTCAGCACTCTCCAACTTACTGGCATCTCTGTTCTACACAATTTTCATGAAATCGAGTCAGTTAAGGCACTGTCTGGTACACTCATGATCAGCAACAAGACATCCAAAGGTTCTCCAGTGCCACCTGGTCAGGGGAATTTCATGGTATTTATAGAGCCGTTTTTCAAGGATGAAGTTGGAGGCACTGTGGGTTTCAATTCATTCATTAACCATTAAATGTTGAGGAAAATCATTTCAATGAAAGCTCTAGAGAACTCTCACAGGTAAGGCTTCCCAAAGAGTGGCCAAAATACACATATATTTCATATTTTGAAAAATCTTGACAGTATATATATATATATATATATATATATATATATATATATATATATATATATATATATATATACAAACAGACACAGACATTAAAAACTAGCAATATATATGCCAATCGAAATTCATCATGAAATATATATCATCCAAGTATCCAAAAATATTCATTTTACTGAACATGGATTTATGTATAATGTTGTTCAACTAGGAAGCTCACCCATAGGTTGAATTTTCAGTTCCAACAGCGTTTAGGAGGAGTGAACTTTTCTCACAATTTGTATCTGCCAAGTCAGCCACCTCACAAGAATATATGTGTGATACATGGTACAATTCTATATGTGCATATAAAAATACATGTGCTGAATAGGATACAAAGAAATGGGGGAGACAGGAATTCACATATTTGATAAGTTTAAAAATACATGGACAACTCTTTCAACAAAAAATTGACTAGATTTAAAACTCCTTCCCTATATAATGGAAAAGTTAATTCAATGGTACACCATGCCTCCTCTGATATGTTTGTATTTCTGTTCTGTTTGGGTTATTTTTCTCCATTACGTTAGGATTAGTTGTCAGAGTCTTGTAGGGTATGGGTTAGTTTCAGGGATTCAGTATTTCGAAAGGAAAATTGGAAAATGAATCCAATGTGTATGCAAATATGTGCTACACAAAAATCTTCCGACTCTCATCCACAACAATGCCTTGACCTTAACTTCGTCCCAAGTAACACATGTAGAGGAGATGAGTAAGAAAATCTGTGAATACATATCTGGAATTTAATATGCTCAGGAGTTCACAAACTTGCAGGTAAAGGCGAGATTCCAAAAGTAAGGGACAATGTAAACACTCCAAAAACATGGAGCTCTGTTAGCCTAAAGGCTTCTGGAAAAACTGGCTCTGATGTTGGGCTCTTGAAATATATGTTGTTGTCAGGAGCTTTAGCTTTTTTTGTAGTGAGACCATAAAAGCTGGGTCTGCATCTATGTGACCTGGAGGAGATGCTTTCTTATTTACCAATGATCATGAGGCAGCATTGCTGAATTATCTCTTTCAGGGTCAACTGTTTCCACTTGGGGCTAAGTGTCTCCTCATGTGGACTGTGAAGCCATTTGATCATCCTCCAATTTTTGTGATATTTTTTGCTGCTACACTGGGAGTTCAGTATTTGCTTCACGAAATACAAGGAGTTCACCTGGGACACAGTGCTGGAGGGAGTTCTGTCACGTGTGGTGGGACAGGGTCTGCAGGAGAATGCACAAACCAGGCTTCTGTCCAACATAGCTTGACCCCTTGACCATAGGAACCTGTTTCTGAACATTGCCCTGAAACTTATCCATATAACAAGAATCATTTACATATAAGGGTCTGCTGGCTGCACCATGTCAGTCACAAGCCATTTGGAAGCCATTGGGAAATCCACATGGAAGCACCACAGATGTTTTATCTCACACATGCCCACCTTTGCTCTAGGCCCACTATTCAGCAGGCTCCAACTTACTGGAATCTCTGTTCTACACCATTTTCGTGAAACCCAGCCAATCAAGGCACTGTCTGGTACACTCATGATCACCAACAGGATATCCAATGGTTCTCCAGTGCCTCCTGGATATGGGAATTTCAAAAATTTCATGGTATTTATCGAGCCCATCTTTCAAGGATGAAGTTGGAGGAACTGAGTGTTTCATTTAATTCGGTAAACATTAAATGGTGAAGAAGCTCATTTCAAAGAAAGATCTGGAGAACTCTCACTGCCAAGACTTCCCAAAGAGTGGCCAAAAGGCCACATGAAGCCAGGCCCATTGAGGTCTACAATGTGAAGTGCATTTGTGTTTTGACGCTCAACTATTGCTGCCAAGTGTTTCAGAATAAAATTATGTGATACCTTGGCTGAGATTCCCAGTGCTCTGTGGAAAGCCACACTGGGAATAGATCTCAGTTTTCAATGGTGACTCTCATGTGTGGCCTCCTAATATCCCAACACAATTCATGGCAATACTTCTCTGAGGTCAGTTCCAGGACTCAGTCTCTATAGGGTATCACACCAGAGTTCAAGCCCAGGTGGACCCAGTCATCGCTTCCAACTTCCACACAAATAACCACAATTAAAACCAAAACACTCCCACATGGCTCTCATCTTCTTCCATATAGACACTTCTCATAACCTCTGGCTGGATGTTTCCATGAGGGGCGCAGCCCAACACAGAGTCCAAATAACCTCGCTTGCCCGTCATTTTCCTAAAGGCAGGGTGGCCTGTACACCCTTCCTGTGAACCACAAGGGATCAAAAATGCCTTCCTTTAATACTGCTCTGCTTCTCAAATTTGAGGCCTACTGACTGTCAGGTATAGATTCTTTATGTGATTTGGAGTCATGAGAAAACACAAGCATGTATGGGATAGCCTTTGCAGGGCTTAGAAGAACTCATTTGATTCAAAGGATCTCTATTCTCACTTGATGTTGGTCAGGAACCTAAGAGAGGAAGGCGAGAGACTTCATCAACAATTACTGATCTTTTTCCCATTTTGGTTTTGGATGCACACATGGGATCATTCTTTAGATCCATCAGATGCTGAGAACCTAAGCCACAGCCTCACACAGGGCCAAGAGACTGATTCCGACACATCCATTTCCAAAGAAATTAACAAAGAGCCACAGGTGATGCCCATTTATTTCCATTTTAAAACTGTTTTCTTCAGGCTTCACAAAGCGGTGTCTTGAGGCCAAGACCTTCCTCACATTCAGGGGAAGAGAAGAATTGGTTAGCAAAAAACCCAAAGCAGAGTTTCTCCACTGAGGCTTTCCTGGTCACACTGATATCTGAGTTTTTTGAGATGCTAGCCATTCCCTTTAGCTATCCATTACATGGCCTTGTCACAGAGCTTGGAGGTGGTACATATCTTGGACACAAAACCATGAGCCTATTCTGGAGAGTGGCCAGAATCAGGAAGAAAACAGGAACTTAGGAAATTAGTAGGTGTTGCCAATCCATAAGGGAAGCCACAGTCCATTCATCAATTGGGCAGAATGAATGCTGGGTAGGTTTCTACTAAACAGGAAACATCCATTGATGAATTCTCTTTTCAAATGTCTACAACCACAGACACAGTGGGATACACAGACATAGAAACACTCACTTTGTGAAACGACTTACTAGGAACAGTCCACTCCAAACCAAACAAACCGCCTTTTTTACCTATTCTCAGAAAATGAGACAAAACCACAAACTCACACCCACACCCACAAAGGCACCTCCTTCCCCCAAAGAGGTCTGTGACTATCCGGAGTGTCCTCTGACTTGTGGGCCTTATTATGTTCCCTGAAATGTTCTGTCCTGTCTCAGATCTGGTCTTTTTGGCCAAATCTGTGAAGTGGTCAGGAGCCAGCTGTGAGCAACTTCCTGCTTTCTCAGGAAAGGCCCCTCTTCTGAGCTCTCCTGAAATTTGGCCATTCTCACATCAGTAGGTACCAAGAAAGACTGACTCTGTTCTTGGTAAATCCAAATAAGTGTACCCACTGGGAATGGTACTGGGACTGCCTCTGGTAGCCTGGCTTCCTCGATCCCAAGTTCAGAGAGTTCTATCACCAAAGAAGTGAGGAAGGTCACCTCCTTTGTGAACTGAATGAGGTCACTGCTTTGGAAACCACTTTGTCCTAAAATTTGCTTCCAAGGTTCCCATGAGATTGAGGCTGCCCCTATTTCCTGTGATACGTTCACAACTGAGGATTGTATATCAACCATAGGCAGCCGGGAACAGCTGTCTACACTGGACTGGTTTGGTCCATCTTCTCTACATTAAGAAGAGTGAGGCTTATTCTGACACTTCCCTTCATCCTGACCGGGTTGTTTGCCATGGAAGATGACTTTTGCTCTCTCAGGTCCTTCATAGCTGCCTACATCTTCTCCAGGAATCATTTCTGCATGGAACTTTGAGGTTCTCAGCAGGTGGAAGATCCCCTACACTCCTGTATTGGAAGACTAATTCTGTCCCTCCTCTTCTGTAAAGTTAGATTGAGGAAACATTGTATGGTTAAGGTTAATAACAGCTTCCATTTGGGTTAGGAATCATTCTCTTGGATGAATAATGGTATTGGAATTTTGCGATATTTTCAAGAATATATAGGTGAAATATAAGTATGAAAAAAGAAATCTAGGTAATTTTTGAAGCACAGAAGGGAATTGGCCCCACTATTTTGATTCTTAGCTTTGAATTATGTTCTGCACAGGTGTCTCAGATTAATTGATATACAATGGCATAGGACCTTGTCTTTTGGATGATTGAATGTCGAAGAGAAAATCCAGTCCAAAAGGGATAGTTGGTGGATTAGGAAGATATTCGGTAGATTTAGAATGAAGAGTGTGTATAGCATTTGGACCAAAAGATCTTTAGCAATAGGGTTTTGGGTAGAGAGTGAAAGTAAATGTCAGCACATGTGAAGAGTCAGTCATAATGATGAACTGGGGAAAAAATACAGGAAATCAGATTTCAATAGAGACATTAGGAAATCAGGCAAAGTATAAAGTGAGTGATAGGATTAGACATTTTCAACAAGGTTGAGGTTGAATATGTAACTTCAGGAAGAAACAAATATGTAGTCACCAATAGGATTCACTTTTGAGAGCATTAGGCAACCTGGACATGGATTTTTTTTAATCCATGCTCACTTTCCATTTAGGATTTGGTACAATCATAAGTGTGACCTTGCTTTTTGTTTCCACAATATTACTGTGATTAATGTATATATAGATCAGGTGACATGAGTATTTCTTCCACCATTTCTGGGAGCAATATTTTGAAGACATATAATTTAGTATTGTGGGTACAAATAGGTATACTCTGTGTTATTGAATATAAAGATAATGCATGAATAGACCATAATGTGAATAAATAATATAACTGGTTCCAAATTTAAATAATGGATTGAATTGATATCTGAATATATACTGGAAATCTTATATTGATATTCATACAATCATTCCAACCAGTTATACACCTAATGGTAATATCACTGTTATTGTTTATCATGAAGTGTGTGTGAGCTTTGCTTCTAAAATGATTATGGAAATTGAAAATAATGTGCTTGGAAAGAAGTCTCATTAAAAGAGCAGTCAAGAAACCTGGGGGAATACATATGTTCTGAAGCAGGAAGTAATTGAAAGTGAAAAAAATGCCTATAAATTTGTGAATTTGTGAATGAAATATGTATTCTATTATGTGCAAAAACTGAAGAAATATTAATGTACCAGTTTTGAATAAAAATGAACGTCAAAATACATATCATGTCCCATAGGAATCTACTTGCATTGACGTTAAACTGAGTCGTTTACTATAGCAATATTAGGATTTGTATGCACCATTCACTGAAGTTAGTTTTCAGTATTAGGAAACAAATATGTATTTCAGGTGGATTAATATTTCTGAGAACATTCTTATGAAAAGTTGAATATAAATCCACATTCATGAACATCAATGAATTTAGGGAGTATATAATAAGACACATACATTTCATATTTTGAAAAATCTGGAGAGTTTATACATATATATATGCACACACACACACACACACACACACACGTATACATTAAAAAGTAGCAATATATATGCCAATCTAAATACATCATGAATTATATATCATCCACAAATCCAAAAATCTTCATTTTCCTGAGCATCGATTTATGTATAATGTTGTTCAACTAGGGAGCTCACCCATAGTTTGAATTGTAAGTTCCAACAGCATTTAGGAGGAGTGATCCCTTCTCACAATTTGTATTTGCAAAGTCAGCAACCTCACAAGTATGTACATGTGATACCAGGTAGGATTCTATATGTGAATATAAAAATGCATGTGCTGAATAGGGTACAGAGAAATGGAGACAGGAATTCTCATATTTGTTAACTTTAAAAACACATGGAGAAGGGAGGGGCAGAGCCGCCAACCGCGCCTGTAAGGTAGGCGGACCTGCGAGCCACCCATAGAACAGGCCTAGCGGCCCGCCATCGTGAAAGACACATCACCCTGGTTGGGGGTTGGGCAGAGCCACTGCACGTCTGCAAGGAACGCGGACATGCGACCCACAGGCAGAACAGGCCCAGACACCCGCGGAGGGGCAGAGACACCCCTTGCGACTTCAAGATAGGTGAACCTGCGACCCACCGGCTGAAGCGGCCAAGCTGCCTTCAGAGGGGCAGAGCCGGCCCCCGCGCCTGTGAAGTAGGTGGACCTGCGAACACCGACAGACCAGGTGCTAGGCCCCGCCAGGGTGCTAGACACATAACCAGGTTTGGGGAGGGGCCGAGCCGCTGCCCGTACCTGCAAAGCAGGTGGACCTCTCACCCAGAGGCAGAACAGACCCAGCGACCTACCAGCGTGGTAGACACATCGCCCCGGTTTGGGGGGGGGCAGAGATGCCACTCACGCCTGCAATGTAGACAGCCCTGCAACCCACAGACAGAAGAGGCCCAGCGGAGCGCGGAGGGGCAGAGCCGACGCCTGTGCCTGCAAGGTAGCTGGACCTGTTACCCACTGGCTGAACAGGACCAGCACCCGCAGAGGGGTAGATCAACTGCCCGCTCCTGCAAGGTAGGCGGACCAGCTACCAAGAGGCAGAACAGGCCCAGCGGCGTGCTGGTGTGGTAGGCACATTGCCCCAATTGGAGGAGGGGCAGAGCCGCTGCTTAAGCCTGTGAGGGAGACTTTTCAAAAATACAATAGCAATATAAACATTTAGGGGTAAAATTCAATAACACAAAAGTTTCACCAAGCCGAAAAAAACATGAACAGTAGGGAAAGACAAGGAAAGAAAGGACCACAAGCAACGCAGGTCAACTCAACATTAGAAGAGGTAATATCTGCAGCATATGGAATGTCAGATAAAGAATCAGGATATACTTGCTTCAGATGATCTGGAGTCTCCAGGGAGACATTAGACAGCAAAATCAGACAATGAAAGATCACTTTGAAAATGAATTACATAAACAAATCCAAGAAGCAAAAGATCAACTATACAGGGAGATAGAGGTTATAAAAAACACACAAACAGAAATCATAGAAATGCAGGAAGCAATAAACCAACTTAAAAACTCAATTGAGAATACTACCAGCAGAGTAGATCACTTAGAAGATAGAACATCAGACAATGAAGACAAAGTATTTCAACTTGAAAAGAACATAGAAAGCTCAGCAAGACTGTTAAGAAACCATGAGCAGAACATCCAAGAAATATGGGATAACATGAAGAGACCAAACTAAAGAGTAATTGGGATACAGGAAGGTATACAGGTCCAAACCACAGGATTGAGCAATCTATTCAATGAAATAATATGAGAAAACTTTCCAGACATGAAGAATGAGACAGAATCCCAAATCCTAGAAGCCTACAGGACGCCAAATGTGCAAAATCATAAGAGATAAACACCTAGACATATTATAATGAAGATGCCAAACATACAGAATAAAGAGAGAATTTTAAAAGCTACAAGAGAAAGGAAGCAGATTACATTTAGGGGTAAACCAATCAGGATAACAGCTGATCTTTCAACACAGACTCTGAAAGCTAGAAGATCCTGGAATAACATTTTTCAATCACTGAAAGAAATTGGGTTCCAACCAAGAATTGTGTATCCAGCGATTTTAAGCTTCAGGATGGAAGATGAAATTAAAACCTTCCATGATAAACAAAAGTTAAAAGAATTTGCAGCTAGAAAACCATCTCTTCAAAAGATCCTTGGCAAAACATTATAGGAAGACGAAATGGAAAATAACAATGAAAACCAACAGTGGGAGGTAGTACAGTAAAGGGGCGAAAAATAATCAAAGAGAAAAACAAATCATGCTTAGTAACATAAATAAACAAATATGGCTGGAAGGACAACCCATATTTCAAAAATAACCCTAAATGTTAATGCCTTAAACTCACCAATTAAGAGACACAGGCTAGTAGAATGGATCACGAAAGAAGACCCAAAAATTTTCTGCCTACAGGAGATATATTTGATAGGAAAAGACATATATAGACTAAAGGTGAAAGGTTGGGAGAAATCATATCACTCATATTGACTTCGGAAACAAGCAGAAGTGTCCATACTCATATCAAATAAAATAGATTTCAAGACAAAGTTAATCAAAAGGGATAAAGAGGGACACTACATATTGCTCAAGGGAACCATACACCAACAAGACATAACAATCATAAATATATGTGCCCCAAACAATGGTTCAGCTATGTTAATCAAACAAACTCTTCTCAAGTTCAAGAGTCTGGTAGACCACCATACAATAATCATGGGAGATTTCAACACACCTCTCTCACTACTGGACAGATATTCCAAACAAAAGTTGAATTAGGAAACTATAGAACTCAATAACACAATTAATAACCTAGACTTAATTAACATATATAGAATATACCACCCAACATCAAGCAGTTACACTGTTTTCTCAGCAGCACATGGATACCTCTCAAAAATAGATCATATATTATGTCACAGAACAACTCTTAGACAATATAAAGGAGTATAGATAATACCAGGCATCTTATCTGATCGTAATGGAATGAAACTGAAATCAACAATAAAAGAAGGAAGGAAAATTCATGCATCACTTGGAGAATGAACAATACGTACTGAATGATCAATGGGTTATTGAAGACATCAAGGAGAAAAATAAAAAAAAAATTCTTAGACATAAATGAAAAAGACAGACAGAACATATCAGAATCTATGGGACACATTGAAAGCAGTTCTAAGTGGAAAATTCATTGCTTGGAGTTCTGTCCTTAAAAAAAGAAAAAAAAAAAACAACAACAAATAAATGATCTCATAGTTCATTTCAAAATCCTAGAAAAAGAAGAGCAAAACAACAGAAAAAGAAGTAGAAGGCAAGAAATAATTAAAATCAGAGCTGAAATTAATGAAATCGAAACAAAAGAAACAATTGAAAAAATTGAAAATACTAAAAGTTGAAAAATTAATAAAATCGACAGACTCTTAGCCATGTTAATGAAGAGAAGAAGAGAGGGAACTCAAATTACTATCATAAGGGATGAAAAAGGCAATATCACAACAGACACTTCTGAAATACAGAAGATAATCAGAAATTATATTAGAAGATAGTGAAGGCAACAATAAATTTCTTAAGTCATATGATCTGCCCAGATTGAGTCAGGAGGATATAGACAACCTAAGCAGACCAATATCAATTGAGAAAATAGAAGAAACCATCCAAAGACTACCAACTAAGAAAAGCCCAGGACCGAATGGGTATACAGCAGAGGAGGCCAATATCACCCTGATTCCTAAACCAGACAAAGACCCTTCAAAGAAACAAATGTACAGACCAATCTCTCTAATGAACCTAGATGCAAAAATCCTCAATAAAATTCTGGCGAATCAGATACAAAAACATATTTAAAAAATTGTGCAACATGATCAAGTAGGATTCATTCCTGGGATATAAGGCTGGTTCAATATACGGAAATCAATAAATGTTATTCACCACATCAATAGACTTAAAAATAAGAACCATATGATCACCCCAATAGATGCAGAAAAAGCATTCAATAAAGTACAGCATCCCATTATGTTTAAAACTCTAGAAAAACTGGGATAACAGGAACATACCTCAATGTTGTAAAAGCAATCTATGCTAAGCCTCAGGCTAGTATCATTCTGAATTGAGAAAAAATTGAAGGCATTCCCTCTAAAATCTGGAACAAGACAGGGATGCCCTCTCTCACGATTTCTGTTCAACATAGTTCTCGAACACTGGCCAGAGCAATTAGACAAATGAAAGAAATTAAAGGCATAAAAATAGGAAAAGAAGAACTTAAATTATCACTATTTGCAGATGACATGATTCTATACCTAGTAGACCCAAAAGGGTCTACAAGAAAGTATTAGAGATAATAAATGAATTCATCAAAGTGGCATGATATAAAATCAACAATCATAAATCAAAAGCATTCCTGAATATCAGCAACAAATCCTCTGAAACGGAAATGTGGACAACCACTCCATTGAGAGTATCCTCAAAAAAAATAAAATAAAATATTTGGTTATCAACATAACAAAAGATGTGAAAGACTTACACAATGAAAACTACAGAACCCTAAAGAGAGAAATAGAAGAAGATCTTACAAGATGGAAAAATATACCCTGTTCATGGATAGGCAGAATTAACATCATCAAAATGGCGATATTACCAAAAGTTCTCTATAGGTTTAATGCAATGCCAATCAAAATCCCAACGGCATTTCCTGTAGAAATAGATAAAACAATTATGAAATTCATATGGAATAATAAAAGACCCAGTATAGCAAAGACAACTCTAAGCAGGAAGTGTGAATCAGGCGGTATAGCGATACATGTCCTCAAACTATACTACGGAGCAATAGTAACAAAAAGAGCATGGTACTGGTACCAAAACTAGTGGGTGGACCAATGGTACAGAATAGAGGACACAGAAATCAATCCACAAAATTACAGCAATCTTATATTTGATAAAGGAGCTAAAAGCATAAACTGAAGGAAGGATAGCATCTTCAACAAATGGTGCTGGAAAAACTGGAATTACATATGTAAGAAAATGAAACTGAATCCCTTTCTCTCGCCATGCAGAAAAGTTAACTCAAAATGGATCAAGGAGCTTGATATCAAATCAGCGACACGGCGTCTGATAGAAGAAAACTTTGGCTATGATCTACATACTATGGGGTCGGGCTCCAAATTCCTCAATAGGACACACATAGCATAAGAGTTAATAATTAGAATCTACAAACAGGACTTACTCAAACTAAATAGATTTTTCTCAGAAAAAGAAACAATAAGAGAGGTAAAAAGGGAGCCTACATCCTGGGAACAAATCTTTACTCCTCACACTTCAGATAGAGCCCTAATATCCAGAGTTATACAAAGAACTCAAAAAATTAAACAATAAGCAAATGAATTACCCAATCAACAAATGGGCCAAGGACCTGAACAGACACTTCTCAGAGGAGGACATACAATCAATCAATAAGTACATCAAAAAATTCTCACCATCTCGAGCATTCAGAGAAATGCAAAACAAACCCACCCTAAGATACCATCTCACTGCAGTAAGCTTGGCAGCCATTATGAAGTCAAACGACAACAAGTGCTGGCGAGGATGTGGGAATAAGGGTACACCTGTACATTGCTGGTGGGACTGCAAATTGGTGCAGCAAATTTGGAAAGCAGTATGGAGATTTCTTGGAAACTTGGGAATGGAACCGCCATTTGACCCAGCAATTCCCCTTCTCGGTCTAATCCCTATAGACCCAAAAAGTGCATGCTACAGGGACACTGATAAATCTATGTTCATAGCAGCACAATTCACAATAGGAAGAGTGTGGAACCAACCTAGATGCCCTTCAATAGATGAATGGATTAAAAAAAAATGTGGCATTTATACACAATGGAGTATTACTCTGCATTAAAAAATGACAAAATCATACAATTTGCAGAGAAATGGATGGCATTAGAACGTATTATGCTACGTGAAGATAGCCAATCACTAAAAAACAAATGCCAAATGTTTTCTTTGATATAAGGAGAGTAACTAAGAACAGAGTTGGGAGGAAGAGCATGAGAAGATGATTAATATTAAACAGGGGTGAGAGGTGGGAGGGAAAAGGAAAGAGAAGGAAAATTACATAGAAATGGAAGGAAACCCTCATGGTTATACAAAATTAAATACAAGATGAAGTGAGGGGAAAGGGGACAAAAACAAGTGGAAGAAATGAATTACAATAGATGGGGTAGAGAGAGAGGATTGGAGGGGAGGGGATGGGAGATAGTAAAGGACAGGAAAGGCAGCAGAATACAACAGACACTAGTATAGCAATATGTAAAATAGTGGATGTGTAACTGATGAGATACTGCAATCTGTATACGAAGAAAAATGGAAGTTCATAACCTACTTGAATCAAAGTGTGAAATATGACATGTCAAGAACTATGTAATGTTTTGTAGAACCAACAATAAATATTAAAGGAAAAAAAACACATGGAGAACTATTTCAATGAAAAATTGACTAGGTTTATAACACCTACACTTTATCATGCAAAAGGCAAGTCCAACTATACACCATGCGTCTTCAGAAGTGCTTGTATTTCTATTCTGTTTGGGTTATTTTTCTTCATCATATTAGGATTAGTAGTCAGAGTTTGGTAGGGTATGCGTTAGTGTCAGGGATTCAGTCTTTGGAATGGAAAATTGGAAAATGAATCCAATGTGTATGCAAATATGTGCTACACAAAAATCTTCCCACTCTCATCCAGAACAATGCCTTGACGTTACCTTCACGCCAAATAAGAAACAATTAGAGGAGAAGAGTTAGAAAATCTGTAAATACATATCTGGAATGGAAAATATTCAGGAGTTCACAAACTTGGAGGTGGTAGAGGAGTATCCCAAAGTAAGGGACAGGGTAAACACTCCACAAACATGGAGGTCTGCTGGCCTAAAGACTTCTAGAGAAACTGCCTCTGAGGATGGGCACTTGAAATATATGTTGTCAGTAGCTTTAGCTTCCTTTGTAGTGAGATCATCAAAGCTGGGTCTGCATCTATGTGACCTGGAGGACATTCTTTCTTGCTTTCCAATACACATGAGGCAGCAGTGCTGAATTCTCTCTTCGTATGTAAACTGTGGCCACTGGGGTCTAAGTGTCTCCCTGTGTGGACTGTGAAGCCTTTTGTTCATCCTCCATTTTCGTAGAGTTTCCTGCTGCAGCACTGAGAGTTTGGTATTTGCCTCACAAAATACAAGGAGTTCAACTGGAACACAGTCCTGGAGGGAGTTCTGTCATTTGTGGTTTTTCAGGGTCTACAAGAGAATGCACCAACCAGGCTTCATTCCCACATAACTTGCCCCCTTCTCCATAGCAACCTGATTCTGCACATTGCCCTGAAAACTATCCATTTAACAAGACACCTTTACATATAAGTGTCTGGTCACTGCACCGTGTCAGTGACAAACCATTTGGAAATCAATGGCAAAACCACATGGCGCAACCACAGATGATTTATCACACACCTGCACACCACAGCTCAGGGCCCACTACTCAGGAGGGTCCAACTTAATGGCATCTCTGTTCTACACCATTTTCATAAATCCCAGTCAATCAAGGCACTGTCTGGTACACTCATGATCAGCAAGAGGTGCTGACAATTTAAGCCACAGCCTCACACAGGGCCCAGAGTCTGATTCAGACATAACCATTTCCAAAACAATTCATCAAAGAGGCACAGGTGATGCCAATTCATTTCCATTTGAAAATTGTTTTCTTCTGGCTTTATAAAGGGGTGGCCTGAGGCAAAGAGGTTCCTGACATTCAGGGCAACAGAACAATAGTTAAGCAAAAGGCCCTAAGCCAGGTTTCACCATAGAGACTTTCCTGGTCACACCAATATCTGAGTTTTCTGGTGTGCTCGCCATTCCTTTCAGCTAACTAGTACATGGCCATGTCACAGAGCTTGGAGGTGGTACATATCTTGGACAAAAAACCATGAGCCTTTCTGGAGAGTTGCCAGAATTCAGGAAGAATTCAAGAACTTAGGATGATACTAGGTGTTGCCCATGGATAAGTCAAGCCTCAGTCCATTCATTAATTGGGCAGGATGAATGCTGTGAAGCTTTCTACTAGACAGGACACACCCATTGAGCCATTTTCTTTTCTAATATCTACAACTAAGGACACAGTGGGATACACAGACATAGAAACAGTCTCCTTGTCAGATGACTTACTAGAAACAGTCCACTCCAAACCAAACAAACCTCCTTTTTTACCTATTCTCAGAATATGAGACAAATCCACAAACTGACATCCACACACACAAAGTCACCTCCTTCCCCAAGTATGTCTGTGACTATCCGGAGTGTCCTCTGACTAGTAGGCCATAGAATGTTCCCCAGAAATGGCCGGTCCTGTCTCATATCTGGTCTCCTTGGCCAATTCTGTGAAGTTTTCAGGAGGCAGTGGTGAGCCATTTCCTGCCCTCTCAGGAAAGGACCCTCTTCAAAGCTTTCTTGGCATTTGGCCACCCTCACATCAGTAGGTACCAAGAAAGACTGAC
Organism: Callospermophilus lateralis; assembly: GCF_048772815.1. Lineage (NCBI taxonomy): Eukaryota > Metazoa > Chordata > Mammalia > Rodentia > Sciuridae > Callospermophilus > Callospermophilus lateralis. The sequence goes on from NW_027517344.1 coordinate 176,357, forward strand.
TCTTTACTTGGTAAATCCAAAAAAGTGAGCCCACTTGGACTGGGACTGGTACTGGCTCTTGGTGCCTGGCTTCCTGGATCACAAAATTCAGAGAGTTCCATCATGAAAAAAGTGAGGTGAGGTCACTTTCTTCAGAAAATGAATGAGGCCACTGTCTTGGCCTCCACTTTGTCCTAACAGTTGCTTCCTAGTGTCTCAGGAAAAGGAGGCTGCCTCTATTTCCTGTGACACTTTCACAAGTTAGAATGGTATAGAAACATAGGCACCTGGGAACAGCTCTCCACACATGCCTGGTTTCATACATCTTCCCTACATTAAGAAGAGATAGGATGATTCAGACACATCCTTTCATCCTGATCGGGTTGTTTGCAAAGGAAGATGACTTTTGCTGTCTCAGGTCCTTCATAGCTGCCTACGTCTTCTCCGGGGATCATTTCTGCATGGATTTTGTGTTACTCAGCAGGTGGAAGATCTCCTAACTTCCTGTATTGTAATACTAACTTTGTCCCTGCTCTTCTGTAAAGTGAGATTGAGTGAACAATCTCAGTTTACAGAATGGTTAGGGTTAATAGCATGTTCGATTTGGGTTATGAATCATTTGTCTGGATGAATAATGATATTGGGAACCTGTGATATTTACAAGAACATGGAGGTGAAATATAAGTATGAAAACAGAAATCTAGGTAATATTTGAAGCCCAGAAGGACTTTGGGCCCTTGATTGGGATACTTAGCTTAAATTATGTTCTGTGTGACCTTTGCATTTTGTGTCCAGAATATTAGTGTGATAATATGTATATGTAGCTAAGGTGACATGAGTATTTCTTTCACCATTTCTGTGAGCAGTATTTTGAAAACTTATAAATTAGTACTGGGGATACTATTAGGTTTACCCTGTTTTGATGAATATAGAGATGATGCATTAATAGACCATACTGTGAATAAATTATATAACTGGTTCCAAATTTAAATAATGGATTGTATTGATATCTGAAAATATATAGAAAATCTTATATTGATATACATACATTCATTCCAACCAGTTATATATCTAATTGTAATGTTAGGGTTATCATTTATCATGAATAGTGTGTGAGTTTTGCCTCAAAAATGATTATGGAATCGAAAATAATATGTTTAGAAAGAAGTCTAGTAAAAAGACCAGTCAAGAAACATGGAGGAACATATGTCTTTCGAAGGAGGAAGTGATTGAAAGTGAACCAAATGTTTGTAAATTTGTGAACTTGTGAATGAAAGGAAATATCTTATGATGTCCATGAACTGAAGAAATAATAACGTACCAGGTTTGAATAAAAATGAACTTTAACAAACACAATAGAGACATTAGGAATTCTGGCAAAGTATAGTTCGCAGTGAAAGGTTAATAAAATAAGTACTTGTCACTTCCTGTTTTTCTGTATGCTTAACAAAACACTTTTGAAATATTGAGAACTGTTTGCTAATCTTATTCCCAGAATGTGCTGTCCCCAATTGCCAAACTGCAGAATGTACTCCCTCAACCGGTTGCACGCAAACCGCTCACTCGCCCGGACCCATCAATAAACTTACCCCCCTGCCCTCTCCAAGGAAAATATATAAGCTCTGCTTAAGCTGTTCTCTGGGCTTTCTGCTCTATTCAAGTGAGCTCTGAGCCCCAGCATGCTGGACCCCCAATAAACCCTTTGCTTTTGCATGAGACAGTCTCTTGGTGGTCTCTTCCCCCGATTGTCACCGGACCTTTACATATGGAGGTTCCACTGAGATCCGGCAGCGGTGGACAAGAGACCCCAACGAACTCTTCTCAGGGTAAGTAAGGTGCCTCTTTCTGGTCAGGTTTCAGGTCAGGGCTTGGCAAAATGGATGTCAATGAAGAGCGTGAGCTCTCTCCAACGATGGCTGACAGTCATGTCACAGAGCCACAGGCCAAGTCCCTGGGTGACGTCATAGAGGACTCAGAAAATTGAGGAACAATAGTCTCCATGACTCAGTGATATTTTGTTTCAGATTCGTTATTGCCAACCGATCGGGTTCTGCCAACTACTAAGTCCTGGTCTCAGTGTTGGACTTCCATATCCTGTCTTTATTGTCTTGTCTTGTCTGTGTCGTGTGTTGTTGCTTTTACTGTTTGTGTATCTTTCATTATGGGACAGAGCACTTCAATGCCTCTGTCTCTGACCCTTGATCACTGCACCAAAGTTTGCTTAAGGGATCAGAATCTTTCTTTTTTAGTAAAACGCTGGACCTGGCAGACTCTCTGTGCCTCAGAATGGCTCACCATTGGATTTGGATGGACCCTAGAAGGATCTTTCTACTTCCCACTAATTTAAAAAGTCAGAGATATTGTCTTTCAGCCAGGACCACACAGATACCTGTGAAGACAGATGGCCACTGCCTACCAACCCGGGGACGAGGGGAATCAACATCAATATCAAGAAAGAGACTTGTCTACATTAGACGACATCAGGTGTCATCCATGGAACCCCGCTGAAAGGGACCATAGAAGGTGCTACTTATAACACCTACAGAAGTAAAGGTAGACAGAATCACTTCCTGGATCCATACCTCTCATCTCAAGCCTGTGCCCTGTCCAGACTCTGGCTGGAAACTGTAAAAGACAGGTAACCCTTTCAAATTGTGTATTTGCCTTGTCAATAAGGCTATAGACTCTCCCCTTGACCACCAGTAGTCCTAACCCTCATCAGCCCATTCAGCAGCAATGGCTGATCACAAATCTTACTGGACAAGAAGTATGGTCTATCTCGCATACCGCCCACTTAAGGACATGGTCGCCATCTCTCCACAGAGAAATTTGTCAGCTGGCTATAGGTCTTTTCCATTGGGATATCCCTGATGAAGTGGATCCCACTAAAATTCCATTAAATCTTTTCTCTACCATAGGTAATGGAAACAAATATTATGGATGTAGGGACACGCGAGCCAGATGCAGTTTGGCTAGCCTAGATTACTATGTTTGCCTGGCGGACTATCAAAGCCACAAACAGTCACAGCTGTGTTGGGGGGAAGCCGACTTCTTCTGTAAGTCATGGGGATGTGAGCATTCAGGGACTGCTTGATGGAACCCAAACTCCTCATCAAATTCTGTACACAGCATTGGCCATATCCAATTAGATAACCAAAATTGATAGCCCCCAGACGGGTCTCTAGATCCTCAAATTCTGCGTGACCTTTTTAACTTTTGCAAGTGCTCAAAAGTGTGAAAGGAGATTCCCCTATGTGGAGGCCTTTTGGCTCCTTTGCTCACATCCTGAACTATGCTTCTCCAATAGATCCTCACCCTCAGCCATCTGCTCCATACTCTCTGCTCTTACTCTCACCTAAGCAACCTGATTTCTCCCCTCCAATTACTAGTTCAAAAACCCAAACCTCCGCCCATTCTATGACCATTGCCCCCTTGTTAAGGTAGCAGGTACTGAGGTACACCTTAACCCACTCACTCCTCACTTCTCTTGTCATTGCCTGCACCGGGTCCCACCAGGTCCTCTTACTAGCTAACACAAAGTTCAAACCAGCTGAGGAGAGCCCTCAGACCCTTATCGAAGATGTAATGTAAATGGCCTTTAAAGTTGCTTTGTCATCACTGAAAACAGGTTACTAAGTATTTAAAGTCCCTCACAGGCTTTTGGGGATACTAACTCCCATCTTACCCTCTGCTCTACCTGTTGTACTGCTCAAGATTTGTTCCTAGAAAAATCCAAAACCCCTTTCCCATTATTCTTTTACATCTCTCCTACCTCATTCTCAGATCCACGGAGCTGCTCACAGCCACGCCTTCCCCGTCTTCCCCCTCTGTACCAGGCCCACAGAAATGTCTTAACTAACCTTCTCCAGAAATCTTCAACATAGCTGAATTTAGGACTTTCAGAAAAAGAGTCCCTATAAAAAATTTCTAAGTACATAAACTTCCTCTTTTCGTGTTGCCCTATTCTACTTGGCCACTGGCTAAAAAATCAGCAATCCTAAGCTAGACACCACCTTACTAGTTTTTCACAAAATATGTGAACAAGGCCTTGGCCTTGAGCTGAGGCTTCACAGAGATGGCTACATTTGTAAGATAAAGAAGTTACCAACTGGGCTCCATGGTAACAGTTGGGAGGGGGAAAAAATAAAGGGAATATAATGCTCTCCCTCACCCAGGTGTCCTTGAAAAGTTAACTTTCCCACAACAGAGGAAAAAAAACAGAATACAAACTGCTTTTTGTGAATTGCTTAAGACTGTGAACTTCTGAGCCCCTTCCCTTATATGTTGGGTACAAAATTCTGAAAGTACCTAAACTTGGGGTTCCGGGGATTTAATTGATTACAACAGAAGTAATGCCCTCTGAATCTGGTTGCAAACAAATAGGACTGTTTTCCTGTCTTTGGTACTATCTTAGGTGCCTTGCCTTGTCCGTCCTACAACAGTATAATTCTATATACTTAAAACATTGTTTATGTTTTCATGAAGTGGTCAACAGATGTGATTAATTGTGTAGTTGTGCAAATGTTTCCCAGAGTGCTCTATTAACACAGGTACATTTGAAGATCAAATAGGGGGGGCATAAAACCTAGTTCCACTGGGAACATATATCACTCACTTTTGCGATCCTATTAGGAATACATGTTGCTGCAAGGGTGGGCACAAGAACCACTGCCTTGGTCCATGGGACAAAACAAATGACCCAAATAGAAGCAGCTATAGACCAAAACTTAAAGATATTAGAAACCTCCATAACAGCATTGCAGGAATCTTTAACCTATCTCTCTGAAGTTGTTTTACAGAACAGACGAGGATTGGAACTCCTCTTCATGTGAGAAGAGGGCCTTTGTTTTGCATTGATGGAAGAATGTTGTTTTTATGCCAACCATATTGGAGTTGTAAAAAAATCTATGAGTAAATTAAAAAGATGACTTGAAGAGCGTCAACGACAGAGAGAGGCCAAAAAAGGGTGTTTTGAATCTTGGTTCACAAAGTTCCCCTGGTTAACTACGCATTTATCAACCCTGGCCGGTCCAATAATAATCCTCATATTATTGCTAACTATTAAACCCTGCTTGCTCAACCATGTAATTTATTTTCACCAAGCTCAAATTGGACAAGTTAAACTAATGGTAATACCCCACTAGCAGACATAGAATGTGACACCCCCCAATGATCATTTTTATGATTAAAAGTAGCCAGAAAAAGAAGTGTCGAATGAAAGGTTAATAAAATATGTAGTTGTCACTTCCTGTTTTTCTGTACGCTTAACAAAACACTGTTGAAATCTTGAGAAATGTTTGCCAATCTTGTTCCCAGAATGTGCTGTCCCCAACTGTCAAACTGCAGAATGTACTCCTTCACCAGGTTGCATGCAAATTGACCACTCGCCCTGACACATCAATAAACTTCCCTCCCTGCACTCGCAAGGGAAAGTATTTAACCTCTGCTTAAGCTGTTCTCAGGGCTCTCTACTCTTTTCAAGTGAACTCTGAGCCCCAGCATGCTGGACCCCCAATAAACCCTTTGCTGTTACATGAGATAGACTCTTGGTGGTCTCCTCTTCCGACACTCGACCGACCTTTACATGGATGATTGAATGTAGAAAAGAACATCCAGTCAAAAAGGGATAGTCAGTGGGATTAGGAATATAGTCCGTAGGTTTAGGAAGAAGAGTGAGTATAGGATTTGGACCAAAAGTTCTTTAGTAATAGGGTTTCGGTTAGAGAATGAATGTAAATGTCAGCACATGTGAAGAATGAGTCACAATGATGAACTGGGGAAAATATGTAGGAAAGCAGATATCAATAGAGACATTAGGAAATCAGGCAAAGTATAAAGTGAGTGATAGGATTAGAGATTATCAACAGGGTTGAGTTTCAATATATAATCTTAGGAAGAAACAAATATGTAGTCACCAATAGGATTGACATTTGAGAGTATTAGGCAACCTGGACATGAATGTTTTTAATAATACAGGTTCACTTTCTATTTAGCCTTTGGTACAATCATAAGTGTGACTTTTGCATTTTATGTTCCGAATATTACTGTGATAAAATGTATATGTAGATCAGGTGACATGAGTATTTCTTCCACAATTTCTGGGAGCAATATTTTGAAGACGTATAAATTGAGGACTCTAGGATATGCCAACAAACAATTCTTACACAAACTTTTACCAATGTGGTTCCAAAGGTAGAGGCGCATATGCAAGGAATGCAAAGTGAACTAATTCTAACCAAAAAAAAAAGAAAAAAAAAATTGATACTTTATCTTCCACTTCTTGTGCCACTCCTGTTTCAAATTACTTAGTCTTGACTGCATGTCTCCTGCAGAAATAATCAAAATCTCTGGAATACGTCTTTTGTTTGTTTTGCTTTTGCGGTGCTGCAGATAGAACCCAGGGCCTCCACATGCTCCGGAAAGCAGTTGACTGCTAAACTACATCCATGCTCCCCACCCCCACTACTTTTTTGTTGTTTTGAGAAAGGGTCTTAGTAGCTGGGATTTCAGGCATGCACTATTGCACCAGACTCCTGAATATATCTTGCCACTACATTTAGATGCAGAATTGGCTCAACAATAAGAAATTAAGAGGGTGTGAATAAAATAGTAATAGTGAAGAACCACTAAGAATACAGAGAAAGCACACTAAACAATACCTTTTGTTCAAATGCAATCTCTTTTAAAAGATTTTTTAAATGGATGACAATAAACTTCTGAAAAACAGACACAAATATCTTTCCTATCCTTTGCCTGAATTTCAATACTTTAAATTTTATTTTAATTACAGCTTTACTGAGATACAAATTTATATACCATGCAATCTATTGTATCACATGTGTATCTATTTTATATCCAGTATGGTTATTTCAATAAAATGACACACTAACTTTTCTGAATGAGTAGAATTACTAGTTACTACTAGGGTTCAATTCCTAGCTTTGCAAAAGCAAACAAACAAACAAACAAAGTTGGCTAACGGATCATATATTCTAATATTCCTAGCATTTTTTCAGTACAAAAAACCCACATTATCCCACAAAGGGATATGAAATAGAATTATATTTTTTCATCTGGGTATGCTAAAGACAAGTCTATTTAGAAAATCCTGTTGATTCAAATGTTGTTGAAAATAATATAAAAATACTTTAATAAAGAATGCAAAATAAAAAAAATAAATTAGTATTGGGGGTACAAAGAGGTGTACCCTGTGTCTATGAATATAGAAGTAATTCATGAATTGACAATACTGTGAATAAATAATATAACTGATTCCACTTCAAATAATGGATTGATAGAGTTGATATCTGAAAATATATAAGAAATCTTATATTGATATAGAATCATTCATTCCAATGAGTTATACATCTAATGGTAATATTAGGGTTATATTCTATCATGAAAGGTGTGTGAGATCTGCTTCAAAAGTGAGAATGGAAAAGGAAAATAATGTGTTTGGAAAGAAGTCTCATGAAAAGACCAGTCAAGAAACATAGAGGAATGCATGTGTTCTGAAGTAGAAAGTGATTGAAAGTGACACAAATGCAAATAATTTTGCTAACTTGTGGATGAAATACATATCCTATGATGTGAATAAACTGAAGAAATAGTAAAGTACCAGTGTTGAATAAAAATGAACGTCAAAATGTACATCATGTCCCATAGTAATCTACTTGGATTGATGTTAAACTGGGTCAGTTACTGTAGAAATATTAGGATTTGTATGCACCATTCACAGATGTTACTTGTCAGTACTCGAAAAAAAAATATGTATTTCAGGTGGATGAATAATTCCGAGAATAATCTTGTGAAAAGTTTATTATAAATCCACATACAAGAATATGAATGAATTTAGGGTGTGTAAAAGAAGACAGAAGTATTTCATATTTTTAAAAATTTGGAGAGTGTATATATATATATATATATATATATATATATATATATATATATACACACACACACACACACACACACACACAAACAAACACATATACACACAGAGACATTGAAATGTAGCAATATATATGCCAATTGAAATTGATGTAGAAATACATATCGTCCAAAGATCCAAAAATATTTATTTTACTGAACATGGATTTATGTATAATGTTGTTCAACTAGGAAGCTCCCCCTTAGGTTAAATTTTCAGTTCCAACAGCGTTTAGGAGGAGTGATCTCTTCTCATAATTTGTATCTGCCAAGTCAGCCACCTCACAAGAATGTACATTTGATACCAGGTAGGATTCTATATGTGCATATAAAAATGCATGTGCTGAATAGGCTACAGACAAACGGAGACAGGAATTCAAATACTTGTTAAATTTAAAAACACATGGACAACTATGTCAACAAAATATTGATTAGATTTATAACTCCTACACTATATAATGCAAAAGGCAAGTTCAACTATACACCATGCCTCCTCTGAACTTCTTGGATTTCTATTCTGTTTGGGTTATTGTTCTCCATCATATTAGGATTAGTAGTCAGATTCTAGTAGGTTATGGGTTAGTGTCAGGAATTCAGTATTTCGAATGGAAAATTGGAAAATGAATCCAATGTGTATACAAATATGTGCTACAAAAAAATCTTCCAACTCTCATCCACAACAATGCCTTGAAATTACCTTCACCCCAATTAAGACACAATTAGAAGAGAAGAGGTAGAAAATCTGTGAATATATATCTGTAGTGGAATATGCTCAGGAGTTCACAATTTTGGAGGTTGTAGAGCAGTTTCCAAAAGTAAGGGACAGGGTAAACACTCCACAAACATGGAGCTCTGTTGGCCAAAAGATTTCTTGAGAAACTGCCTCTGAGGGTGGGCACTTGAAATATATGTGTTTGTCAGAAGCTTTAGCTTCCTTTCTAGTGAGACCATCAAAGCTGGGTCTGTATCTATGTGACATGAAGATCTTGGTTTCTTATTTTCCAATGATCCTGAGGCAGCAGTGCTGATTTCTCTCTTTGTATGTAAACTGTGGCCACTGGGGGCTAAGTGTCACCCCATGTGGACTCTGAAGCCATTTGTTCATCCTCCAACTTTTGTGGTGTTTCTTGCTGCTGAACTGGGACATTGGTATTTGCTTCACGAAATACAATGAGTTCAACTGGAACACAGTGCTGGAGGAAGTTCTGTCACGTGTTGTGGGTCACGTTCTGCAGGAGAATGTACCAACCAGGCTTCAATACCAGATAGCTTGTCCCCTTAACCTCAGCAACCTGATTCTTAACATTACCCTGAAACCTCTCCATATAACAAGATGCCTTTACATAGAAGGGTCTGCTGGCTGCACCATGTCAGTCACAAGCCATTTGGAAGTCAATAGCAGATCCACATGGTCCCACCACAGATATTTTATCACACACTACTGCTCTAGGTCCACTACTCAGCAGCCTCCAACTTATTGGCATCGCTGTTCTAGATAATTTTTATGAAACTCAGTCAATAAAGGCCCTGGCTAGTATACTCATGATCAGCAACAGACCATTTAAGAGTTCTCCAGTGCCACCTGTTAATGGCCTCCACAGGGCTTTGAAGAACTCATTTGACCCAAAGAATGCCTAATCTCACTTGATGGAGGTCAGGAACCTTACAGAGGAAGGCAAGAGACTTCATCCACAATTACTGATCTTTTTGCGATTTTGGTTTTGAATGCACACATGGGATCTTTCTTTAGATCCATCAGGTGCTGAGAATCTAAGCTATAGCCTCACATAGGACCAAGAGGCTGATTCAGACGCATCCCTTTCCAAAGCAATTAAGCACAGAGCCACAGTTGATGCCCATTTATTTCCATTTGAAAACTGTTTTCTTCAGGATTCACAAAGGGATGGCCTGAGGCAAAGACTTTCCTCACATTCAGGGCAACAGAACAATAGCAAAAGGCCCAAAGCAGGGTTTATCCACTGAGACTTTCCTGGACACACTGATATTAGAGTTTTCTGAGATGCTCGCCATTCCCTTCATCTATCTTGTACATGGCCATGTCACTCAGATTGGAGGTGGTACATATCTTGGACACAAAACAATGAGCCTATTCTTGAGAGTGACCAGAATTGAGGAAGAAATCAGGAACTTAGGAAGATTGCAGGTGTTGCCCATCCATAAGGCAAGGGGCAGTCCACTCCTAAATTGGGCAGGATGAATGCTGGGAAGATTTCTACTAGACAGGACACATTGATGCATTCTTTTTTCTAAGGTCTACAACCACGAACACAGTGGGTTACAAAGACATGCAAAAAATCGCCTTGTCAAACGACTTACTAGAAGCAGTCCACTCCAAACCAAACAAACCGCCTTTCCTACCTATTCTCATAAGAAGAGACTAAACCACAAAATCACACACACACGCGCAAACGCACCTCCTTCATTCAAGTAAGTCTGTGACTATCTGGAGTGTCCTCTGACTGGTGGGCCATACTATGTTCCCCCAAAAGGCCTGTCCTGTCTCAGATCTGGTCGCGGTGAACCACTACCTGCTTTCTCAGGAAAGGCCCCTCTTCAGAGCTCTCCTGGCATTTGAAATCCTCATATCAGTAGGTACCAAGGAATACTTAGTCTATCCTTGGTTTTTCCAAACAATGGAGCCCACTGGGACTGGAACTATGACAAGGTCTTGGTATTCTCTGTTTTCCTGGAGCCCAAGGTCAGGGAGTTTCTTCACCAAGGAAGTGAGGTAGGTCGCTTCATTCAGGAACTGAGTGAGTTTACTGCCTTTGCAACCACTTTGTCCTAACAGGTGATTGCAAGGTTCCCATGAGGTGGAGGCTGCCCCTACTTCCCGAGACAGTTTCAACAGTTAGAATGGTATATCAACCATAGGAATCCGGGAACAGCTCTCCACACAGGCCTGGTTTGGTCCCTCTTGGCTACATTAAGAAAAGAGAGGCTGATTCAGACACAATGCTTCATCCTGAGTACGTTGTTTGCAATGGAAGATGACTTTTGCTCTCTCAGGTCCTTCATAGCTGCCTATGTCTTCTCCAGGGATCGTTTCTGCTTAAAACTTTGAGGATCTCAGCATCTGGAAGATCCCCTACATTCCTGTATTGTAAGACCAACTCTGTCGCTGCTCTTCTGTAATGTTAGATTGAGGGAACAGTGTTTGGTTAGGCTTAATAACAGGTTCGATTTGGATTAAGTATCATTCTGAGCGATGAATAATGGTATTGGGAATGTGCGATATTTACAAGAATATTTAGGTGAAATATAAGTATGAAAACAGAAATCTAGGTAAAATTTGAAGCCCAGAAGGGCATTAGGCCTTTAATTGGGATACTTAGCTTTGACTTACGTTCTGCACAGATGTCTTAAATAAATCCATATACAATGTCATAGGACCTTGTACCTTGGATGATTGAATGTCACGAGAATATCCAGTCAAAAAGCTATAGTCGGTAGGATTAGGAAAAGTGTCGGTAGGTTTAGAAAGAATAGTGATTATAGGTTTTGGAGGAAATGTTTTTAGCAATTGGGTTTCGGTTAGAAAGTGAATTTAAATGTCAGCACATGTGAAGAGTCAGTCAAAATGATAAACTGGGAAAATATTTAGGAAAGCAGAAATCAATAGAGACATTAGGATATCAGGCAAAGTATAAAGTGAGTGATAGGATTACACATTTTCAACAGGCTTGAGGTTGAATATATAATCTTAGGAGGAAACAAATATATAGTCACCAATAGGATTGACATTTGAGAGCGGTAGCTACCTGGACAGGAATATTTTTAGTAATCCATGCTCACTTTTCATTTAGGTTTTGGTACAATCATAACTGTGACATTTGCATTTTGTTTCCAGAATATTACTGTGATAACATGTACATGTAGATCAGGTGACATGAGTATTTCTTCCACCATTTCTGGGAGCAATATTGTGAAGACGTATAAGTTAGTACTGGGGGTACAAATAGGTGTACCCTGTGTCTATGAATATAGAGATAATGCATGAATAGACCATACTGTGAATAAATAGTATTACTGGTTCCAACTTTGAATAATGGATTGAATTGATAAATGAAAATATAGAGGAAATCTTATATTGATATATATACATTCATTAAAACCAAATATACATCTAATGGTAATATTAGGGTTATGGTTCATCATGAAGAGTGTGTGAGTTTTGCTTCAAAAATGATTAAGGAAATCGAAAGAGAAACCTCATGAAAAGATCAGTCAAGAAACATGGAGTTATACATGTGTTCTGAAGCAGGAAGTGATTGAAAATGAAACAAATGCCTATTAATTTTCGAATTTCTAGATGAAATATATATTTTATGATATGCATAAATGGAAGAAATTGCAATGTACCAGTGTTGAATAAAAATGAAATTCAAAATACACATCATGTCCCATAGAAATCTATTTGCATTGATGTTAAACTGGGTAAGTTACTGCAGAAATACAAGGATTTGTATGCACCATTCACTGAAGATAGTTCTCAGTACGAGGAAACAAATATGTTTTTCAGGTGTGTGAATATTCCTGGGAATAATCTCGTGAAAAGTTGGTTAAAAATCCACATACATGAATATGAATTATTTTAGGGAGTGTATAATAAGACACATATTTCATATTTTGAAATATCTGGAGAGTATGTATACACACACACAAACAGACTTTAAAAAGTAGGAATATATATGCCAATTGAAATTCACCATGAAATATATATCATCCACAGATCAGAAATATTTATTTTATTGAACATGGGTTTTTGTGTAAAGTTGTTCAACCAGGAAGCTCACCCATTGGTTGAATTTTCAGTTCCAGCATCATTTAGGAAGAGTGAACTATTCTAACAATTTGTATCTGCCAAGTGAGCCATCTCACAAGAATGTACGTGTGATTCCAGGTAGGATTCTATATGTGCATATAAAATTACATGTGCTGAATAGGCTGCAGAGAAAGGGAGTCAGGTATTCACATATTTTTAACTTTAGAAATACATGGAGAAATATTTCAACAGAAAATTGACTAGATTTATAACTCCTACCCTATATAATGCAAAAGGCAAGTCCCACTATACAACATGCATCCTCTGAACTGCTTATATTTCTATTCTGTTTGGGTTTTTATTCTCCATCATATTAGGATTAGTAGTCAGAGTCTAGTAATGTAGTGGTTAGTGTCATGGATTCAGTATTTCTAATGGAAATTTGGAAAATGAATCCAATGTGTATGTAAATATATGCTACACAAAAATCTTCCCACTCTCATCCAGAAAAATGCCTTGACATTACCTTCACACCAAGAAAGACACAATTAGAGGAGAAGAATTAGAAAATGTGTGAATACATATATTCAATGAAAAATCCTCAGAAGTTCACAACCTTGGAGGTGGTAGAGGAGTTTCCAAAAGTAAGGGACAGGATAAACACTCCACAAACATGGAGCTCTGCTGGCCTAAAGACTTCTTGAGAAATGCCTCTGAGTTTGGGCACTTGAAATATATGTTGTTTTCAGGAGCTTTAGCTTCTTTCTAGTGAGACCATCAAAGCTGGGTCTGCATCTATGTGACCTGGAGGACATGGCATCTTATTTTTCAATGAACATGAGGCAGCAGTGCTGGTTTCTCTCTTTGCAGGTAAACTGTGGCCACTGGGGGCTAAGTGTCTCCCCGTTTGGACTCTGAAGCAATTTGGTCATGATCCACTTTTCGTTGTGTTTCTTGCTGCTGCACTGGGAGTTTGGTGTTTGCTTCATGAAATACAAGGAGTTTATCTGGGACACAGTGCTGGAGGGAGTTCTGTCACGTGTGGTGGGTCAGTGTCTGCAGGAGAATGCACCAACCAGGCTTCTATCCACATAGCTTTCCCCCTTGACCATAGCAACCTGATTCTGAACATTGCCCTGAAACCTCTGCATATAACAAGATGCCTTTACATAGAAGGGTCTGCTGCCTGCACCATGTCAGTCACAAGGCATTTGGAATCCAATGGTAGATCCTCATGGCCGTACCACTGATGTTTTATCACACACCTGCCCACCACTGCTCTAGGTCCACTTCTCAGCAGACTCCAACTTACTGGCATCTGTGTTCTACACCATGTTAAAGAAACCCAGTCAATCTAGGCACTCTCTGGTATACTCATGATCAGCAACAGGACATCCAAAGGTTCTCCAGTGCCACCTGGTCATGGTAATTTTAAAAATTTCATGATATTTATGTAACCATTTTCAAGGATGAAGTTGGAGGCATTGTGGGTTTCAATTATTCAGAAACCATTAAATGGTGAGGAATCTCATTTTAATGAAAGCTCTGGAGAACTCTCACAGGCAAGGCTTCCCAAATAGTGGCCAAAACGTCACTTGAAGCCAGGCCCATTGAGGTCTAAAATGTGAAGTCCATGTGTGTTTTGACTCTCAATTGTGGCTGCCAAGTCTTTCAGAATAAAATTATGTGATTCTCTGGCTGAGATTCCCAGTGAACTGTGGAAAGTCCCCCTGGGACTGGATCTCATCTTCCAATGGCGACTCTCATGCGTTGCCTCCGAAAATCTTAACACAATTCTTCTCTGAGGTCAGTTCAAGAACTGAGTCTCTAAGGGGAATCACACCAGAATTCAACCCAGGTTGAACCAGTAATCTCTCACAATTAAAACCTAAACACTCCCACATGACCCTCATCTTCTTCCATATAGACACTCATCATAACCTCTGGCTGGAGGTTTCCATGAGGGCACAGCCCAAGACAGTGTCCAAAATAAGCTTCCTTGTCCCTCATTTGCCTAAAGTCACGTTTGCCTGGACACCCTTCCTATGAACCAGGAGTGATCAAATAGGCCTGACATTTATACTGCTCCACTTCTCCAATTTGAGGCCTACTGACTGAGGGGTTTAAATTCTTTTTGGGAATTGGACGCATGAGAAAACACAAGAACTATGGGCAAGCCACTGCAGAGCTTTGAAGAACCCATTTGACACAAAGGATCCCTATTCTTCCTTGATGGAAGTAAGTGCCCTACCAGAGGAAGGCAAGAGACTTCATCCACAATGACTCTACTTTTAGCCCTTTTGGTTTTGGAAGCACATATGGAATCTTTCTTTAGATCCATAAGGTGCATAGAATCTAAGCCACAGCCTCACACAGGGCCAAGAGGCTGATTCAGGCACATCCCTTTCCAAAGCAATTAAGCAAAGAGTCACAGGAGATGCACATTTATTTCCAATTGAAAAGTCTTTTGTTAAGGCTTCCAAAAGTGTTGGCCTGAGGAAAACACCTTCCTGACATTCAGGGCAACAGAAAAATATGTATGCATAAGGCCCAAAGCAGGGTTTCTCCACTGAGATATTCCTGGTCACACTGCTATCTGAGTTTTCTGAGATGCTCGGCCATTCCATTCAGCTATCCAGTACATGGCCATTTCACAGACCTTGGAGGTGGTACATATCTTGGACACACAACCATGAGTCTATTCTTGAGAGTGACCAGAATTGAGTAAGAAATCAGGAACTTAGGAAGATTGCAGGTGTTGCCCATCCATAAGGCAAGCCACAGTCCATTCATAAATTGGGCAGGATGAATGCTGGGAAGCTTTCTACTAGACAGGACACATTCATTAATGCATTCTCTTTTCTAATGTCTACAACCACTAACACAGTGGGATACACAGACATAGAAAAACTCGCATTGTCAAAGGACTTAGAAGAATCAGATAATTCCAAACCAAACAAACCTCCTTTCCTACCTATTCTGAGAACATGAGACAAAACCACAAACCCCACCCAAACTCACAAATTCAACTTCTTCCCCCAAGTAGGTCTGTGACTATCCGGAATGTCCTCTGACTTGTGGGCCATACTGTGTTCTCCCGAAATGGCCTGTCCTGCCTCAGATCTGGTCACCTTGGCCAACTCTGTGAAGTTGTCAGGAGCCAGTGTTGAGCCACTACCTGCTTTCTCAGGAAAGGCCCCTCTTCAGAGCACTCCTGGCATTTGGCCATCCTCACATCAGTAGGTACCAAGAATGACTGACTCTGTCCTTGGTAAATCCAACAAGTGAGCCCACTGGAACTGTGACTGGGACTGGCTCTGGGTGCCTGGCTACTTGGATCACAAGTTCAGAGAGTTCCATCACCAAGGAAGTTAGGAAGGTCATTTCTTCGGGAACTGAATGAGGTCACTGCCGTGGCAACCACTTTGTCCTAACACTTGCTTCCAAGGGTCCCATGAGATGGAGCCTGCCCCTAATTCCTGAGACACTTTCAAAAGTTAGAATGGTATACCAACCATAGGTACCCAGGAACAGCTCTCCACACAGGCCCGGTTTGCTCCATCTCCTCTACGTTAAGGATAGAGAGTCTGATTCAGACTCAACCCTTCATCCTGACCAGGTTGTTTTCCATGGAAGATTACTTTTGCTCTCTCCGGTCCTACATAGCTGCCTACATCTTCTCCAGGGATAATTTCTGCATTGACCTTTGAGGTTTTCAGCAGGTTGAAGATCCCCTACATTCCTGTATTGTAAGAACAAATCTGTCCCTGCTCTTCTGAATACTTAAATTGATGGAACAATGTATGGTTAGTGTTATTAACATGTTCAATTAAAACCAAAACACTACCACATGGCCCTTATATTCTTCCATATAGACACTCATCATTACCTCTGGCTGGAGGTTTCCACAAGGGGCGAAGCCCAAGACAGTGTCCAAAATAAGTTCCCTTGCCCCTCATTTGCCTAAAGTCTGGGTTTCCTGGACACCCTTCCTGTGAAGCAGGATTGATCAAATAGGCCTGCCATTAATAATGCTCTTTTTCTCCTTTTTGAGGCCTACTGAACGTGAGGTATTGATTCTTTATGTGATTTGGAGTCATGTGAAACCCAAGCACCTTTTCTCGTCTTTGAAGAACTCATTAGACCCAAAGGATCCCTATTCGTACTTGATGGAGGTGAGGAGCCTAACAGAGGAAGCAAGAGACTTCATCCACAATGTCTGATCTTTTTGCCATTTTGGTTTTGGATGCACACATGGGATCTTTCTTTAGATCCATCAGGTGCTGAGATTCTAAGCCACAGCCTCACACAGAGCCGAGAGGATGATTTAGACACATCCTTTTCTAAAGCAATTAATCTAAGAGCCACGGGTGATGCTCATTCGTTTCCATTTGAAAGCAGTTTCTTCAGGCTTCACAAACTGGTGGTCTGAGGCAAAGACCTACCTGACATTCAGGTCAACAGAACAGTAGGTAAGCAAAAGTCACAAAGCAGGATTTCTCTACTGAGACTTTACTGGTCACACTGATATCTGAGTTTTCTGAGATCCTCCCCATTCATTTCAGGTATCCAGTAAATGGCCATGTCACAGAGCTGGGAGGTGGTACATATCTTGGACAAAAAAAAATGAGCCTATTCTGGAGAATGGCCAGAATTCAGGAAGAAAACAGAAACTAAGGAATATAGTAGGTGTTGCCCATCGATAAGGCAAGCAACAGTCCATTCATAAATTGGGCAGGATGTGTGCTGGAATGCTTTCTACTTGTCAGGACACATGCATTGATGCATTCACTTTTCTCATATCTACAACCACCGACAAAGTGGGATACACAGACATAGAATCACTCACCATGTCAAATGACTTATTAGAAACAGTCCACTCCAAACCAAACAAACTGCCTTTCCTACCTATTCTCAGAACATGAGACAAAACCATAAACTCACATCTACACCCACAAAGGCATATCTTTTACAAACATAGGTCTGTGAGTAACCAGAGTGTCCTCAGACTGATAGGCCATACTATGTTCCCCCGAAATGGCCTGTCCTGTCTCAGATCTGGTCTCATTTACCAACTCTCTAAAGTTTTCAGGAGACATCGGTGAGTCACTACCTGCTTTCTCAGGAAAGGCCCCTCTTCAGAGCTTTCCTGGCATTTAGTGATCCACAAGAAAGACTGACTCTGTCCTTGGTAAATCCAAACAAGTGAACCCACTGGGAAAGGGACTGGGACTGGCTCTTGGTGCGTGGCTTCCTGGATCCCAAGTTCAGAGGGTTCCATCACCAAAGAAGTGAGGTAGGTCACTTCCTTCAGGAACTGAATGAGGTCACTGCCTTGGCAACCACTTTGTTCTAACATTTGCTTCCAATGGCTCCATGACATGGAGGCTGCCCCTACTTCCTGTGTCACATTCACAAGTTAGAATGGTATACCAACCATAGGCACCCGGGAACAGTCAGAGTCTACTAGGGTATGGCTTACTGTCAGGAATTCAGTATTTCAAATAGAAAATAGGAAAATGAATCTAATGTGTATACAAATATATGCTAGACAAAAATCTTCCCACTGTCCTCTACAACAATGCCTTGATATTTCCTTCACCACAAGTAAGACACAATTAGTGGAGAATAGTTTGAAAATCTGTGAATATATATCTGGAAAAAAAATGAATGGAGTTCACAACCTTGGAGGTGGTAGAGGAATTTCCAAATGTAAAAGAAAGGATAAACACTCCACAAACATGGAGCTCTGGTGGCCTAATAAATTTTTGAGAAACTGCCTCTGAGTTTGGGCCCTTGAAATATTTGTTGTTGTCAGGAGCTTTAGCTTCCTTTGTAGTGAGACCATCAAATCTGGGTCAGCATCTATGTGACCTGGATGACATGGTTCCTTATTTTCTATTGAACATGAGGCAGCAGTTCTGAATTCTCTCTTTGTAGGTAAACTGAGGCCACTGGGGTCTAAGTGTCTAACCGTGTGGTCTGTGAAGCCATTTGGTCATACTCGAATTTTTGTGGTGTTATTTACTGCAGTACTCTGAGTTTGGTATTGGCTTCATGAAGTACAAGGAGATAAACTGGGACACAGTCCTAGAGGGAGTACTCTCATGTGTGGTGAGTGAGGGTCTGCAGGAGAATGCACCAACCAGGCTTCTATCCCAAAAAGCTTGCACCCATGTCCATAGCAACCTGATTCTGAACATTGCCATGAAACCTCTCCATATAACAAGATCCCTTTATTTGTAAGGGTCTGCTGGCTGCACCATGTCAGTCACAATCCATTTGGAAGCCAAGGGAAGATCCATGTGGCCCCACGACAGATGTTTTATCATACACCTGCCAACCACTGCTCTAGGCCCACTACTCAGCAGGCTCCAACTTTCTGGCATCTCTGTTCTACAACATTTTCATGAAACCCAGTCAATCAGGGCACTGTCTGGTATACTCGTGATCAGCAACAGACATCCAAAGATTCTCTAGTGCCACCTGTTCATAGGAATATCAAAAATTTTATGGTGTTTATCTAGCCAATTTTCAAGGATGAAGTTGGAGGCACTGTGGGTTTCAATTCATTCAGGAACCATGAAATAGTGAGGAAGCTCATTTCAATGAAAGCTCGGGACAACTCTTACAGGCAAGGCTTCCCAAGGAGTGGCCAAAAGGTCACATGAAGCCAGGCCCATTGAGGTTTACAATTGAGGTCCATGTGTGTTTTGACTCTCAACTATGGCTGCTAAGACTTTCTGAATAAAGTCATGTGATATCCTGGCTGAGAATCCCAGTGCTCTTTGGAAAGCCAACCTGGGCCTAGATCTCAGTCTCCAAGGGCAACTCTCATGTGTGGCCTCCTAAATTCCAAACACAATTCATGCCAATACGTCGCTGAGATCTGTTCCAGAACTCAGTCTCTAAAGGGAATCACACAAGAGTTAAAGCCCAGGTTGACCCTGGAATATTTTCCAACCGTAACACAAATGACCACAATTAAACCAAAACACTCCAACATGGCCCTCATCTTCTTCCATATAGACAGTCATAATAAACTCTGGTTGGAGGTTTCTATGAGGGGCGCAGCCCAAGACAGTGTTCAAAATAAGCTCACTTGCCACTCATTTGCCTAAAGTCAGGGTGGCATGGAAACCCTTCCTGTGAACGAGGGGTGATCAAATAGGCCTGCCATTAATACTGCTCTACTTCTCCAATTTGAGGCCTACTCTCTGTGGGGTATAGATTCTTTATGAGAATTGGGGTCATGAGAAAACCCAAGCACCTATGGGCTACCCTCTGAAGGGATTTGAAGAACCCATTTGAGTGAACCAAGGAGTTGGATCAAAAGACTTTAGATATAGGGTTTTGGTTAGAGAGTGAATGTAAATTTCAGCATATGTGAAGAGTCAGCCACAGTGATGAACTGGGGAAAATGTGTAGCAAAGCAGATATCAATAGAGATATTAGGAAATCAGGCAAAGTACAAAGAGAGTGATAGGATAAGACATTTTTAACAGGGTTGAGTTTGAATATACAATCTTAGGAAGAAACAAATATGTAGTCACCAATAGGAATGATATTCGAGATCATTAGTGAATCAGGACATGGATGTTGTTAGTAATACATGCTCACTTTCAATATAGGCTTTGGTACAATCATAAGTGTGACACTTGCATTTTTTGTCAGGAATATTACTGTGATGAAATGCATATGTATATCAGGTGACTAGAATATTTCTTCCACCATTTTTGAAAGCAATATTTTAAAGGCTTATAAATTAGTATTGGGGATACAAATAGGTATACCCTGGGTCTATGAATATAGAGATGATTCTTTAATAGACCATACTGTGAATAAATAATATAACTGGTTCAAAATTTAAATAATGGATTGAATTGATATCTGAAAATATACAAGAAATCTTACATTGATATACATACATTCATTCTGAACAGTTATACATCTAATGATAATATTAGTGTTACGGTTTATTATGAAGAGTGTGTGAGTTTTGTTTCAAAAGTGATTATGGAAATCGAAAATAATGTGTTTGGAAAGAATCTCATGAAAAGAACAGTCAAGAAACATGGAGGAATACATGTCTTCTCAAGTAGGAAGTGATTGAAATTGAACCAAATGCCTATAAATTTGTAAAATTGTGGATGAAATGATATATCCTATATTGCCCATAAACTGCAGAAATAGTAATGTACCAGTGTTGAATAAAAATGAACTTCAAAATACACATCATGTCCCATAGGTGTCTACTTGCATTGATGTTAAACTGGGTGAGTCACTGTAGAAATATTAGGATTTCTTAGCACCATTCCCTGAAGTTAGTTTTCAGTACTAGGAAACAAATATGTATTTCAGTGGATGTATATTTCTAAGAATAATCTTGTGAAAAATTGATTATATATCCCCATACAGGAACATGAATGAATTTAGGCAGTGTATAGTAAGACACTTATATTTCATATTTTTAAAATCTGGAGACTATATATATATAGACACAAACACACACACATTATAATGTAGCAATATATATGCCAATTGAAATTCATCATGAAAAATAACTCATCTGCATATCAAAAAATATTCATTATACTGAACATGGATTATGTATAATGTTGTTCATCTAGGAAGGTCACCCATGGGTTGAATTTTTAGTTCCAACAGCCTTTAGGAGAAGTGATCTCTTCTCACAATTTGTATCTGCCAAATCAGCCACCTCACAAGAATGTACGTGTGAAACCAGGTAGGATTCTATTTGTGCATATAAAAATACATGTGCTTAATAGGCTAAAGAGAAAGAGAGACAGAAATTCACATATTTCTTAACTTTAAAAACACATGGAGAATTATTTCAACAAATAATTGACTAGATTTATAACTCCTACCTTATATCATGCAAAAGGCAAGTACAACTACACACCATGCCTCTTCTGAACTGCTTGTATTTCTATTCTGTTTTGGTTATTTTTCTCATCATATTAGTATTAGTAGTCAGAGTCTATAAGGGTATGGGCTAGTGTCAAGGATTCAGTATTTCGAATGAAAAATTGAAAAATGAATCCAATGTGTATGCAAATATGTGCTACAAAAAAATCTTCCTTCTCTCATATAGAACAATGACTTGACATTACCATTGCCCCAAGTAAGTCACAATTAGAGGAGAAGAGTTAGAAAATCTGTAAATATATATCTGCAATGAAAATGCTCAGGAGTGCACAACCTTGGAGGTGGTAGAGGAGTTTCCAAAAGTAAGTGACATGGGAAATACTCCACAGACATGAAGATCTGCTGGCCTAAACACTTCTTGAGAAACTGCCTTTGAGGTTGGGCACTTGAAATATATGTTGTTTTCAGGAGCTTTCGCTTCCTTTATAGTGAGACCATCTAAGCTGGGTCTGCATCTATGTGACCTGGAGGACATGGCATCTTATTCTCCAATGAACATGAGGCAGCAATGCTGAATTCTCTCTTTGTAGGTAAACTATTGCCACTGGGGGCTAAGTGTCTCCCCGTGTGGACTGTGAAACCATTTGGTCATCTTCCACTTTTCGTGGTGTTTCTTGCTGCTGCACTGGTAGTTTGGTATTGGCATCACGAAATACAAGGAGTTCAACTGGGACACAGTGCTGGAGGGAGTTCTGTCACGTGTGGTACGTGTACCCTGGTCTACAGTAGAATGCACCAACCAGGCTTCTATCCCACATAGCTTGCCCCCTTGATCATAGCAACCTGATTCTAAACATTACTCTGAAACTTCTCCATATAACAAGATGCCTTTATATACAATGGTCTGATGGCTGCACCATGTCTGTCTCAAGACAATTGAAAGTCAATGGCAGATCCACATGGCCCCACCACAGATGTTTTATCACACACCTTCCCACCACTGCTCTAGGCCCACTACTCTGCAGTCTCCAACTTTCTGGCATCGCTGTTCTAAACATTTTCATGAAGCCCAGTCAATCAAGGCACTGTCTGGTATACTCATGATCAGCAAAAGTACATCAAAAGGTTCTCCAGTGCCATCTGGTCATGAAAATTTCTAAACATTCATGGTATTGATCTAGACAAATTTCAAGGATGAAGGTGGAGGCACTGTGGGTTTCAATTCATTCAGGGACCATTAAATGTTGAGGAAGCTCATTTCAATGAAAGATCTGGAGAACACTCACAGGCAAGGCTTCCCAAAGAGTGGCCAAAAGGTCACATGAAGCCAGGCCCATTGAGGTCTACAATGTGAGGTCCATGTGTGTTTTGACTCTCAACTATGGGTGCCAAGTCTTTCAGAATAAAATCATGTGATATCCTAGCTGAGATTCTCAGTACTCTTGGGAAAGCCACCCTGGGCCTAGATCTCAGTTTCAAAGGGCGACTCTCATGTGTGGCCTCCTGAAATCGCAACACAATTCATGGCAATACTTATCTGAGGTCAGTTCCAGAACTCATTCTCTAAGGGGAATCACACCAGTGTTCAAGCCCAGTTGGACCCAGTCATCTCTTCCATCTGCCACACAAATGACCACAATTAAAACCAAAACACTCCCACATTGTCCTCATCTTCTTCCACATAGACACTCCTCATAACCTCTGGCTGGAGTTTTTCATGAGGGGCACAGCCCAAGACAGTAGCCCAAATAAGCTTTCTTGCCCCTCATTTGCCTAAAGTCAGGGTGGCCTGGACACCCTTCCTGTGAACCAGGAGTGATTAAATAGGGCTGCCATTAATACTGCTCCACTTCTCCACTTTGAGGCCTTCTTACTGTGGGGTTTAGTTTCTTCTTTTTAAAAAAATTGAAATTCAATTGGAAAGTTAAAAAAAATTGTATTGCAGAATATTAAATTTCTTATGCAAAAGCCTTTATCTTGTTTGTGAGGGAAACCTTGATGCCTTGCCAATCTGGTTATATGGAGACACTGAAAATTTTCTGTTACATACTACATGGATGAATGGCTACAGCACATCGTTTTTTCAAACTGAAAGGCAGATAACAGCAAGTAAGATAACAAATAAAAGCCAATTTTATTAAAAAATAAAGTTGTAAAATGTCTCAAATATTGGAAATTAAATTCCTATTTTTTCTTTTTTTTTGGTTGTTCAAAAGCTCATGCTATATCATCTTTCATACATTTGACTCATTTGGGTTATGAACTCCCATTTTTACCCCAATACAAATCGCAGAATCACATCAGTTACACACTCACGTTTTTACATAATGGCATATTAGTGATTGTTGTATTCTGCTACCTTTCCTATTCCCTACTATCCCCCTCCTTTCCCCAACCATCTACCCTCTATACCTCATCTGCTATTGTTCAATTCTCTCCCTTGTTTCCCCCCCTTTCCCCTCACAACCTCTTATATGGAATTTTGTGTAACATTTAGTGTCTCCTACCATTTCCATATGCTTTCCATTCTCTCTCCCTTTCTCTCCCCCCACTCATCTCCATTTAGTGTTAATATTTTCCTCATGCTCTTCTTCCCTGTTCTGTTCTTATTTGCTCTCTTTATATCAAAGAAAACATTTGGCATTTGTTTTTTAAGGATTGGCTAGCTTTGCTTAGCATTATATGTTCTAATGCCATCCATTTCCCTTCAAATTCAATGATTTTTGTCATTTTTTAATGCTGTATAATACTCCATTGTGTATAGATGCCCCTTTTTTTATCCATTCGCCTATTGAAGGTCATCTAGTTTGGTTCCACAGTTTAGCTATTATGAATTGTGCCGCTATGATTAGTGATGTGGCAGTATCCCTATAGTGCGCTCTTTTAAGATCCTCAGGGAATAGTCCGAGAAGTGAGATAGCTGGGTCAAATGGTGGATCCTTTCCCTGCTTTCCCAGGTATCTCCATACTGCTTTCCAAATTGGCCTCAACATTTTGCAGTCCCACCAGCAGTGTACAAGTGTACCCTTTTCCCCACATCCTCGCCAACACTTATTGTTGTTTGTTTTCATAATGGCTGCCAATCTTACTGGAGTGAGATGGTATCTTAGGGTGGTTTTGACTTGAATTTCCCTAACTGCTAGAGATGGTGGGCATTTTTTCATGTTCTTGTTGATGGATTGTATGTCCTCCTCTGTGAAATTTCTGTTCAGGTCCTTGGCCCATTTGTGGATTGGTTTATTTGTTATCTTATTGTTTAATTTTTGAGTTCTTTGTATATTCTAGATATTAGGGCTCTATCTGAAGTGTGAGGGGTAAAAATTTGTTCCCAAGATGTAGGCTCTCTATTTACCTCTCTTATTGTTTCTCTTGTTTCGAAAAAAACTTTTTAGTTTAAGTAAGTCCCATTTGTTGATTCTTGTTATTAACTCTTGTGCTATGGCTGTCCTATTAAAAATTTTGGAGCCCAACCCCACAGTATGTACATCGTAGCCAAATTTTTCTTCTATTAGATGCAGTGTCTCTGATTTTATATCTTGCTCCTTGATCCATTTAGAGTTAACTTTTGTGCATGGCGAGAGAAAGGGATTCATTTTCATTTTGTTGCATATGGATTTCCAATTTTCCCTGGACCACTTGTTGAAGATGCTATCCTTCCTCCATTGCATGCTTTTAGGCCCTTTTTCAAATATAAGAAAGTTGTACTTTTGTGGATTGGTTTCTGTGTCCTCTATTCTGTACCATTGGTCCAGCTGACTTTTGTGATACCAGTACCACGCTGTTTTTGTTACTATTGCTTTGTAGTACAGTTTGAACTCTGTTATCGCTATACATCCTGATTCACACTTCCTGCTTAGAATTGCTATTGCTATTCTGTGTCTATTGTTTTTCCATATGAAATTCATGATTGCTTTATATATTTCTACAAGAAATGCCATTGGGATTTTGATTGGCATTGCATTAAACCTGTAGAGAACTTTGGGTAATATCGCAATTTTGATGATGTTAGTTCTGCCTATACATGAACAGGGTACATTTTTCCATCTTCTAACATCTTCTTCTATCTCTTTCTTTAGAGTTATGTAACTTTCATTGTATAAATCTTTCACCTCTTTTTTTAGGTTGATTCCAAGTATCTTATTTTCTATGAGGATATTGTGAATGGAGTGGTTTTCCTCATTTCAATTTCAGAAGTTTTGTTGCTGATATACAGGAATGCCTTTGATTTTTTCTTGTTGATTTTATATACTGGCACTTTGCTGAATTCATTTATTAACTCTAGCAGTTTCTTTGCATACCCTTTAGGGTTTGTTAAATATATTATCATGTCATCCTCAAATAGCGAATATTTAAGTTCTTCTTTTTCTATTTTTATGCCTTTAATTTCTTTTGTCTGTCTAATTGCTCTGGCTAGTATTTCAAGAACTAAACTGAATAGAAGTGGTGATAGAGGGCATCTCTGTCTTGTTCCAGATTTTAGAGGGAATGCCTTCAGTTTTTCTCCATTTAGGATGATGCTAGCCTGAGGTTTAGCATATATAGCTTTTACCATGTTGAGGTAAGTTCTTGTTATCCCTAATTTTTATAGTGTTTTGAACATAAAGGAATGCTGTACTTTGTCAAACGCTTTATCTACATCTATCGAGATGATCATATGGTTATTGTCTTTAAGTCTATTGATGTGGTGGATTACATTTATTGATTTCCATAAATTGATCCAGGCTTGCATCCCAGGGATGAATTCTACTTGATCATGAAGCACAATTATTTTGATATGCTTTTGTATTCAATTCACCATGATTTTATTGAGAATTTTTGCATCCAAGTTTATTAGAGGTATTGGTCTGTAGTTTTCTTTCTTTGAAGTGTCTTTGTCTGGTTTTGGAATCAGGGTGATGTTGGCCTCATAGAATGAATTTGGAGGAACTCCTTCTTTTTCTATTTTTTGAAATTGCTTGAAAAGTATTGGTATTAATTCTTCTTTGAGGGTTTTGTAGAACTCCACTCAATACCTATCCGTTCCAGGGCTCTTTTTGGTTGGTTGTCTTTTGATGGTTTCTTATTTTTCTTCCTTTGTTATTGGTCTATTTAAATTGTTGGTGTCTTCCTGACTCAATCTGGGCAGATCATATGACTTAAGAAATTTATCGATATCTTCTTTATCTTCTATTTTATTGGAATATAGGGTTTCAAAATACTTTCTAATTATCTTCTGTGTTTCTGTAGTGTGTGTTGTGATATTTCCATCTTTATTCCATATGTTAGTAATTTGAGTTCTCTCTCTTCTTCTCTTCGTTAGCATGGCTAAGGGCCTGTCGAACATATTTATTTTTTCAAAGAACCAACTCTTATTTATTTCAATTTTTACAATGTAGATTTTTTGTTTCAATTTCATTGATTTCTCCTCTAATTTCAATTATTTCTTGTCTTCTACTACATTTGATGTTGTTTTGCTCTTCCTTTTCTAGGTTTTTGAGGTGTAGTGTGAGTTCATTTATTTGTTGTTGTTTTTTTCTTTTTTTGAGGAAAGAATTACAAGAAATGAATTTCCCTCTTAAAACGGCTTTCATTGTGTCCCATACAATCCGGTATGTTGTGTCTCTATTGTCATTTGTCTCTAAGAATTTTTTTATCTCCTCCTTTATGTCTTCTGTAACCCACTGATCATTCAGTAACATATTGTGCATTTTCCATGTGATGTAGAATTTTTCCTTCCTTTTTTTTTCATTGATTTAAAGTTTCAATCCATTATGATCAGATATGGTGCATGGTGTTATCTCCATACCTTTATATTTACTAAGAGTTTCCCTATTGCATAATATATGGTCTATATTGGAGTAGGATGAATGTGCTGCTGAGAAGAACGTGTATCCACTTGATGATGGTTGATATATTTTATATATGTTGGTTACGTCTAGGTTATTGATTGTGCTATTGAGTTCTATAGTATCTTTATTCAGCTTTTGTCTGGAGAAAGGCAAGAGACTTCATCCACTATGACTGCCCTTTTTGCCATTTTAGTTTTGGATGCACACATGGGATCTTTCTTTAGATCCATCAGGTGCTGAGAATCTAAGCCACAGGCTCACACAGGGCCAAGATGCAGATTCAGAAACATCCCTTTCCAAAGCAATTAAGCAAAGAGCCACAGGTGATGCCCATTTATTTCCATTTGAAAACTGTTTTCTTCAGTCTTCACAAAGGGGTTGCCGGAGGCAAAGACCTTCCTGACATTCAGGGCAACAGACAGGGAAGCAAAAGGCCCAAAGCAGGGTTTCTCCACTGAGACTTTCTTGGTCACACTGATATCTGAGTTTTCTGAGATACTCGCCATTCCCTTCAGCTATCCAGTACATTTCCATGTCACAGTGCTTGGGGTGGTACATATCTTGGACACAAAACCATGAGCGTATTCTAGAGAGTGGCCAGAATTCAGGAAGAAAACAGGAACTTAGGAAGATGGCGAGTGTTGCCCATTTATAAGGCAAGCTGCAGTTCATTCATAAATTGCACAGGATGAATGCTGGGAAGCTTTCTAGTAGACTGGACAAATCCCTTGATGCATTTTCTTTTCTAATGTCTACAACCACGGACACAATGGGATATATAGACACAGAAACACTCGCCTTGTCAAATGACTTACTAGAAACAGTCCACTCCAAAACTAACAAACCACCTTTCCTACCTATTCTGAGAACAGGAGACAAAACAACAAACCCACAACCACACCCACAAAGGCACCTCCTTCTCCCAGTAGGTCTCTGACTATCCAGAGTGTCCTCTGACTGGTGGGCCATGATATATTCCCCCATATTGGGGTGTCCTGTCTCTGATCTGGTCTCCGTGGCCAACTCTGTGATGCTGTCAGAAGCCAGCGATGAGCCACTACCTGCTTTCTCAGGAAAGGCCCCTCTTCAGATCTTCCTGGCATTTGGCCAACCTCACATCAGTATGTACCAAGAAAGACTGACTCTGTCCTTGGTAAATCCAAACAAGTTTGACCACTGGGACTTGCACTGGGACTGGCTTTGGGTGCCTGGCTTCCTGGATCCCATGTTCAGAGAGTTTCATCACCAAGGAAGTAAGTTGAGTTCATTTCCTTCAGGAACTGAATATTAGGATTAGTAGTCAGATTCTAGTAGGGTATGGGTTGGTGTCAGGGATTCAGTATTTCAAATGGAAAATAGAAAAATTAATCTAATGTGTATGCAAACATGTACTACAGGAACAACTTCCCACTCTCTTCCAGAACAATGGTTGACATAACCATCACTCCAAGTAAGACACAATTAGAGGAGAGGAGTTAGAAAATCTGTGAATACATATGAGAAATGTAAAATGCTCAGAAGTTCACAACACTGGAAGTAGAAGAACAGTTTCCAAAAGTAAGGGAGAGGGTAAACACTTCACAAACATGGAGCTCTGCTGGCCTAAAGACTTCTTGAGAAACTTCCTCTGTGGTTGGGCACATGAAATATTTGTAATTGTCAGGAAATTTAGTTTCGTTTGTAGTGACACCATGAAATCTGGGTCTGCATCTATGTGACCTGGAGGACATGGTTCCTTATTTTCTAATGAAAATGAGGCAGCAGTTCTGAATTCTCTCTTTGTAGGTAAACTGTGGCCACTGGGAGCTAAGTGTCTTCCCGTGTGGTCTGTGAAGCCATTTGGTCATGCTCCAATTTTCAGGGTGTTTCTTACTCCTGAACTGGGAGTTTTGTATTAGATTCATGAAATACAAGGAGTTCAACTGGGACACAATGATAGAGGGAGTTCTGTCACGTGTGGTTTGTCATGGTCGACAAGAGAATGTACGAACCAGGCTTTAATCCCACATAGCTTTCCCACTTGACTATAGCAACCTGATTCTGAACATTGCCCTGAAACCTCTCCATATAAAAAGATGCCTTTACATATAAGGGTCGGCTGCCTGCACCATGTCAGTCGCAAGTCTTTTGGAAGCCAATGGAAGATCCAGGTGATCCTACCAAAAATATTTATTTACACACCTACAGTCCACTGCTCTATGCCCACTACTCAGCAGGCTCCAACTTACTGGCATCTCTGTTCTACAACATTTTCACGAAACCCAGTCAATCAAGGCACAGTTTGGTACCATCATGATCAGCAACAGGACATTCAAAGTTTATCCAGTGCCACCTGGTCATGGAAATTTCAAAAATTTCATGGTATTTATCTAGCCATTTTCAAGGATGAAGTTGGAGGCACTGTGGGTTTCAATTAATTCAGGAACCATTAAATGGTGAGGAAGCTCATTTCAATGAAAGCTCTGGAGATCACTCACGGGGAAGGCTTCCCAAAGAGTGGCCAAAAGGTCACATGAATCCAGGCCCATTGAGGTATACAAAGTGAGATCCATGTGTGTTTGTATTCTCAACTAAGGGTCCCAAGTCTTTAAGAATTAAATCATGTGATATCCTGGCTCAGAATCCCCGAGCACTGTGGAAAGCCATCCTGGGCCTAGATCTCAGATTACAAGGGTGATTCTCATGCGTGACCTCCTAAAATCCCAACACTATTTTTTGCAATACTTCTCTGAGGTCAGTTCCAGAACTCAGTCTCTAAGCGTAATCACACCAGAGTTCAAGCTCCGGTGGACACAGTCATCTCTTCCAACTACCACACAATTGACCACAATTAAAACCAAAACACTCCCATATGGCCCTCATCTCCTTCCATATAGACACTCATCATAACCTCTGGCTGGAGGTTTCCATGAGGGGCGCAGACCAAGACAGTATCCACAATAATCTACCTTGCCCCTCATTTGCCTAAAGTCAGGGTGGCCTGGACACGCTTCCTGTTAACCAGGAGTGATCAAATAGTCCTGATGTTAATACTGTTCTGCTTGTCCAATTTGAGCCCTACTGACTGTCAGATATTGATTCTTTATGTGAATTGGAGTCATGAGAAAACCCAAGCACCTATGGGCTAGCCTCTGCAGGTTTTGAAGAACTCGTTTGACCCAAAGGATTCCTATTCTCACTTGATGGAGGTCAGGAACCTTACAGAGGAAGGCGAGAGACTTCATGCCAATGACTGCACTTTTGGCCATTTTGGTTTTGAATGCACGCATGGGAAATTTCTTTAGATCCCTCAGGTGCTGAGAATCTAAGCCACTGCCTCATACAGAGCCAAGGGGCTGATTCAGACACATCCCTTTTCAAAGCAGTTAAGGAAAGAGCCACATGTATGCCCAATAATTTCCATTTGAAAACTGTTTTCTTCAGGCTTCACAAAAGGGTGGCCTGAGTCAAAGACCTTCCTGAAATTCAGGAAAACAGAACAATAGGTAAGCAAATGGTCCAAAGCAGGGTTGCTCCACTGAGAATTTCCTGGTCACACTGATACTTGAGTTTTCTGAGATGCTTGCCATTTCTTTCAGCTATCCAGTACATGGCCAGTCACAGAGCTTGAAGGTGGTACATATCGTGAACAAAAAACCATGGTCCTATTCTGTAGAGTGGCCAGAATTCAGAAAGAAAACAGGAACTTAGGAATATAGCAGGTGTTGCGCATCAATAGGGCAAGCTACAGTCCATTCATAAATGGGGCAATTTAAATGCTGAGAAGCTTTCTACTAGACAGGACACATCCATTGATGCATTCTCTTTTCTAATGCATACAACCACGGACACAGTGAAATACTGAGACATAGAAACACTCGCCATGTCAAAAGACTTACTAGAAACACTAAACTTCAATCCAAACAAACCGACTTTAATACCTATTCTAGGAAAATGAGACAAAACCACAAACCCACAACCACACCCACAAAGGCACCTCCTTCCCCCAAGTAGGTCTGTGACTATCCAGAGTGTCCTCTGACTTGTGGGCCATAATATGTTCCCCCAAATTGGCCTGTCCTGTCTCAGATCTGGTCTCCTTGGCCAACTCTGTGAAGTTCTCAGTAGCCAGCGGTGAGCCACTACCTGCTTTCTCAGGAAAAGCCCCGCTTCAGAGATTTCCTCTCATTTGGCCTTCCTCACATCTGTAGGTACCAACAAAGACTGACTCTGTCCTTGCTGAATCCAAACAAGTGAGACCACTGGGACTGGGACAGGTACTGGCTCTGGGTGCCTGGCTTCCTGGATCCCAAATTCAGAGAGTTTCATCACCAAGGAAGTTAAGTGAGGTCCCTTCCTTCAGAAATTGAATGAGGTCACTGTCTTGGCAACCACTTTGTCCTAACTGTTGCTTTCAAGGGTCCCATGATATGGAGGCTGCCCCTACTTTCTGTGACACTTTCACAAGTTAGAATGGTATATCAACAATAGGCACCCAGGAATAGATCTCCACACAGGCCTAGTTTGGTCCAACTTCTCTACGTTAAGAAGAGAAGCTGATTCATACACAACCTTTTATCCTGACCAGGTTGTTTGCCATGGAAGATGACTTTTGGTCTCTCAGGTCCTTCATAGCTGCCTACCTCTTCTCCAGGGATCATTTCTGCATGGACCTTTGAGGTTCTCAGCAGGTGGAAGATTCCCTACATTTCAGTATTGTAAGATCAACTCTTTCCCTGCTCTTCTGTAAAGTTAGATTGAGGGAACAGTGTATGGTTATGGTTAATAACATGTTCGGTTTGGGTTAGAAATCATTCTGCTGGATGAATAATGGTATTGGGAACTTGCTATGTGTATAAGAATATATAGGTGAAATATATGTATGAAAACAGAAATGTAAGTATGATTTGAAGTCCAGAAGGGCATTGGGCTCTTGATTTGGATATGCAGCTTTGAATTACGTTCTGCAGAGGTGTCTCAATTAAATCGATATACAATGCCATAGGACCTTGTACCTTGGATGAATTAATGTAGAAGGAACATCTAGTCGAAAAGGGATAGTCCGTAGTGAAAGGTTAATAAAATAGGTACTTGTCACTTCCTGTTTTTCTGTATGCTTAACAAAACACTGTTGAAATCTTGAGAAATGTTTGCTAATCTTGTTTCCAGAATGTTCTGTTCCCAACTGCCAAACTGCAGAATGTACTCCCTCACTCAGTGTCATGCAAACCGCCCACATGCCCTCACCCATTAGTAAACTTCCCTCTCTTCCCTCTCCAAGGAAAGTATATAAGCTGTGCTTAAGGTGTTCTCAGGGCTCTCTGCTCTATTTAAGTGAGTTCTGAGCCACAGCATGCTGAACCCCAAATAAACCCATTGCTGTTGCATGAGACAGACTCTTGGTGGTCTCTTCCTTCGACACTCGCCCGACCTTTACATATTGAGGTTCCACCGAGTTCTGGCAGTGGCAGACGAGAGACCCCAATGGGCTCCTCTCCGAGCAAGTAAGGCGCCTCTTTCTGGTTTCAGGTTTCATG
The DNA here is from genome assembly GCF_048772815.1 of Callospermophilus lateralis. Lineage (NCBI taxonomy): Eukaryota > Metazoa > Chordata > Mammalia > Rodentia > Sciuridae > Callospermophilus > Callospermophilus lateralis. Next base: position 209,284 of record NW_027517344.1, read on the forward strand.
TTAGGGGTTGGCAAAATCTCTGGCGATGAAGAGCCTGAGCTCCCTCCGAAGGTGGCTGAGAGACGTGTCACGGAGACACAGGGCACCTCCCTGAGGGACGCCGCAGAAAACTCGGGAAATTAAGGAACAATAGTCTCCTCAACTCAGTGATATTTTGTTTCAGATTCGGTATTGTCATCCCATCGGGTTTTGCCGGCTACTCATTCCTGGTTTCAGTGTTTGACGTCCATTGCCTGTGTTTATGGTCTTGTCTTATCTGTGTCATGTCTCCTTGCTTTTGCTGTTTGTGTACCTTTCATTATGGGACAGAGCAGTTCAATGCCTCTGTCCCTGACCCTTGATCACTGGAACAAAGTCCGCTTAAGAGCTCAGAATCTTTCTTGTTTTAGTAAAATGCTGGACCTAGCAGAATCTCTGTGCCTCAGAATTGCCCACCTTTGAATTCGGATGGCCCCTAGAAGGATCTTTCTACTTTGCACTAATTTAAAAATTCAGAGATATTATCTCAGCCGGGGACACATAGCCATCTGGATCAACAGCCATATATCTTAACTTGGCAGAACATCTGCAAATCTCCTCCTCCATGGGTGAAGCCTTTCCTTGCCCCTGCCTCTGCTCCTACTCCTTCCCCCATGATCTCTCAAACCCTCTCAACCTCCTCCTCCTCCACCCCCTGTTCTCCCCGAGTCACAGATTTGACTCTACTGGACTCTTCTTCCCTTACTAATCCCCTGCCCTTGTCCCCTAACCCACAACACCCTCAAATGGATTTCCCTGCTGCTGACTCAGCCTCTTTACCATTGGAGGAAGCTAAGCCGGTAATAGGGTCTGATAATGGACCGGTGTTCATGGCCCAGGTAAGTAAGGGGTTAGCCAGGAACCAGGGAATTAATTGAAAGTTATATTGTGCTTATAGATACCCGAGTTCAGGACAGGCAGATAGAATAAATTGAACCATTAAAGAGACCTTAAGAAAATTAAACTTAGAGAACAGCATAAAAGATTGGACTATGCTCCTGCCTTATGCAATGTTTCATGCAAGAAATACTCCCTCTGTTTCTTTGAGTAACCTTAGCCCCTGTGAAATTCTCTATTGTTGCCCTCCTGCAGTAAGGGACCTAAGCCCGACTCAAAGACCTAACCATTCCATCCACACCCCCTTGCTTGACAGACTTAAAGCTCTAAAAAGAACTCAGTGATACCTGTGTAAACAGCTGGCCACTGCCTATCAAACTGGGGACAAAGGGACTCCACATCGATATCAAGTAAGAGACTTCATCTACGTAAGACGACATCAGGTATCATGCTTGAAACCCCGCTGGAAAGGACCATAGCCGGTGCTACTTATAACACCTACAGTGGTAAAGGTAGACGGAATCAATTTCTGGATCCATGCCTCTCATCTCAAGCCTGCGCCCTGTCCAGACTCTGGCTGGAAACTGGAAAAGACTGGTAAAACCTTCAAATTGCGTATTCGCCATGTGGATAAGTCTGTGGACTCTCTCCTTGGCCACAAGTAGTCCTAAGCCACATCAGCCCATTCAGCAGTGATGGCTGATCACAAATCCTACTGGAAAAGAAGTATAATCTATCTCACATACAGCCCCCTGAGGGACCTGGTGGCCATCACTCCTCCCAGACATTTGTCAGCTGGCTATAGGTCTTACCTATTGGGATATCCCTGATGAAGAGGATACCACTAAAATTCCATTAAATTACTTCTGTACCATAGATAATGGAAACAAACATTATGGATGAAGGGACATGCAAGCCAGATGCAGGTTGGCTAGCCTAGATTACTATGTTTGCCGGGCAGACTCTCAAAGCCACAGTCACGGCTGTGTGGGGGGAAAGCCGACTTCTTCTGTAAGTCATGGGGATGTGAGCAAACAGGGGCTGCCTGATGGAACCCAAACTCCTCATCAAATTCAGTACACATCATTGGCCATATTACCAATTAGATAAGAAGAACCGATGGCCCCCAGAGGGGTCTCTAGATCCTCAAATTCTGCGTGACCTTTTCCCTCCTTCACTCACATCCTGAACTATGCTTCTCCAATAGATCCTCACCCTCAGCCTTCTGCTCCAGACACTCTGCTGTCACTCCCACCCCAGCAACCTGATTTCTCCCCTCCAATTACTAGATCAAAAACCCAAACCTCTGCCGGTTCTCAGACCATTGCCTCCTTGCTGAGGCAGCAGTTACTGAAGTACCCCTCCACCCACTCACTCCTCTCTTGTCCTGTCAGTGCCTGCACCGGGTCCCGCCAGGTCTTCTTACCAGCTAAACCAAAGCTCAAACCAGCTGAGGAGAGCCCTCAGTCCCCTATCTAAGATGTAATAAAAATGGCCTTTAAAGTTGGTTTGTCATCACTGAAAACAGTTTACTAATAATTAAACGTCCCTCATATGCGTTTTGAGATACTCACTCCCATCATCCTCTCTGCTCTACCTGTTCTACTGCTCAAGTTTTTGTTGCTAGGAAAATCTCAAACCCGTTTCCCATTATTCTTTTACATCTCTCCTTCCTCATTCTCAGATCCACGGAGCTGATCTCAGCCCACCTTCCCCGTCTTCCCCCTCTGCACTAGGCCCACAGAAAAGTCTTAACTGACCTTCTCCAGAAGTCTTCACCATGGCTGACTTTAGGACTTTCAGCAAAAGAGTCCCTATAAAAGAGTTCAATGTAGATAAACTTCCTCTTTTCGTGTTGCCCTGTTCTACTTGGCCAGTGGCTAAAAAAATCAGCACTTCTCAGGTAGACACCCTTTTACTAGTTTTTCACAAAATATGTGAACAAGGCCTCTGTCCTTGAGCTGGGGATTCACAGAGATGGCTACATTTCTAAGATAAAGAAGTTACCAACTGGGCTCCATGGTAACAGCTGGCAGGGGTAAAATAAGAAAGGGAAAAAAAAGCTCTCCCCCTCCCAGGTGTCCTTTAAAAGTTAACTTGCCCAGAACAGGGGAAAAACAGGAACAAATACTGCGTTTTTGAACTTCTGCAGACTGTGAGCTTCTGAGCACCTTCCCTTACATGTTGGGTACAAAATTCTGAAACTACCTAAACTTGAGTTTCAGGGGATTAATTGATTACAACAGAAGCAATGCCCTCTGAATCCGGTTGCAACCAAATAGGACTGTTTCCCTGTCTTTAGTGCTATCTTAGGTGCCTCGCCTTGTCCGTCCTTACAACAGAATAATTCTATATACTTAAACCTTGTTTATGTTTTCATGAAATGGTCAACAGATGTGATTAATCGTGTAATGGTGCAGATGTTTCCCAGAGTGCTCTATTATGAAGCAGGTTCATTTGAAGATCAAATAGGGGGACATACAACCAGGTTCCACTGGGAGCATATATCCCTCACTTTAGCCATCATATTAGGAATAGGATTTGCTGCACGGGTGGGCCCAGGAACCACTGCCCTTGTCCATGTGACACAATAAATGACCCAATTAGAAGCAGCAATAGACCAAAACTAAGATATTAGAAACCACCATCAGAGCTTTGCATGAAACTTTAACCTCTCTCTCTGAAGTTGTTTTACAGAACAGTTGAGGTTTGGACCACCTCTTCATTAAAGAAGGGGGCCTTTGTGCTGCATTGAAGGAAGAATGTTGTTTTTATGCCGAACATACTGGAGTTGTAATAAAATCTATGAGTAAATTAAAAAGACACATTAAAGAGCATCAACAAGAGAGAGAGAGACCCAAAAAGGATTGTTTGAGTCTTGGTTCACACAGTGCCCCTGGTTAACTACGTTTTTATCAACCCTGGCAGGTCCAATAATAATCCTCATATTATTGATAACTATAAAACCCTGTTTTCTCAACCGTGTAATTTCTTTTCTCCAGGCTCAAATTGGACGAGTTAAACTTATGGTAATACCCCACTAGGAGACATAGAATGTGAAACCCCCCAATGATAATTTTTATGATTAAAAGTAGCCAGAAAAAGAAGTGAGGAATGAAAGGTTAATAAAATAAGTACTTGTCACTTCCTGTATTTCCCTATGCTTAACAAAAAACTGTTGAAATCTTGAGAAATGCTTGCAAAACTTCTTCCCAAAATGTGCTGTCCCCAACTGCCAAACTACAGAATGTACTCCCTCACCCAGTTGCATGCAAACTGCCCACTCGTCGTGACCCATCAATAAACTTCCCTCCCTGCCTTCTCCAGGGAAAGTATACAAACTCTACTTAGGCCATTCTCAGGGCTATCTGCTCTATTAAAGTGAGCTCTGAGCCCCAGCATGCTGGAAACCCAATAAACCTTTTGCTGTATCATGAGTACTCTGTTGGTCGTCTCCTTCTCCGAAGCTTGCCCGACATTTACTTGGATGATTGAATGTAGAAGAGAACATCCAGTGAAAAAGGTATAGTTGGTAGGATTAGGAAGATAGTCAGTAGGTTTAGGAAGAAGAGTGAGTATAGAATTTAGAACAAAAGTTCTTTAGCAATACGGTTTCAGTTAGAGAGTGAATGTAAATGTGAGCACAGTTGAAGAGTCAGTCACAATGATGAACTGGGGAAAATATGTAGGAAAGCAGATATCAATAGAGACATTATGAAATCAGGGAAATTACAAAGTGAGTGACAGGACTAGATATTTTGAAAAGGATTGAGTTTGAATATATAATCTTAGGAAAAAACAAATATGTAGACACCAATAGGATTGATATTTGAGAGCATTAGGCAAATTTCAGGTGCATGAATATTTCTGAGAATAATCTTGTGAATAGTTGATTATAAATCCAGATACATGAACATGAATGAATTTAGGGAGTGTATATGAGACACATATATTTCATTTTTTGAAATATCTGGAGAGTGTGTGTGTATATATATATATATATATATATATATATATATATATATATATATATATATATATACACACACACACACAAAACACACACAGACAAAAAAGTAGCAATATATATGTCAATCAAAATTCATCATATAATATATATTATCCACAGATCTAAAAATATTCATTTTACTGAACATGGATTTTTGTTCAACTAGAAAGCTCACCCATATGTTGAATATTCAGTTTCAATGGGGTTTAGTAGGAGTGATCTTTTCTCTCAATTTGTATCTGCCAAGTCAGCCACCTCACAAGAATGTACGTGTGGTACCAGGTAGCCAACCTGATTCTGAACATTGCCCATAAACCTATCCATATAACAAGATGCCTTTACATATAAGGGTCTGCTTGCTGTACCCTGTCAGTCACAAGGCATTTGCAAGCCAATGGCAGATCAACATGGCCCCACCACACATGTTTTATCACACACCTTCACACCACTGCTCTAGGCCCACTAATGAGCAGGCTCCAACTTACTGGCATCACTGTTCTACACAATTTTCATGAAACAAAGTCAGTCAAGGCACTGTCTGGTACACTGATGGTCAGCAACAGGATATCCAAAAGTTCCCCAGTGCCACCTGGTCATGGGAATTTCAAAAATTTCATGGTATTTATCAAGCCATTTGTCGAGGATGAAGTTGGAGGCTCTTTGGGTTTCAATTTATTCAGGAACCATTAAATGTTGAGGAACCTCATTTCAATGAAAGCTCTAGAGAACACTCACAGGCAAGACTTCCCAAAGTGTGGCCAAAAGGTCACATGAAGCCAGGCCCATTGAGGTCTACAATGTGAGGTCCATGTGTGTTTTGACTCTCAACTGTGGCTGCAAAGTCTCTCAGAATAAAATCATGTGATATCCTGGCTGAGATTCCCAGTGCTCTGGGGAAAGCCACCCTGCACCTAGATCTCAGGTTCCAAGGGCGACTCTCATGCATGGCCTAGTAAAAACCAAACACAATTCATAAAAATACTTCTCTGAGGTCAGTTCCAGAATTCATTCTCTAAGAGGAATCACAACAGAGTTCAAGCCCAGGTGGACCCAGTCTTTTCTTCTAAGTGCCACACAAATTACCACAATTCCAAACAAAACGCTCCCACATAACCCTTTTCTTCTTCCATATAGACACTCATCATAACCTCTGGATGGAGGTTTCCATGAGGGGCGCAGGACAGGACAGTGTCCAAAATAACCTCCCTTGCCCCTCATTTGCCTAAAGTCAGTGTGGCCTGGAAATCCTGACTGTGAAACAGGAGTGATCAAATCGTCCTGCCGTTAATACAGCTTGGCTTCTCCAATTTGAGGCCTACTGACTGTAGGGTTTAGATTCTTCATGTAAATTGGGGTCATGAGAAAACCCAAGCACCTATGGGATAGCCTCTGCAGGGCTTTGAAGAACTCTTTTGAAACAAAGGATCCCTATTCTCACTTGATGGATGTCAGGAACCTTAGAGAGTAAGGCGAGAGTCTTCATAAACAATGACTGCTCTTTTGGCCATTTTGGTTTTTAATGCACCCATGGGATCTTTCTTTAGATCCATCAGGTGCTGAGAATCTAAGCTACAGCCTAACACAGGGCCAAGAGGCTGATTCAGACACATCCCTTTCCAAAGCAATTAAGCAAAGAGCCACAGGTGTTGCCCATTCATTTCCATTTGAAAACTGTTTTCTTCAGGCTTCACAAAGGGGTGGCCTGAGGCAAAGAACTTCCTGACATTCAGGGCAATAGAACAATAGGTAAGCAAAAGGCCCAAAGCAGGGTTTCTCCACTGAGATTTAATGGTCACACTAATATCTGATTTTTCAGAGATGCTCGCCATTCCTTTGAGCTATCCAGTACATGGTCATGGCACAGAGCTTGGAAGTGGTACATACCTTAGACATAAAACCATGAGCCTATTCTGGAGAGGGGCAGAAGTCCAGAAGAAAACTGAAACTTAGGAAGATTGCAGTTGTTACCCATCGAAAAGGCAATCTGAAATCCATTCATAAATTGGACAGGATGAATGCTGGGAAGCTTTCTACTAGACAGGACACATCCATTGATGCATTTTCTTTTCTAATATCTGCAACCACGGACACAGTGTGATAGACAGACATAGAAACACTCGCCTTGTCAAATGACTTACTAGAAACAGTTCATTCCACACCAAAAAAAGCGCCTTGCCTACCTATTCTCTGAACATGAGACAAAACCAGAAACCCACCCCCACACCCACAAAGGCACCTCCTTCCCCCAAGAAGTTCTGTGACTATCTGGAGTGTCCTCTGACTGGTGAGCCATACTATATTCCCATGGAATGGCCTGATCTGTCTCAGATCTGGTCTCCTTGGCCAACTCTGTGCAGGTGTCAGGACCCAGAGGTGAGCAACTACCTGCTTTCTCAGGAATGACCCCTCTTTAGAGCTTTCCTGGCATTTGGCCATCCTCACATTAGTAGGTACCAAGAAAGACTGACACTGTCCTTGGTAAATCCAAACAAGTGAGACCACTGGGACTGGGACTGGGACTGGCTCTGGGTGCCTGGCTTCATGAATCCCAAGTTCAGAGATTTCCATCACCAAGGAAGTGAGGTGAGGTCACTTCCTTTAAGAACTGAATGAGGTCACTGCCTTGGCAACCACTTTGTCCTACCAGTGGCTTCCAAGTGTTACATGAGAAGGAGGCTGCCCCTACTTCCTGTGACACTTTCACAATTTAGAATGGTATACAACCATAGACACCCAGAAACAGCTACCCACACAGGCCTGGTTTGGTCCATCTTCTCTAAATTAAGATGTGAGAGGCTGATTCAGACAGAACCCTTCATCCTGAACAGGTTGTTTGCCATTGAACATGACTTTTGTTCTCTCAGGTCCTTCATAGCTGCCTACATCTTCTTCAGTCAACATTTCTGCATGGAACTTTGAGGTTCTCAGCAGGTGGAAGATCCCCTACTTTCCTGTATTGTAAGTCCAACTCTGTCCCTCCTCTCTGTAAATTTAGAATGAGGGAACAGTGTATGGTTAGGGTCAATAACATATTTGACTTGTGTTAGGAATCATTCTGCTGGATGAATAATGGTATTGGGAACCTGCAAAATTTATAAGAATATATATTTGAAATATAAGTATGAAAACATAAATCTAGTTACGATTTGAAGCCAGAAAGGGCATTGGGCCCTTCTTTGGGATATTTAGCTTTGAATTACATTCTGCATTTTAATCTCAGATAAATCTATACACAATGGAATAAAACATTGCACCTCAGATGCCTGAATGTTGAAGAGAACATCCAGTCAAAAATGGATAGTCGGTAGGATTTGGAAGATAGTAGGTTTAGGAAGAAGAGTGAGTCTTCGAGTTGGACCAATAGTTTTTTAGCAATAGGGTTTCGTTTAGAGAGTGAATGTAAATGTCAGCACATGTGAAGAGTCAGTCACAATGATGAACTGGGGAAAATATGTAGGAAAGCAGGTCTCAATAGAGACATTAGGAAATCAGACAAATTATAAAATGCGTGATAGGATTAGACATTTTCAACAGGGTTGAGGTTGAATATATAATCATAGGAAGAAACAAATATATAGTCCCCAACAATATTGACACTTGGGAGAATTAGGCATCCTGGACAAGGATGTTTTTAGTAATATATACTCACTTTCAATTTAGGGTTTGGTACAATCATAAGTGTGACCTTTGCATTTTTGTCCAGAATATTACTGTGATAAAATGTATATGTAGATCAGGTGACATGAGTATTTCTTCCACCATTATGGGAAGCAATATTTTTAAAAGCCATAAATTAGTATTGGGTATACAAATAGGTGTACCCTGTGTCAATGAATATAGAGATGATGCATGAATAGATCGTACTGTGAATAAATAATATAACTGGATCCAACTTTAGAAATTGGAATTAGAATAAATTGATATCTGAAAATATACAGGAAATCTTATATTGATATTGGTATACATACATTCATTACAACCAATTATAAGTCTAATGGTAATATTAGGGTTACGGTTTATCATGAAGAGGGTGTGTGAGTTTTTCTTCAAAAGTGATTATGGAAATCGAAAATAATGTGTTTGTTAAGAAGTCTCATGAAACGACCAGTCGAAAAACCTGGAGGACTACATGTGTTCGGAAGCAGGAAGTGATTGAAAGTGAAACAAATGTCTTTAATTTTGAAATTTTGGGTGAAAAATTTATCCATGGATGTGCATAAACTGAAGAAATAGTACTGTACCAGTTTTAAATAAAAATGAACGTCAAAATACACATCATGTCCCATAGGAATCTACTTGCATTGATGTTAAACTTGGTAAGTTACTGTAGAAATATTAGGATTTGTATGCACCTTTCACTGAAGTTTGTTTTCAGTACTAGGAAACAAATAAGTATTTCAGGTGGATGAATATTTCTGAGAATAATCTTGTGCAAAGTTGATTACAAATCCACATACATGAATATGAATGTATTTAGGGAGTGAATAATAAGACACATATATTTCATATTGTGAAAAATCTGGAGAGTATATATATATATATATATATATATATATATATATATATATATATATATACAAAACACACACAGACATTATAAAGTGGCAATATATATGCCAATAGAAATTCATGGTGAAATATATATCATCCATAGATCCCGAAATATTAATTTTAATGAACATGGATTTATGAATAATGTTGTTCAACTAGGAAGGTCACCCATAGGTTGAATTTTAAGATCCAACAGCATTTAGCAGGAGTGATCTCTTCTCATAATTTGTATCTGCCAAGTCAGCCACCTCACAAGAATGTATATGTGATACCAGGTAGGATTCTATATGTGCATATAAAAATACATGTGCTGAATAGGCTACAGAGAAAGGGATACAGGAATTCACATATTCATTAACTTTAAAAACACATGGAGAACTATTTCAATTAAAAATTAACTAGATTTATAACACCTAACCTACATAATGCAAACGGCAAGTCCAACTATACACCATGCCTCTTCTGAACTGCTTGTATTTCTATTCTGTTTGAGTTATTTTTCTCCATCATATTAGAAATAGTAGTCAGAGTCTAGTAGGGTATAGTTTCGTGTCAGGGATTCAGTATTTTGAATGGAAAATTGGAAAATGAATCCAATGTGTATGCAAATATGTGCTACACAAAAATCTTCCCACTTTCATCCACAACAATGCCTTGACATTACCTTTGCCACAAGTAAGACACAATTAGAGGAGAAGAGTTAGAAAATACGTGAATACATATCTGGAATGGAATACGCTCAGGAGTTCCCAACCTTGGAGGTGATAGAGCAGTTTCCATAAGTAAGGGACATGGTAAACACTCCACAAACATGGAGCTCTGCTGGCCTAAATACTTCTTGAGAAACTGCCTCTGAGGTTGGGCACTTGAAATATATGTTGTTGTCAGGAGCTTTAGCTTCCTTTATAGTGAGCCCATCAAAGCTGGGTCTGCATCTATGTGACCTGGAGGACATGGTTTCTTATTTTCCAATGAACCTGAGGCAGCAGTGCTGAATTCTCTCTTTGTAGGTAAACTGTGGCCACTGGGGGCTAAGTGTCACCCCGTGTGGACTGTGAAGCCTTTTGGTCCTCTTCCACTTTCTGTTGTGTTTCTTGCTGCTACACTGGGACTTTGGTATTTGCTTCACGAAATACAACAATTTCAACTGGGACACAGTGCTGGAGAGAGTTCTGTCACTGTGGTGGGTCACGGTCTGCAGGAGAATGCACCAACCAGGCTTCTTTCCCACATAGCTTGCACCATTGACCATGTCAACCTGATTCTGAAAATTGCCCTGAAACCTCTCCATATATCAAAATACCTTTACAAATAAGGGTCTGCTGGCTGCACCATGTCCTTCACAAGCCATTTGGTAGCCAATGGCCAAACCACATGGACCTACCACAGATGTTTTATCACACACCTGCACACCTGCCCACCACTGCTCTAGGCCCACTACTCAGCAGGCTCCAACTTACTGGCATCTTTTTTCTACATTATTTTTATGAAACCCAGTCAATCAAGGCACCCTCTAGTATACTCATGATCAGCAACAGGACACCCAAAGATTCTCCAGTTCCACCTGGTCATGGGATTTTCAAAAATTTCATGGTATTTATCTAGCCATTTTTCAAGGATGAAGTTGGAGGCACTGTGGGTTTCAAGAACCACTAAATGTTGAGGAAGCTCATTTCAATGAAACTCTGGAGAACTCTCATAGGCAAGGCTTCCCAAAGAGTGTCCAAAAGGTCAAATATAGTCAGGCCCATTGAGGTATACGTTGTGAGTTCCATGTGTGTTTTGACTCTCAACTATGGCTACCAAGTCTTTAAGAATAAAATCATGGGATATCTTGGCTGATATTCCCAGTGCTCTGTGGAAAGCCACCCTGGGCCTTGATCTCAGTTTATAAGAGCGACTCTCATGCGTGGCCTCCTAAAATTTCAACACAATTCATGCAATACTTCTCTGAGGTCAGTTCCAGAACTCAGTCTCTAAGGGGTTTCACACCAGACTTCAAGCCCAGGTGGACCCTGTCATCTCTTCCAACCGTCACACAAATGACCACAATTAATACCAAAACAATCCCACATTGCCCTCCTCTTCTTCCATAAAGGCACTCATCATAACATCTGGCTGGAGGTTTCCATGAGGGGCACAGCCCAAGACAGTGTCCAAAATAAGCTCCCTTGGCCCTCATTTGCCTAAAGTCAGGGTGGCTTGGACACCCTTCTTGTGCACCAGGAGTGATCTGTAAGGGTAAAAGAAATTGAAATTAAAGTGTAAAAGTTAAAGTGTAAAAGACCGGGTGTTGTAAAGTTTTTAAGCAGCAAGGCTTGTTTTAAAATGTAAAGGACCAGGTATTGTTAAGTTCCTATGCTACACGCAAAACCTGAAATTCCTGTAGCTTGTAGGACAATTCCCGGAGTACCCAGTAAATATTCCCCCTGACCGCCTGGTTTTTTAATAACCTAGGACCCTGTGAGGCCTGGCATAGAGGCATTGCAGGGCCTAAACCAATCATTTTGAATGTGTACCCCGCTTTAGAACTGACCTATCACTCCCGCCTTACATGTTCCCACCAATAAATGAACTAATCATGTTTAGGAATTGTTGTTTGATTTTCCTGTGGTGTATGATGATTTCTTAAAGGAGACTGTAATATATGTAAAGTCCCGCCCTGCCCAAAAAGTGTACTTAAGCACTGCTCAACCCCTGCTCGGGGCTCTGGGATGCTCTCCCATCTTGAGTGAGCACGTAGCCCCAGCATGCTGGATTGGATCCTCAATAAACACCTTTTACTGTTGCATGAGCCACAGTTTCTTGATGGTCTCTTCCTCCAACATTCGCCGGAACCTTACATTTGGTGCATTGGCCGGGAATCACGCAGCGCAGGACAAGGAGACCTCAACGAACCTTTCTGGGGGTAAGTAAGGCGCCTCTTTCCTTCAAAAATGATTATGGAAATCGAAAATAATGTGTTTGGAAAGAATCTCATGAAAAGAACAGTCAAGAAACATGGAGGAATACATATGTTCTGAAGCAGGAAGTAATTGAAAGTGAACCAAATGCCTACAGATTTGTGAACTTGTGGATGAAAAGTTATATCCTATGATATCCATCAACTGAAGAAATAGTAATGTACCACTGTTGAATAAAAATGAACTTCAAAATACACATCATGTCCCATAGGATTATACTTGCATTAATGTTAAACTGGGTCAGTTACCATGCAAATATTAGGATTTGTAAGCACAATTCACCGAAGTTTGTTTTCAGTACTGGAAAATAAATATGTATTTTATGTGGATGAATTTTTCTGAGAATAATCTTGTGCAAATTTGATTACAAATCCACATACATGAATATGAATGTATTTAGGGAGTGAATAATAAGACACATATATTTAATATTGTGAAAAATCTGGAGAGTATATATATATATATATATATATATATATATATATATATATATATATATATATTTATTTATTTATTTATTTATAAAGATAAAAACACAGACATTAAAATGTAGCAATATATATGGCAATCAAAATTCATCATGAAATATATATCATCCTCATATCCAAAAATATTCTTTTTACTGAGCATGGATTTATGTATAATGTTGTTCATTTGGAAATTCACCAATTTGTTGAATTTCTGTTCCATCAGTATTTAGTGGGAGTGATCTCTTTTCACAATTTGTATCAACCAAAAACAGTGAGCTCACAAGAATGTATGTGTGATACCAGGTAGGATTCTAAATATGCATAATAAAATACATGAGATGAATAGGCTACAGAGAAAAGGAGACAGAAATTTACATATGTGTTAACTTTAAAAACTCATGGAGAAGTACTACAATGAAAAGTTGACTAGATTTATAACACATACACTTGATAAAGCAGAAGGCAAGTCCTAGTATACACCATGCCACCTATGAATGGCCTGTATTTCTATTCTGTTAGGTTTCTTTTTCTCCATCATATTAGGATTAGTAGTCAGAGTCTAGTAGGGTATGGGTTAGTGTCAGGGATTCAGTATTTCAAATGGAAAATAGGAAAATGAATCTAATGTGTATGCGAATATTTGTTAGACAAAAATCTTCCTACTGTCATCCAAAAAAATGCCTTGATATTTCCTTCACCACAAGTAATACACAATTAGTGGAGAAGAGTTTGAAAATCTGTGAATATATATCTGGAAAAGAAAATGCTCAGGAGTTCACAACCTTGGAGGTGGTAGAGGAATTTTCAAAAGTAAGGTAAAGGGTAAACACTTCACAAACATGGAGCTCTGGTGGCCTAATTAATTTCTGAGAAACTGCCTCTGAGTTTGGGCCCTTGAAATATTTGTTGTTGTCAGGAGCTTTCGCTTCCTTTGTAGTGAGACCATCAAAGCTGCGTCAGCATCTATGTGACCTGGATGACATGGTTCCTTATTTGCAATAGAACATGAGGCAGCAGTTCTGAATTCTCTCTTTGTAGGTAAACTGAGGGCACTGGGGTCTAAGTGTCTAACCATGTGGTCTGTGAAGCCATTTGGTCATACTTCACTGTTCGTGGTGTTTCTTACTGCTGCACTGGGAGTTTGGTATTGGCTTCACAAAATACAAAAAGAAAAACTGGGACACAGTGCTATAGAGAGTACTCTCACGTGTAGTGGGTGAGGGTCTGCAGGAGAATGCACCAACCAGGCTTCTATCCCCAAAAGCTTGCACCCATGTCCATATCAACCTGATTCTGAATATTGCCCTGAAACTTCTCCATATAATAAGGTCCCTTAACTTGTATGGTTCTGCTGGCTGCACCATGTCAGTCACAAGGCATTTGGAAGCCAATGGCAGATCCACATGGCCCAACGACAGATGTTTTATCATACACCTGCCCACCACTGCTCTAGGCCAACTAGTCAGCAGGCCTCAACATTCTGGCATCTCTGTTCTCACCGTTTTCATGAAACCCAGTCAATCAATGCAATGTCTGGTACACTCGTGATCAGCAATAGACATCCAAAGGTTCTCCAGTGCCACCTGTTCATAAGAATTTAAAAAATTTCATGGTATTTATCTAGCCAATTTTCAAAGATAAATTTGGAGGCACTGTGGCATTCAATTCATTCGGGAACCATGAAATGGTGAGGAAGCTCATTTCAATTAAAGCTCGGGAGAACTCTCAGAGGCAAGGCTTCCCAAAGAGTGGCCAAAAGGTCACATTAAGCCAGGCCCATTGAGGTCTACAATTGAGGGCCATGTTTGTTTTGACTCTCAACTATGGCTTCCAAGTCTTTCTGAATAAAGTCATGTGATATCCTGGCTGAGATTCCCAGTGCTCCTTGAAAGCTATCCTGGGCCTAGATCTCAGTCTCCAAGGGCAACTCTCATGCGTGTCCTCCTAAAATCCCAACACAATTCATGCCAATACTTCTCTGAGATCTGTTCCAGAACTCAGTCTCTAAGGGGAATCACTCCAGAGTTCAAGCACAGGTGGACCCAGTCATCTCTTCCAACCACCACACAAATGACCACAATTAAACCAAAACACTCCCACATGGCCCTCACCTTCTTCAATTTAGAGACTCATCATAACCTCTGGCTGGAGGTTTCCATGAAGGGCGCAGCTTAAGACAGTGTCCAATATAAGCTCACATGCCCCTCATTTGCCTAAAGTCAGGGTGGCATGAAAACTCTTCCTGTGAAGCAGGAGTGATCAAATAGGCCTGCCAATAATACTGCTCTACTTCTCCAATTTGAGGCCTATTCTCTGTGGAGTATAGATTCTTTACGTGAATTGGGGTCATGAGAAAACTCAAGCAACTATGGGCTACCTTTTGCAGGGCTTTGAAGAATCCATTTGAGTGAGTCAAGGAGTTGGACCAAATGTTCTTTAGATATAGAGTTTTGATTAGAGAGTGAGTGTAAATGTCAGCATATGTGAACAGTCAGTCACAGTGATAAACTGGGGAAAATGTGTAGGAAAGCAGATATCAATAGAGACATTAGGAAATAAGGCAAAGTACAAAGTGAGTGATAGGATAAGACATTTTTAACAGGGTTCACTTTCAATATATAATCTTAGGAAGAAACAAATATGTAGTCACCAATAGGAATGGTATTTGAGATCATTAGTTAATCAGGGCATGGATGTTGTTAGTAATACATGCTCACTTTCAATATAGGCTTTGATACAATCATAAGTGTGACCCTTGCATTTTGTTTCAGGAATATTACTGTGATGAAATGTATATGTATATCAGGTGACTACAGTATTTCTTCCACCATTTCTGAAAGCAATATTTTAAAGACTTAAAAATTAGTATTGGGGATACAAATAGGTATACCATCGGTCTACGAATATAGAGATGATGCCTTAATAGACCATACTGTGAATAAATAATATAACTGGTTCAAACGTTAAATAATGGATTGAATTGATATCTGAAAATATATAGGAAATCTTATATTGATATACATACATTCATTCCAACCAGTTATACATCTAATGGTAATATTAGCGTTATGGTTTATCATGAAGAGTGTGTGAGTTTGGCTTCAAAAGTGATTATGGAAATCAATAATACTGTGTTTGGAAAGAATCTCATGAAAAGAACAGTCAAGAAACATGGAGGAATACATGTGTTCTGAAGTAGGAAGTGATTGAAAGTGAACCAAATGCCTATAAATTTGTGAAATTGTGGATGAAAGGATATATCCTATAATGTCCATAAACTGCAGAAATAGTAATGTACTAGTGTCTGAATAAAAATGAACTTCAAAATACACATCATGGTCCCATAGGTGTCTACTTACATTGATGTGAAACTGGTTCAGTCACTGTAGAAATATTACGAATTGTATACACCATTCACTTAATTTACTTTTCAGTACTAGGAAAAAATATGTATTTAAGGTGGATGAATATTTCTAAGAATTATTTTGTGAAAAGTTGATTATAAATCTACATACACACACATGAGTTTATTTAGGGAGTGTATAATAAGACACATATATTTCATATTTTGAAAATCTTAAGAGTAGATATCTATATCTATATAGATAGATAGATAAATAGATAGATACACGCATACACAGACATTAAAATGTAGCAATATATATGCCATTCGAAATTCATCATGAAATATATATCATCCACGTATCCAAAAATATTCATTTTACTGAACATTTATTTATACATAATATTGTTCATCTAGGAAATTCACCCATAGGTGGAAATTCCAGTTCCATCTGTATTTAGAGGGAGCGATCTCTTCTCACAATTTGTATCTTCGAAAATAAGCGATCTCACAAGAATGTACATGTGATACCAGGTAGAATTCTAAAAATGCATAAAAAAATACATTTGATGAATAGGCTACAGAGAAAGGGAGACAGAAATTTACATATGTGTTAACTTTAAAAACTCATGGAGAAGTATTACAATGAAAAGTTGACTAGATTTATAACACATACCATTGATAAAGCAGAAGGCAATTCCAAGTATACACCATGCCTCCTATGAAAGGCCTGCATTTCTATTCTGTTAGGTTTCTTTTTCTCCATCATATTAGGTTTAGTAGTCAGAGTCTAGTAGGGTATGGGTTAGTGTCAGGGATTCAGTATTTCAAATGGAAAATAGGAAAATGAATCTAATATGTATGCAAATATGTGCTACACAAAAATCTTCCCACTCTCAGCCAGAACAATGCTTTGACATTACCTTCGCCCCAAATAAGACACAATTAGTGGAGAAGAGTTAGAAAATCTGTGAATACATATGTGGAAAGGAAAATGCTCAGAACTTCACAAACTTGTAGGAGGTAGAACAGTTTACAAAAAGGGAGAGGGTAAACACTTCACAAACATGGAGCTCTGCTGGCCTAATGACTTTTTGAGAAACTGCCTCTGAGGTTGGGCAGTTGAAATATGTTTTTGTCAGGAGCTTTTGCTTCCTTTGTAGTGAGACCATCAATGCTGGGTCTCCATCTATGTGACCTGGATGACATGGTTCCTTATTTTCTAGTGGACATGAGGCAGCAGTGCTGAATTCTCTATTTGTAGGTAAACTTTGGCCACTGGGGTCTAAGTATCTAACCGTGTTGTCTGTAAAGCCATTTGTTCATGCTCCACTTTCGTGGTGTTTCTTACTGCTGCACTGTGAGTTTGGTATAGGCTTCACGAAATACAAGGAGTTCCACTGGGACACAGTGCTGGAGGATGTACTCTCATATGTGGTGGGTGAGGGTCTGCAGTAAAATGCACCAATGAGGCTTAAATCCCACATAGCTTTTCAACTCGACAATAGCCCCCTTATTCTGATCATTGGCAGGAATCCTCTCCATATAACAAGATGCCTTTACATAGAAGGGTCTGCTGGATGTACCATGTCAGTGACAAGTCATTTCTAAGCCAATGCCAGATCCACATGGACCCACAACTGATGTTTTTTCACACACCTACACTCCACTGCTTTATGCCCACTAGTCTGCAGGCTCCAACTTACTGGCATCTATGTTCTACAGCATTTTCATGAAACACAGTCAATTAAGGCACTGTCTGGTACAATCATGATTAGCAACAGGACATCCAAATGTGCTCCAGTGCCACCTGGTCATGGTAATTTCAAAAAATTCATGGTATATATCTAGATATTTTTCAATAATGAAGTTGGAGGCACTGTGGGATTCAATTTATACAGGAACCAATAAATGGTTAGGAATCTCATTTCAATGAAAGCTCTGGTGAACTCTCACAGGCAAGGCTTCCCAAAGAGTGGGCAAAAGGTCTCATGAAGCCAGGCCCATTGAGGTCTACAATGTGAGTTGCATGTGTGTTTTGACTCTCAACTATGGCTGGAATCTTTCAGAATAAAATCTTGTGATATCCTGGCTTAGATTCCCAGTGCTCTGTGTAAAGTCACCCTGGGCCAAGATCTCAGATTCCAATGGTGAATCTCATGTGTGGCCTCCTGAAATCCCAACACAATTCATGGCAATACTTCTCTGATGTCAGTTACACAACTCAGTCTCTAAGGGGAATCACAACAGAGTTCAAGCCCAGGTGGACCCAGGCATCTCTTCCAATTGCTACACAAATGATGACAATTAAAACCAAAACACTCTCACACGGCCCTCTTCATCTTTTATATAGACACTAATCATAACCTCTAGCTGGAGGTTTCCATGAGGGGCACAGCCCAAGACAGTGTCAAAAATAAACTCCCTTGCCCCTCATTTGCCTAAAGTCAGGGTGGCCTGGACAACGTTAGTGTGAAACAGAAGTGATCAAATAGGCCTGCCGTTAATACTACTCCACTTCTCAAATTTGAGGCATACTGACTGTGGGGTATAGATTTTTAGTGTGAATTGGAGTTATAAGAAAACCCAAGCACCTATTGTCTCCCCTCTGCAGCCCTTTGAAGAACTTATTTGACACAAATGATCCCTATTCTCACTTGATGGAGGTCAGGAATCTTACAGAGGAAGGCAAGAGGCATCATCCACAATCACTGATCTTTTTTCCATTTAGGTTTTGGATGCCCACATGGGATCTTTCTTTAGATTCATCAGGTGCTGAAAATCTAAACCACAGTCTCACACAGGGCCAAGAGGCTGATTCAGACACATCCATTTCCAAAGCTATGAAGCAAAGAGCCACAGGTGATGCCCATTCATTTCCATTTTAAAACTGTTTTCTTCAGGCTTCACAAAGGGGTGGCCTGAGGCAAAGACCTTTCTGACATTCAGAGCAACAGAACAATAGGTAATCAAAAGGCCCCAAGCAGGGTTTCTCCACGGAGACTTTCCTGGTTACTCTGATATATGAGTTTTCTGAGATGCTCGCCATTCCCTTCAGCTATCCAGTACATGGCCATGTCACAGAGCTTGGAGGTGGTACATATCTTGTACAAAAATACATGATACTAATCTTGAGAGTGGCCAGAATTCATGAAAAAATGGAAAATTAGGTAGATAGCCGGTGTTGCCCATGGATAAGGCAAGCCTCAGTCCATTCATTAATTGGAAAGGATGCATGCTGGGAAGCTTTCTACTAGACAGGACACAACCAATGAGCTATTTTTTTTCTAATATCTACAAAGAAAAATACAGTGGGATACACAGACATAGAAACAGTCTCCTTGTCAAATGACTTACTGGAAACAGTCCACTCCAAACCAAACAAACCTCCTTTTTTACCTATTCTCAGAACATGAGAAAAAAACCACAAACACAAACCAACACCCACAAATGCAACTTTTTCCCACAAGTAGGTCTGTCACTATCTGGAGTGTCCTCTGACTGGTAGGCCATATGATGTTCCCCAGAAATGGCCTTTCTTTCTCACATCTGGTCTCCTTGGTCAACTCTGTGAAGTTGTCAGGAGGCAGTGGTGAGCCAATTCCTGTCCTCTCAGGAAAGACCCCTCTTCAGAGCTTTCTTGGTATTTGGCAACCCTTACATCAGTAGGTACCAAGAAAGACTGACTCTGTCCTTAGTGAATCCAAACAAGTGAGCCCACTGCAACTGGGACTGGGACTGGCTCTGGGTGCCTGGCTTCCTGGATCACAAAATTCAGAGAGTTCCATCACCAAGGAAATGAGGTGAGGTCACTACCTTCAGGAAATAAATGAGGTCCCTGTCTTGGCCACCACTTTGTCCTAACAGTTGCGTCCTAGTGTCTCCTGACATGGAGGCTGCCCTACTTCCTGTGATACATTCACATGTTAGAATGGTATAGAAACCATAGTCACCTGGGAACAGCTCTCCACACAGGCCTGCTTTGGTCCATCTTCCCTGCATTAAAAATAGAGAGGATGACTCAGACACATCCTTTCATCCTGACCATGTTGTTTGCCATGGAATATGACTTTTGTTCTCTCAGGTCTTTCATAGCTGCCCACATCTTCTCCAGGGATTATTTCTGCATGGATTTTGAGGTACTCAGCAGGTGTAAGATCTCCTAACTTCCTGTATTGTAATATCAACTTTATCCCTCCTCTTCTGTAAAGTGAGATTGAGGGAACATTGTATGGTTAGGGTTAATAGCATGTTCCATTTGGCTTAGGAATCATTCTGCTGAATGAATAATGGTATTGGGAACCAGCGATATTTAAAACAATATAGAGGTAAAATATAAGTATGAAAGCAGAAATCTAGGTAATATTTGAAGCCCAGAAGGATTTGGGCCCTTGATTGGGATCCTTAGCTTGAGTAATGTTTTGCACCGAGGTCTCAGTTAAATCGATATACAATGGCATAAGACCCTGTACCTCAGATGATTGAATGTAGAAGAGAACATCCAGTGAACAAGGGATAGTGTGTAGGATTAGAAAGATAGTCAGTAGGTTTAGGAGGAAGAGTGAGTCTAGGATTTGGACCAAAAGTTCTTTAGCAATAGGTTTCGGTTAGAGAGTGAATATTAATAGCACCATATGTGAAAAGTCGGGCACAATGATGAACTGGGAAAAAATATGTAGGAAAGCAGACATCAATAGAGACATTAGGAAATCAGGCAAAGTATAACGTGAGTGATAGGATTAGACATTTTCAACAGGGTTGAGGTTGAATACATAATCTTAAAAAGAAACAAAAATGTAGTCACCAATTGGATTGACATTTGAGAGCATTAGGCAAACTGGGCATGGATGTTTTTAGTAATCCATGTTCACATTCCATTGAGGCTTTATTGCAATCATAACGGAGACCTTTGCATTTTGTGTCCAGAATATTACTGTGATAATATGTATATGTAGATCAGGTGACATGAGTATTTCTTCCACCTTTTCTGGGAGCAATATTTTGAAAACATATGAATTAGTACTGGGGATACTAATAGGTTTACCCTGTGTTGATGAATATAGAGATGATGCATTAATAGACCATACTGTGAAAAAATTATATGACTGGTTCCAAATTTAAATAATGGATTGTTTTAATATCTGAAAATATAGAGGAAATCATATATTGATATACGTACATTAATTCCAACCAGTTATATATCTAATGGTATTATTAGGGTTACCGTTTATCATGAATAGTGTGTGAGTTTTGCTTCAAAAATGATTATTCAATCGAAAATAACGTGTTTAGAAAGAAGTCCAGTGAAAAGACCCGTCAAGAAACATGAAGGAATATATGTGTTCCGAAGGAGGAAGTGATTGAAAGTGAACCAAATATTTATAAATTTGTGAACTTGTGAATGAAGGGATATATTTTATGATGTCCATAAACTGAATAAATAATAACGTACCAAGTTTGAATAAAAATGAACTTTAACAAACACATCATATCAAATAGGAATGTATTTGCATTGATGTTAAACTTGGTCAGTTACTCTAGAAATATTAGGATTTGTAAGAACCCTTCCCTGAAGTTAGTTTTCAGTACTAGGAAACAAATATGTATGTCAGTGGATGTATATTTCTGAGAATAAACTTGTTAAAAGTTAATTATAAATCCACATATATGAATATGAATGAATTCAGGCGGTGTATAAGAAGACATATATTTCATATTTTGGAAAATCTGGAGACTATATATATATATATATATATATATATATATATATATATATAGACACACAAACACACACACATTATAATGTCACAATATATATGTCAATCGAAATTCATCATGAAAAATAACTCATCCGCATATCCCAAAATATTCATTTTATGAACATGGATGTATGTAGAATGTTGTTCATCTAGGAAGCTCACCCATGGGTTGAATTTTCTGTACCAACAGCATTTAGGAGGAGTGATCTCTTCTCACAAATAGTATCTGCCAAGTCAGTCACCTCACAAGAATGTACGTGTGAAACCAGGTAGGATTCTATTTGTGCATATAAAAATACATGTGCTTAATAGGCTACAGAGAAAGGGAGACAGGAATTCATATATTTCTTAACTTTAAAAACACATGGAATAGTGTGTAGTGTCCCTCTTTATCCCTTTTGATTAACTTTGGCTTAAAAAAAAGAATTTTATTGAGAATTTTTGTATATATGTTTGTCAGGAATATTGCTCTGAAGTTTTCTTTCTTTGATGTGTCTTTGTCTGATTTTGGTATGTGAGTGATACTAGCCTCATGAAATGAGTTTGGAGGAGTTCCATGCTTTTCTATTTTAAGGAATAATTTGAGGAGTATTGTGATGAATGCTTCTTTGAAGGTCTTGTAGAACTTGACTGAGAATCTGTCTGTTCCTGGGCTTTGCTTGATTGGTAGGCTGTTGACAGCAACTTCTATTTCATTGCTTGAAATTGATTTGTTTAAATTGTTCATGTCCTACTAATTCAGTTTGGGTATATCTCTAAAATTTTATTGATGTCATCATTGTATTTTAATTTATTAGAGTATAAATTTTCAAATTAGTTTTCAATTATTCTCTGTATTTTATTTGTGTACTCTGTAAAAGTTCTTTTACGATCCTTAATTTTAGTAATTTGAGGTTTGTTTTCTTCATTAGCTTGGTTAAGGATGTGTCAATTTTATTTAGTTTTCGAAGATTAAATTTTGTTTTGTGTCAAAAAAAATAACACATGGAAAAGTATTTCAGCAAATTGAATAGATTTATAACTCCTACCTTATATCATGCAAAAGGCAAGTCCAACTATACACCATGTCCCTTCTGAAATGCTTGTATTTCTATTCTGTTTGGGATATTTTTCTCCATTATATTAGTATTAGTAGTCAGAGTCTAGTAGGGTATATGAATGTTTCTGAGAATAATCTTGAGAAAAGATGATTATAAATACACATTCATGAATATGAAAAATTTAGGAAGTGCAAAATAAGACAAAAATATTCCATATTTTCAAAAATTTGGAGAGTATATCTATATCTATCTATATCTATATCTATATCTATATCTATATACACACACACACACACAACACTCACAGACATTAAAAAGTACCAATATAAATGCCAATAGAAATTCATCAGTAAATATATATCATCCACAGATGCAAAAATACTTATTTTACTGAACATGAGTTTATGTATAATGTTGTTCTACTAGGACGCTCTCCTATAGGTTGAATTTTCATTTAAAACAGTTTTAGGAGGAGTGAACTCTTCTCACAATTTGTATCTGCCAAGACAGCCACCTCACAAAAATGTACGTGTGATACCTGGTAGGATTCTATATATGCATATAAATATACATGTGTGAATAGGCTACAGAAAAGGGAAACAAGAATTCACATATTTGTTAAATTTAAAAACACATGGAGAATATTTCCATTAAAATTTGACTAGATTTATAAGACCTACCTTATATAATGCAAATGTCAAGTCCAATATACAACATGTCTCCTCTGAAGTGCTTGTATTTCTATTGTGTTAGGTTAATTTTTCCCATTATAATAGGATGAATAGTCTGAGTCTACTAGGTATGGGTTAGTTTCAGGGATTCAGTATTTGAATGGAAAATTGGAAAATGAATCCAATGTGTATGTAAATATATGCTGCACAAATATCCTCCCGCTCTCATCCAGAACAATGCCTTGATATTACCTTCACCTCAAGTAAGACGCAATTAGAGGAGAAGAGTTACAAAATCAGTGAATACATCTCTGGAATGGAAAATGCTCAGGAGTTCACAACCTTGGAGGTGGTAGAGGAGTTTCCAAAACTAAGGGACAGGGTAAACACTCCACAAACATGGAGCTCTGCTGGCCTAAAAACTTTTTGAGAAACTGCGTCTGAGCTTCCGCAATTGAAATATATGTTGTTTTGAGGAGATTTGTCTTCCTTTGTAGTGAGACCATCAAAGCTGGGTCTGCATCTATGTGACCTGGAGGACATGGTTTCTTATTTTCCAATGAACAAGATGAAGCAGTGCTGAATCCTCTCTTTGTAGGTAATCTGAGGCCACTGGGGACTAAGTGTCTCCCCGTGTGGACTGTGAAGCCATTAGGTCCTCCACCACTTTTTGTGGTGTTTTTCCTGCTGCACTGTGAGTTTGGTATTTGTTTCACGAAATACTAGGAGCTAAACTGAGACACAGTGCTGGAGGGAGTTGTGTCACGTGTGGTGGGTCAGGGTCTGCTAGAGAATGCACCAACTAGGCTTCTATCTCTCACAGCTTGCCCCATTGCCCCCTTGTCCATATCAACCTGATTCTTCATTTTCCTCTGAAAATTCTCCATATAACAAGATGCCTTTACATATAAGGGTCTGCTGGCTGCACCATGTCTGTTACAAGCCATTTGGAATCCAATGGTAGATCCACATGGCCCTACCACGGATGTTGTATCAAACACCTCCCCACCACTTCTCTAGACCCACTACTCAACAGGCTCCAACTTACTGGCATCTCTGTTCTACACCATTTTCATGAAACTCAGTAAATCAAGGCACTGTCTGGTATACTCATGAACAGTAACAGGACATCCAATATTTCTCCAGTGCCACCTGGTCATAGGAATTTCAAAAATTTCATGGTATTTATCTAGCCATTTCTCGAGCATGAAGTTGGAGGCACTATGGAGTTTCAATTCATGCAGCAAACATTAAATGGTGAGGAAGCTCATTTCAATGAATTCTCTGGAGAACTCTCACAGGCAAGGCTTCCCAAAGAGTGGACAAAAGGTCACATTAGGCCAGGCCCATTGAGGTCTACAATGTGAGGTCCATGTGTGTTTTGACTCTCAACTATGGCTGCCATTTCTTTAAGAATAAAATCATGTGATATCCTTGCTGAGTTTCCCAGGCCTCTGTGGAAATCCACCCGGGGCCTAGGTCTCAGTTTCAAAAGCGACTTTCATGCTTGGCCTCTTAAAATCCCAACAAAATTTATGGCAATGTTTCTCTGAGTTCAGTTCCAAAACCCAGTCTCTAAGGGTATCACACCAGAGTTCAAGCCTACGTGTACCCAGTCATTTTTTCCAATGCCACACAAATGACCAAAATTAAAACCAAAACACTCCCACATGGCCCTCATCTTATTCCATATAGGCAATCATCTTAACCTCTGGCTGGATGTTTCCATGAGGGGCCCAGCCAAAGACACTGTCCAAAATCAGCTCGTTTGCCCCTCATTTGCCTAACGTCAGGGTAGCCTGGACACAGTTTCTGTGAACCAGGAGTGAACAAATAAGCCTGCCGTTAATACTTCTGTGTTCCTCCAATTTGAGGCTACTGATTTCAGATATCGATTCTTTAGGTGATTTAGAGTCATGCAAAAACACAAGCACCTCTGCAGGGCTTTGAAGAACTCATTTGACCCAAAGAATCCCTATTCTCATTTGATGGAGTGCAGGAACCTAACAGAGGAAGGCAAGAGATTTCATCCACAAATGAATGATATTTTTTGCCATTTTGGTTTTGGAAGCTCACATGGGATCATTCTTAAGATCCATCAGGTGCTGAGAATCTAAGTCACAGCCACACACAGTCCAAGAGGCTGATAAAGACACATTCCTTTCGAAAGCAATTAAGCAAGAGCCACAGGTGAGGCCCATTCATTTCCATTTGAAAACTGTTTTCTTCAGGCTTCACAAAGGGGTGGCCTGAGCAAAGACCTTCCTGACATTCAGTGCAACACAACAATAAGTAAGCAAAAGGCCCCAAAGCAGGGTTTCTGCACTGAGACTATCCCTGTCACATTGATATCTGAGTTTTCTGAGATGCTCGCCATTCTCTTCAGCTATCCAGTACATGGCCATGTCACAGAGCTTGGAGGTGGTACATATTAAGGACACAAATCCATGAGCCTATTCTGGAGAGTGGCCAGAATTCAGGAAGAAAACAACAACTTAGAAAGATAGCAGGTGTTGCACATTGATAAGACAAGCTGCAGTCCATTCATATATTGGGCAGGATGAATTATGGGAAGATTTATACTAGACAGGACACATCCATTAATGCATTCTCTTTTCTAATGTCTACAACAACGGACACAGTGGGATACACAGAAACAGAAACACTTGCCGTGTCAAATGACTTACTAGAAACTGTCCAGTCCAAACCAAACAAACCGCCTTTCCTATCTATTCTCAGATCATGAGACAAAACAACAAACCCACACCCACTCCCACAAAGGCACCTCCTTCCCCCAAGTAGGTCTGTGACTATCCGGAGTGTCCTCTGACCGGTGGGCCATACAATGTTCCCCCGAAATGGCCTGTCTTCTCTCAGATTGTGTTTCCTTGACCAACTCTGTGAAGATGTCAGGAAAAAGTGGTTAGCCACTACCTGTTTTCTCAGAAATGGTCCACCTTCAGAGCTCTCCTGACATTTGGCCATTCTCACATCATTAGGTACCAAGAAAACTGACTCTGTCCTTGGGAAATCCAAACAAGTGAGCCCACTGGGAATGGGACTGGGACTGCATTTGGGTGCCTGGGTTCTTGGATACCAAGTTCAGAGAGTTCCATCACCAAGGAAATGAGGTATGTCACATTCTTTGGAACTGAATGAGGTCACTGCCTTGGCAACCACTTTGTCCTAACAGTTGCTTCCAAGGGTAACATAAGATGGAGGTTGCCCCTACTTCCTGTGACACTTTCATAAGGTAGAATGTATATCAACCATTGGCACCCGGGGACAACTTTCCACTCAGGCCTGGTTTGGTCCCTCTTCTCTACAATAAGAAGAGAGATGCAGATTCAGAAACATCCCTTCATTCTGACCAGGTTGTTTGCCATGGAAGATGACTTTTGCTCTCTCAGTTGCTTCATACCTGCGTACAACTTCTCCAGGTATCATTTTTGCATGAACATTTGAGGTTCTCATTAGGTGGAAGGTCCCCAAGTTTCCTGTATTGTAAGGACCACTCTGTCCCTGCTCTTCTGTAAAATGATTGAGGGAACAGTGTATACTTGGGGTAAAAAACAGGTTTGATTTGGGTTACGAACGATTCTGTGCGATGAATAATGGTATTGGTAACCTGCAATATTTACAAGAATATAGAGGTGATATATAAGTATGAAAAGAGAAATCTAGGTATGATTTGAAGCCCAGAAGGGTTTTGCCCTTGATTGGGATACTTAGCTTTGAATTATGTTCTGTAAAGGTGTCTCAGATAATTCGATATACAATGGCATAGGACCTTGTACAATGGATGATTGAATTTAGAAGAGAACATCCAGTCAAAAAGGGATATTCAGTAGGATTAGGAAGATAGTCGGTAGGTTTAGGAAGAAGAGTGAGTATAGGATTTGGACCAAAAGTTCTTTATAAATACCCTTTTGGTTATAGAGTGAATGTAAATGTCAGCTCATATGAAGAGTCAGTCACTATGTTGAACTGGGGAAAATATGTAGAAAAGCAGAAATCAATAGAAACATTACGAAAACAGGCAAATTATAAAGTGAGTGATAGAATTGGACATTTTCAACAGGGTTGGGTTTGAATGTATAAATTAGGAAAAAACAAAAATGTAGTTACCAATAGGATTGACAATTGACAGCATTAGGCAACCTGGACACGGATGTTTTTAGAAATCCATGTTCACCTTCCATTTAGGTTTTGGTACAATCATAAGTGTGACCTTTCCATTTTTGTCCAGAATATTACTGTGATAATGAGGTGACATGAGTATTTCTTTCACCATTTCTGGGAGCAATATATTGAAGATGTAAAATAAGAATCGGGGTACAAAGAGGTGTACCCTGTTTCTATGAACATAGAGGAAAAAGCATGAATAGACCATACTGTGAATAAATAATATAACTTTTTTGAACTTTAAATAATGAATTGAACTGATATCTGAAAAATTAAAGGAAATCATATATTGATATACAATCATTCATTCCAACCAGTGATATATCTAATGGAAATATTAGTGTTTTGGTTTATCATGAAGAGTGTGTGAGTTTTGCTTAAAAATGATTATGGAAATTCAAAATAATGTGTATGGAAAGAAGTCTCATGAAAAGACCAGTCAAGAAACCCTGAGAATACATGTGTTCAGAAGCAAGAAGTGATTAAAGTTGAAACAAATGCCTATTAATTTGTGAACTTGTGGATGAAATGTATATCCTATGATGTGCAAAAACTGAAGAAACAATAATGTACCAGTGTCGAATACAAATGAATGACAAATTACATATCATGTCCCATAGGAGTCTACTTGCATTGATGTTGGGCTGGGTCAGTTACTGTAGAATAATTAGGATTTGTATGCACCATTCACTGAAGTTAGTTTTCAGTACTAGGAAACAAATATGTATTTCAGGTGGATGAATATTTCTGATTATAATCTTGTGAAAAGTGGATTATAAATCCACATACATGAACATGAATGAATTTAGAGAGTGTATATTAGACATATATATTTCATATTTTGAAAAATTTGGAGAGTATATCTATATCTATATCTACACACACTCACACACACACACACACACACACACAACACTCACAGACATTAAAAAGTGCCAATATAAATGCGAATCGAAATTCATCAGTAAATATATGTCATCCAGAAATGCAAAAATATTTATTTTACTGAATATGACTTTATGTACAACGTTGTTCGACTAGGACGGTCTCCTATAGGTTGAGTTTTTATTTCCAACAGCATTTAGGAGGAGTGCACTCTTCTCACAATTTGTATCTGCTAAGACAGCCACCTCACAAAATGTACGTGTGATACCTGCTAGGATTCTATATATGCATATATATATATATATATACATGTGTGAATAGGCTACAGAAAAGGAAAACAAGAATTCACATATTTGTTAAGTTTAAAAACACATGGAGAATATGTTCATTAAAATTTGAATATATTTATAACTCCTACCTTATATAATGCAAATGTCAAGTCCAACTATACAACATGTCTCCTCTGAAGTGCTTGTATTTCTATTGTGTTGGGTTAATTTTCCCCATTATATTAGGATGAATAGTCTGAGTCTACTAGGTATGGCTTAGTGTCAGGAATTCAGCATTTCGAATGGAAAATT
Source organism: Callospermophilus lateralis (assembly GCF_048772815.1). NCBI lineage: Eukaryota > Metazoa > Chordata > Mammalia > Rodentia > Sciuridae > Callospermophilus > Callospermophilus lateralis. Next base: position 238,596 of record NW_027517344.1, read on the forward strand.
GGAAAATGAATCCAATGTGTATGTAAATATATGCTGCACAAATATCCTCCCGCTCTCATCCAGAAGAATGCCTTGACATTACCTTCACCCCAAGTAAGACACAATTAGAGGAGAAGAGTTACAAAATCAGTGAATACATATCTGGAATGTAAAATGCTCAGGAGTTCACAACCTTGGAGGTGGTAGAGGACTTTGCAAAACTAAGGGACAGGGTAAACACTCCACAAATATGGAGCTCTGCTGGCCTAAAAACTTTTTGAGAAACTGCGTCTGAGCTTCCGCCCTTGAAATATATGTTGTTTTCAGGAGATTTGTCTTCCTTTGTAGTGAGACCATCAAAGCTGGGTCTGCATCTATGTGACCTGGAGGACATGGTTTCTTATTTTCCAATGAACAAGATGAAGCAGTGCTGAATCCACTCTTTGTAGGTAAACTGAGGCCACTGGGGACTAAGTTTCTCCCCGTGTGGACTGTAAAGCCATTTGGTCCTCCTCCACTTTTTGTGGGTTTTTTGCTGCTGCACTGTGAGTTTGGTATTTGTTTCACGAAATACTAGGAGCTAATCTGGAACAGAGTGCTGGAGGGAGTTCTGTCACGTGTGGTGGGTCAGGGTCTGCTAGAGAATGCACCAACTAGGCTTCTATCTCTCACAGCTTGCCCCATTGCCCCCTTGTCCATATCAACCTGATTCTTAATTTTCCTCTGAAAACTCTGCATATAACAAGATGCCTTTACATATAAGTGTCTGCTGGCTGTACCACGTCAGTTACAAGCCATTTGGAATCCAATGGTAGATCCACATGGCCCTACCACGGATGTTTTATCAAACACCTCCCCACCACTGCTCTAGACCCACTACTCAGCAGGCTCCAACTTACTGGCATCCTATTCTACACCATTATCATGAAACTCCGTAAATCAAGGCACTGTCTGGTATACTCATGATCAGCAACAGGACATCCAATGTTTCTCCAGTGCCACCTGGTCATAGAAATTTCAAAAATTTCATGGTATTTATGTAGCCATTTTTCAAACATGAAGTTGGAGGTACTGTGGGTTTCAATTTATTCAGCAAACATTAAATGGTGAGGAAGCTCATTTCAATGAAATCTCTGGAGAACTCTCACAGGCATGGCTTTCCAAAGAGTGGTCAAAAGGTCACATTAGGCCAGGCCCATTGAGGTCTACAATGTGAGGTCCATGTGTGTTTTGACTCTCAACTATGGCTGCCATTTCTTTAAGAATAAAATCATGTGATATCCTTGCTGAGATTCCCAGGCCTCTGTGGAAATCCACCCGGGGCCTAGGTCTCAGTTTCCAAGAGCGACTTTCATGCGTGGCCTCTTGAAATCCTAACAAAATTCATGGCAATGCTTCTCTGAGTTCAGTTCTAAAACCCAGTCTCTAAGGGGAATCACACCAGAGTTCAAGCCCACGTGGACCCAGTCATTTTTTCCAATGCCACACAAATGACCAAAATTAAAACCAAAACACTCCCACATGGCCCTCATCTTATTCCATATAGTCAATCATCTTAACCTCTGGGTGGAGGTTTCCATGAGGGGTGCAGCCCAAGACAGTGTCCAAAATCAGCTCGTTTTCCCCTCATTTGCCTAAAGTCAGGGTGTCCTGGACACCGTTTCTGTGAACCATCAATGATCAAATAAGCCTGCCGTTAATTCTTCTGTGTTTCTCCAATTTGAGGCCTACTGATTTCAGGAATAGATTCTTTATGTGATTTAAAGTTATTCAAAAACCCAAACACCTCTGCAGAGATTTGAAGAACTCATTTGACCCAAAGAATCCCTATTCTCACTAGATGGAGTTCAGGAACCTAACAGAGGAAGGCAAGAGACTTCATCCACAATGAATTATTTTTTGCCCTTATGGTTTTGGATGCACGCATGGGATCATTCTTTAGATTCATCAGGTGTTGAGAATCTAAGTCACAGCCACACACATGGCCAAGAGGCTGATTCAGACACATCCATTCTCAAAGCAATGAAGCCAGAAGCCACAGGTGATGCCCATTCATTTGTATTTGAAAACTGTTTTCTTCAGGTTTCACAAAGGGGTGGCCTGAGGCAAAGACCTTCCTGACATTCAGTGCAACACAACAATTAGTAAGCAAATTGCCCAAAGCAGGGTTTCTGCACTGAGACTTTCCTGGTCACACTGATATCTGAGTTTTCTGAAATGCTTGCCATTCTCTTTAGCTATCCATTACATGGACATGTCACAGAGCTTGGAGGTGGTACATACTTTGGACACAAAACCATGAGCCAATTCTGGAGAGTGGCCAGAATTCAGGAAGAAAACAGCAACTTAGAAAGATAGTAGGTGTTGCACATCGATAAGACAAGCTGCAGTCCATTCATATATTGGGCAGGATGAATTATGGGAAGACTTATACTAGACAGGACACATCCATTAATGCATTCTCTTTTTAATGTCTACAACAACGGACACATTGGGATACACCGAAACAGAAACACTCGCCTTGTCAAACAACTTACTAGAAACTGTCCACTACAAACCAAACAAACCGCCTTTCCTACCTATTCTCAGAACATGAGACAAAACAACAAACCCACACCCACTCCCACAAAGGCACCTCCTTCCCCCAAGTAGGTCTGTGACTATCCGGAGTTTCCTCTGACTGCAGGCCATACTATGTTCCCCCTAAATGGCCTGTCTTCTCTCAGATCCTGTTTCCTTGTTCAACTCTGTGTAGTTGTCAGGAAAAAGTGGTTAGCCACTACCTGCTTTCTCAGGAAAGGTCCCTCTTTAGAGTTCTCCTGGCATTAGGCCATCCTCACATCAGTAGGTACCAAGAAAACTGACTCTGTCCTTGGTAAATCCAAACAAGTGAGCCCACTGGGACTGGGACTGGGACTGCCTCTGGGTGCCTGGCTTCTTGGATACAAATTTCAGAGAGTTCCATCACCAAGGAAATGAGGTATGTCACATTCTTTGGAACTGAATGAGGTCACTGCCTTGGCAACCACTTTGTCCTAACTGTTGCTTCCAAGGGTCCCATGAGATGGAGTCTTCCCCTACTTCCTGTGACACTTTCACAAGGTAGAATGGTATATCAACCATAGGCACCCAGGAACAGCTCTCGACACAGGCCTGGTTTGGTCCATCTTCTCTACAATAAAAAGAGAGAGGCTGATTCAGACACATCCCTTCATCCTGACCAGGTTATTTGCCATGGAAGATGACTTTTGCTCACTCAGGTCCTTCATACCTGCCTACAACTTCTCCAGGTATCATTTCTGCATGGACCTTTGAGGTTCTCAGCAGGTGGAAGATCCCATAATTTCCTGTATTGTAAGAACCACTCTGTCCCTGCTTTTCTGTAAAATGAGATTGAGGGAACAGTGTGAGCTTAGGGTTAATAACAGGTTTGATTTGGGTTATGAATCATTCTGTGTGATGAATAATGGTATTGGGAACCTGAGATATTTACAAGAATATAGATGTGAAATAAAAGTATGAAAACAAAAATCTAGGTATGATTTGAAGCCCAGAAGGGTTTTCCCCTTGATTGGGATACTTAGCTTTGAATTATGTTCTACAAAGATGTCTCAGATAATTCGATATACAAGGGAGTAGGACCTTGTACCTATGATGATTGAATTTAGAAGAGAACATCCAGGCAAAAAGTGATAATCGTTAGGATTAGGAAGATAGTTGATAGCTTTAGGAAGAAGAGTGAGTATAGGATTTGGACCAAAAGTTCTTTACCAGTAGGGTTTCGGTTATTGAGTGAATGTAGATGTCAGTACATATGAAGAGTCAGTCACTATGATGAACTGGGGAAAATATGTAGAAAAGCAGATATCAATAGAATCATTACAAAATCAGGCAAAGTATAAAGTGAGTGATAGAATTAGTCATTTTCAACAGGGTTGAGTTTGAATATATAAATTAGATAGAAACAAATATGTAGTCACCAACAGGATTGACAATTGATAGCATTAGACAACCTGGACATGGATGTTTTTAGTAATCTATGTTCACTTTCCATTTAGGCTTTGGTACAATCATAAGAGTGACCTTTCCATTTTTTGTCCAGAATATTACTGTGATAATGAGGTGACATGAGTATTTCTTTCACCATTTCTGGGAGCAATATATTGAATATTTAAAATTAGAATTGGGGGTACAAAGAGGTGTACCCTGTGTCTATGAACATAGAGATAAAGCATGAATAGAACATACTGTGACTAAATAATATAACTTTTTTGAACTTTAAATAATGAATTGAATTGATATCTGAAAAATTACAGGAAATCATATATTGATATACAATCATTCATTCCAACCAGTTATATATCTCATGGAAATATTAGTGGTTTGGTTTATCATGAAGAGTGTGTGAGTTTTGCTTCAAAAGTGATTATGGAAATCTAAAATAATGTGTTTGGAAAGAAGTCTCATGAAAAGACCTGTCAAGAAACCCTGACAATACTTGTGTTCTGAAGCAAGAAGTGATTAAAGTTGAAACAAATGCCTATAAATTTGTGAACTTGTGGATGAAGTGTATAACTTAAAATGTACAAAAACTGAAGAAATAATAATGTACCATTGTTGAATACATATGAACGTCAAATTACATATCATGTCCCATAGGAGTCTACTTGCATTGATGTTAGACTGGGTCAGTTTCTGTAGAATAATGAGGATTTGTATGCCCCAATCACTGAAGTTAGTTTTCAGTACTAGGAAACAATTATGTATTTCAGGTGGATGAATATTTCTGATTATAATCTTGTGAAAAGTTGATTATAAATCCACATACATGAACATGAATGAATTTAGAGGGTTTACATTAGACACATATATTTTATATTTTGAAACATCTGCAGAGTGTACAGATACATTATACACACACAAAAAAAAAATAAACACTCACATACATTTAATAGTAGCAATATATATGCCAATCGAAATTCATCAGTAAATATATATCATCCACAGATGCAAAAATATTTATTTTACTGAACATGAATTTATGCATAATGTTCTTCTACTAGGAAGCTCCCCTATAGGTTGAATTTTCAGTTCCAACAGCGTTTAGGAGGAGTGAACTCTTCTCACAGTTTGTATATGCCAAGTCAGCCACCTCAAAAATGTACGTGTGATACCTGGTAGGATTCTATATGTGCATATAAATATACAAGTGTGAATAGGCTAAAGAGAAAGGGAAACAAGAATTCTCGTATTTTTTAAGTTTAAAAACTCATGGAGAACTTCTTCGATTAAAAATTGACTAGATTTATAACTTTACCTTATATAATGCAAAACGCAAGTTCAACTATACAACATGCCTCCAATGAACTGCTTGTATTTCTATAGGTTTGGCTTATTTTTCTCTATCATATTAGGATGAGTTGTCTGAGTCTAGTAGGTATGGGTTAGTGTCAGGGATTCAATATTTCAAAATGAAAATTGGAAAATGAATCCAATTTGTATGCATATATATGCTGCACAAATATCCTCCCACTCTCATCCAGAACAATGCCTTGACATTACCTTCACCCCAAGTAAGACACAATTAGAGGAGAAGAGTTAGAAAATCAGTGAACACATATCTGGAATGGAAAATGCTCAGGAGTTCACAACCTTGGAGGTTGTAGAGGAGTTTCCAAAAGCAAGGGATAGGGTAAACACTCCACAAACATGGAGCTCTGCTGGCCTAAAAGTTTTTTGAGAAACTGCCTCTGAGATAGGGCACTTGAAATATATGTTGTTTTCAGGAGATTTGGCTTTCTTTGTAGTGAGACCATCAAAGCTGGGTCTGCATCTATGAGACCTGGAAGACATTGTTTCTGATTTTTCAATGAACATGAGGCAGCAGTGCTGATATTTTTCTTTTTAAGTAAACTGTGGCCTCTGGGGTCTAAGTGTCTCCCCGTTGAACTGTGAAGCCATTTGGCCCTCCTACACTTTTTGTGGGGTTTTTGCTGCTGCACTGGTAGTTTGGTATTTGCTTCATAAAATAGAAGGAGTTCAACTGGGACACAGTGCTGGAGGGAGTTCTGTCACGTGTGGTGGGTCAGGGACAGCAGAATAATGCACCAACCAATCTTCTATCCCTCAAAGCTTGCCCCATTGCATCCTTGTCCATAGCAACCTGATTCTGAACATTGCCCTGAATCCTCTCCATATAACAAGATGCCTTTAATTATAAGGGTCTGCTGGCTGCACCATGTAAGCCACAAGCCATTTGTAAGCCAATGGAAGATCCAAATTACTCCAACACAGAAGTTTTATCACACTCCTGCCCACCACAACTCTAGGCCCACTTCTCAGGAGGCTGCAACTTACTGGGACCTCTGTTCTACACCATTTTCATAAAACCCAGTCAAGCAAGGCACTGTCAGGTACATCCATGATCAGCAGCAGGACATCCAAAGGTTCTCTAGTGCAACCTAGTCATGGGAATTTCAAAAAATTCACGGTATTTATCTAGAAATTTTTCAAGGATGAAGTTGGAGGCACTGTGGGTTTCAATTTATTCAGGGACCATTAAATGGAGAGGAAGATTATTTCAATGAAAGCTCTGGAGAACCCTCACAGGCAAGGCTTCTCAAAGAGTGGACAAAAGGTCACATTTAGCCAGGCCCATTGAGGTCTACAATGTGAGGTCCATGTGTGTTTTGACTCTCAAATATGGCTGCCAAGTCTTTCGAATGAAATCATGTGATACCTTGGCTGAGATTCCAGTTCTCTGTGCAAAGCCACTCTGGCGCTAGATCTCAGTTTCCAAGGGTGACTCTCATACATGGCCTCTTTAATCCCAACACAATACTTGGCAATAGTTTTCTGAGGTCAGATTCTGAACTCAGGCTCTAAGGGGAATCACACCAAAGTTCAAGCCCAGGTAGACCCAGTTATGTCTTCCAACTGCCACACAAATATCCACAATTAAATCCAAAACACTCTCACATGTCACTCATCTTTTCTAAATACACACTCATCATAACCTCTGGCTGGAGGTTTCCATGAGGGGTGCGGCCCAAGACAGTGTCCAAAATAACCACCCTTGCCCCTCATTTGCCTAAAATCAGGGTGGCCTGGACATCCTTCCAGTGAACCAGGAGTGATCAAATTGGCCGGCCATTAAGATGGCACTGCTTCTCCAATTTGAAGCCTACTGACTGTGGGGCTTAGAGTCTTTATGTGATTTGGAGTCATGAGAAAAATCAAGCACTTATGGGCTATCCTCTGCAGGGTTTTGAGGAACACATTTGAACCAAATGATCACTATTCTCACTTGATGAAGGTCAGGAACCTTACAGAGGAATGTGAGAGACTTCATCCAAAATGAATGCTCTTTTGTCCATTTTGGTTTTGGATGCACACATGGGATCTTTCTTTAGATCCATCAGGTGCTAAAAATCTAAGCTGCAGCCTCACACAGGGCCAAAAAGCTGATTCAGACACATCCCTTTCCAAAGCAATTAAGCAAAGAGCCAGAGGTGATGCCCTTTCATTTCTGTTTGAAAACTATTTCTTTTGGCTCTACAAAGGTGTGGCCTGAGGCAAAGATGTTCCGGACATTCAGGGCAACAGAACAATTGGTAAGCAAAAGGCCCAAAGCAGGGTTTCTCCATTAGAATTTTCTGGTCACACTCATATCTGAGTTTTCTGAGATGCTCCCATTCCCTTCAGCTATCCAGTACATGGCCAAGTCTCAGAGCTTGGAGGTGGTACATATTTTGGACACAAAAAAATGAGCCTATTCTGGAAATTGGCCAGGATTCAGGAAGAAAACAGGAACTTAGCAAGATTGTAGGAGTTGCCCACCCATAAGTCAAGCCACAGTCCATTCATAAATTGGGCAAGATGAATCTTGGGAAGCTTTCTACTAGTCAGGACACATACAATGATTCATTCTCTTTTCTAATGTCTAAAACCACGGACACAGTGGGATACACAGACATAGAGACACTGGCCTTGTCAAACGACTTACCAGAAACAGTTCACTCCAAAACAAATAAACCGCCTTTCCTACCTATTCTCAGAACATGAGACAAAACCTCAAACCTACACCCACACACACAAAGGCAGCTCCTTCCCCCAAGTAGGTCTGTGACTATCAGGAGTGTCCTCTGACTGGTGGGCCATACTATGTTCTGATGAAATCGCGTGTCCTGTGTCAGATATGGTCTCATTGGCCCAATATGTGAAGTTGTCACTAGCCAGCTGTGAGCCACTACCTGCTTTCTCAGGAAAGGCCTCTCTTCAGAGCTTTCCTGACATTTGTCCATCCTCACATCAGTAGGTACTAAGAAAGACTGACTCTGTCCTTGTTAAATCCAAACAAGTGAGACCACTGGGACTGGGAATGGGACTGGCTCTGCGTGCCTGGCTTCCCGGATCCCAAGTTCAGAGAGTTTCATCACCAAGGAAGTGAGGTGAGATTAATCTCTTCAGGAATTTAATGAGGTCACTGCCTTGGCAACCACTTTGTCCTAACAGTTGCTTCCAATAGTCCTATGAGATGGAGGCAGCCCTTACTTCCTGTGACACTTTCAAAAGTTAGAATGGTATATCAACCATAGGCACCAAGGAACAGCTCTCCACACATGCCTGGTATGGTCCATCTTCTCTACATTAAGAAGAGAGAGGCTTATTCAGACAAAACCCTTCATCCTGGAAAGGTTGTTTGAGATGGAAGATAACTTTTGCTCTCTCAGGTCCTTCATAGCTGCCTAATCTTCTCCAGGGATCAAACCTGCATGGACCTTTGAGGTTCTCAGCAGGAGGCAGATCCCCTACATTCCTGTATTGTAAGACGAACTCTGTCCCTGCTCTTCTGTAAAGTTAGGTTGAGGGAAGAGTGTATGATTAGGGTTATTAACATGTTTGATTTGGATTACGAATCCTTCTGCAGGATGATTAATAGTATTGGGAACCTGCGATGTTTATAAGATTATAGAGGTGAAATATAAGTATGAAAACAGAAATGTTGGTAAGATTTGAAGCCCAGAAGGGCATTAGGCCCTTGATTGGGATACTTAGCTTTTAATTACGTTCTACACAGATGTCTCAGATAAATTGATAATCAATGGCATAGGACCTTATACCTTGGATGTTTGATTTTAGAAGAGAACATCCACTCAAATTGAGATAGTCGGTGGGATTAGGAAGATAGTCGGTAGGTTTATAAAAAAAGAGTGAGTATAAAAATTGGACAAAAAGTTCTGTAGCATTAGGGTTTCGGTTATAGAGTGAATATAAATGTCAGCACATGTGAAGAGTCAGTCACAATGATTAACTGGGGAAAATATGTAGGAAGGAAAATATCAATAGAGACATTACGAAATGAGGCAATTATATAGTGAGTGATAGGATTAGACATTTTCAACAGGGTTGAGATTGAATACATAATCTTAGGAAGAAACAAATATGTAGTCACCAATGGGAATGACATTTGAAAGCATTAGGCAACCTGGACATGGATGTTTTCAGTAAGCCATGTTCACTTTCAATTTAGGATTTGGTACAATCATAAGTGTGACCTTTGCATTTTGTGCCCAGAAAATTATTGTGATCAAATATATATGTAGATCATATGATATGTGTATTTCTTCCACCATTTCTGGGAGCAATATTTGAGGACACATAAATTAGTATTGTGGGTACCAAGTGGTGTACCCTGTGTCAATGAATATAGAGATAATGCATGAATAGACCATAGTGTGAATAAATAATATAACTTTTTTCTCTTTAAATAATGGATTGAATTGATATCTTAAAATATATAGGAAATCATATATTGACATACAATCATTCACTCCAACCAGTTACATATATAATGGTAATCTTAGGGTTATTGTTTATCATGAAGTGTGTGTGAGTTTTGTTTCAAAAGTGTTTATGGAAATCGAAAATAATGTGTTTGGAAAGAAGTCTCATGAAAAGACCAGTCAAGAAATATGGAGGAATCCATGTCTTCTGAAGCTGGAATTGATTGAAGGTGAAACAAATGCCTATAACTTTCCTAAGTTGTGGATGAAATATATATCCTGTGATGTGCATAAACTGATGAAATAGTAATGTACCAGTGTTGAATAAAAATGAAGGTCAAAGTACACATCATGTCCCATAGGAATCTACTTGCATTGATGTTAAACTGGGTCAGTTACTGTAGAAAGATTAGGATTGCATGCATTATTCACCGTAGTTAGTTTTATTTCATTTTTATTTATGGTTGTTCAAAACATTACATAGTTGTTGTTATAACATATTTCACACTTTGATTCAAGTGCGTTATAAACTCCTATTTTTACCCCATGTACAGATTACAGAATCACATCAGTTACACATCTATTGATTCACATATTGCCATACTAGTGTCTATTGAATTCTGCTGCCTTTCCTATCCTCCACTATCCCCTCTCCCCTCCCCGCCCCTCCCCTCTTCTCTCTCTACCCCCTCTACTGTAATAAATTTGTCCCCCTTGTATTATTTTTCTCTTTCTCCTCACTTTCTCTTGTATGTAATTTTGTATAACCCTGAGGGTCTCCTTCCAATTCCATGCAATTTTCCTTCTCTCTCCCTTTCCTTTCCACCTCTCATCCCGCTTTAATGTTAAGCATCTTGTCATGCTCTTCGTCTCTCCTCTGTTCTTAGTTACTCTCCGTATATCAAAGATGACATTTGGCATTTGTTTTTTAAGGATTGGTTAGCTTCACTTAGCATAATCTGCTCTAATGCCATCCATTTCCCTCCAAATTCTATGATTTTTTTTTATTTTTCAATGCAGAGTAATACTCCATTGTGTATAAATGCCACAGTATTTTATCCATTCTTTCATTGAAGGTTATCTAAGTTGGTTTCACAGTCTTGCTGTTGTGAATTGTTCTGCTATGAACATCGTTGTAGCAGTGTCCCTGTAGCATGCTGTTTTTAGGTCTTTAGTGAATAGACTGAGTAGGGGAATAGCTGGGTCAAATGGTGGTTCCATTCCCAGCTTTCCAAGAAATTTTCATACTGCTTTCCAAATTGGCTGCACCAATTTGCATCCCACCAGCAATGTAGAAGTGTACCTGTTTCCCCACATCCTTGCCAGAACTTGTTGTTTGACTTCATAATGGCTGCCAATCTTACTGGAGTGAGATGGTATCTTAGGGTGGTTTCGATTTGCATTTCTCTGACTGCTGGAGATGGTGAGCATTTTTTCATGTACTTGTTGATTGATTATAAGTCCTCATCTGGTCCTCAGCCCATTTGTTGATTGGGTTATTTGTTATCTTATTGTCTAATTTTTTGAGTTTTTTGTATACTCTGGATATTAGGGCTCTATCTGAAGTGTGAGGAGTAAAGATTTCTTCCCAGGATGTAGGCTCCCTATTTACCTCTCTTATTGTTTCTTTTGCTGAGAAAAAACTTTTTAGTTTGAGTAAGTCCCATTTGTTGATTCTAGTTATTAACTCTTGTGCTATGGGTGTCCTATTGTGGAATTTGGAGCCCGACCCCACAGTATGTACATCGTAAGCAAATTTTTCTTCTATCAGACACTGTGTCTCTGATTTGATATCAAGCTCCTTGATCCATTTTGAGTTAACTTTTGTGCATGGCAAGAGAAAGGGATTCAGTTTCAATTTGTTACATATGGATTTCCAGTTTTCCCAACACCATTTGTTGAAGATGCTATCCTTCCTCCATTGCATGCTTTTAGCCCCTTTATCAAATATAAGATAGTTGTAGTTTTGTGGATTGGTTTCTGTGTCCTCTACTCAGTACCATTGGTCCACAAGCCTGTTTTGGTACCAGTACCATGCTATTGTTTTTACTATTGCTCTGTAGTATAGTTTGAAGTCTGGTATCGCTCTACCGCCTGATTCACACTTCCTGCCTAGCATTGTTTTTGCTATTCTGGGACTTTTATTTTTCCATATGTATTTCATGATTGCTTTCTTTATTTCTACAAGAAATGCCTTTGGGATTTGATTGGCATTGCATTAAACCTATAGAGAAATTTTGGTAATATCACCATTTTGATGATGTTAGTTCTGCCTTTCCATGAACAGGGTATATTTTTACATCTTCTAAGATCTTCTTATATTTCTCTCTTTAGGGTTGTGTAGTTTTCATTGTATGAGACTTTCCCCTCTTTTGTTAGGTTGATTCCCATCTTTTTTTTTTTAGGATATTGTGAATGGAGTGGTTGTTCTCATTTCCATTTCAGAGGATTTGTCCCTGATATAGAGTAATGCCTTTGATTTATGCGTGTTGATTTTATATCCTGCCACTTTGCTGCATTCATTTATTAGCTCTATTAGTTTCTTTGTAGACCCTTTTGGGTCTGCTAGTTATAGAATCATGTCATCTGCAATAGTAATAATTTAAGTTGTTCTTTTCCTATTTTTATGCCTTTAATTTCTTCCGTCTGTCTAATTGCTCTGGCCAGTGTTTCGAGAACTGTATTGAACAGAAGTAGTGAGAGAGGGCATCCCATTCTTGTTCCAGATTTTAGAGGGAATGCCTTCAATTTTTCTAGATTCAGAATGATGCTAGCTTGAGGATTAGCATAGATTGCTTTTACAATATTGAGGTATGATCCTGTTATTCCTAGTTTTTCTAGAGTTTTGAAGATAAAGGGATGCTGTACTTTGTCGAATGCTTTTTGTGCATCTATCGAGATGATCATATGGTTCTTATTTTTAAGTCTATTGATGTGGTGAATAACATTTATTGATTTTCGTATATTGAACAAGCCTTGCATTCCATGGATGAATCCTACTTGATCATGGTGCACAATTTTTTTAATATGTTTTTGTATCTGATTCGCCAGAATTTAATTAGGGATTTTTGCATTTAGATTCCTTAGGGATATTGGTCTGTAGTTTTCTTTGTTTGAAGTGTTTATGTCTGGTGTAGAAATCAGGGTGATATTGGCCTGGTAGAATAAATTTGGAAGATCTCCCTCTTTTTCAATTTCCTGAAATAGCTTGAAAAGTATTGGTATTAGTTCATATTTAAAGGGTTTGTACAACTCTGCTGTATACCCATACTGTCCTGGTCTTTTCTTAGTTGGTAATCTTTGCATGGTTTCTTCTATTTCCTCAATTGATACTGGTCTGTTTAGGTTGTCTATATCCTCCTGACTCAATCTGGACAGATCATATGACTTAAGAAATTTTTCGATGCTTTCACTATCTTCTATTATATTGGAGTATAACGAATCAAATTAATTTCTGATTATCTTCTGTATTTCAGAAATATCTGCTGTGATTGCCAGGGGGTGACAAATAACTTGTGTAGATTGATACAGCAGGAGTGGAAGCCGTTTATTGTAGCATCTGAGCGATATTTATACATTTTATATAGCTTATCTAATTAGCATAAAATAGATCCAGCAGTCAACCAATAAGGAATCTCCACACTTAATGGCTTGCTTTTGTTACTTCACAAACCACTCTCTATGGCATTTGGCCAGGCGCCATCCAGACTTGTTTACAGACCCTAACATTTCTCTGGCAAAATACCAGGTGCCATCCTGACTTGTTTATAGACCTTAACATGTGATGTTGCCCTTTTCATCCCGTATGCTAGTAATTTGAGTTTTCTCTCTTCTTCTCTTCATTAGCATGGCTAAGGGTCTGTCGATTTTATTTATTTTTTCAAAGAACCAACTTTTAGTTTTCTCAATTTTCTCAATTGTTTCTTTTGTTTCGATTTCATTAATTTAAGGTTTGATTTTAATTAAATCTTACCTTCTACTTATTTTGCTGTTGTTTTCCTCTTCTTTTTCTAGGATTCTGAGATGAAGTATGAGATCATTTATTTGTTTTGTTTTTTTTTTTTCTTTTTTTAAGGAATGAAATCCAAGCAATGAATTTTCCTCTTAGAACGGATTTCAGTGTGTCCCATAGATTCTGATATGTTGTGCCTGTGTTTTCATTTATCTCTAAGAATTTTTTAATTTCCTCCTTGATGTCTTCTATAACCCATTGATCATTCAGTAACCTATTGTTCATTCTCCAAGTGATGCATGATTTTTCCTTCCTTCGTTTATCATTGATTTTTAGTTTATATTAGATTATGATCAGATAAGATGCATGGTATTATCTCTACTTCTTTATATTGTCTAAGAATTGCCCTGTGACATAATATATGATCTATTTTTGAGAAGGATCCATGTGCTGCTGAGGAAAAATGTAACTGCTTGATGTTGAGGAGTATATTCGATATATGTCAATTAAGTCTAGGTTATTAATTGTGTTATTGAGTTCTATAGTTTTCTATTTCAACTTTTGTTTGGAAGACCTGTCCAGTGGTGAGAGAGGTGTGTTGAAGTCTCCCATGATTATTGTATGGTGGTCTATTAGACTCTTGATCTTGAGAAAAGTTTGTTTGATGGACATAGCTGCACCATTGTTTGGGGCATATATATATTTATAATGGTTATGTCTTGTTGGTGTATGGTTCTCTTGAGCAGTATGTAGTGTCCCTTTTTATCCCTTTTGATTAACTTTGGCTTGAAATCTATTTTATTTGATATGAGTATGGACACTCCTGCTTGTTTCCGAAGTCCATATAAGTGATATGATTTTTCCCAACCTTTCACCTTCAGTCTATGTATGTCTTTTCCTATCAAATGCGTCTCCTGTGGGCAGCATATTATTGGGTCTTGTGTTGTGATCCATTCTACTAGCCTGTGTCTCTTAATTGGTGAGTTTAAGCCATTAACATTTACGGTTATTATTGAGATAATGGTTGCTCTTCCAGCCCTATTTGTTTATTTATGTTATTAAACATGGATTGTTTTCTACATTGATTATTTCCCCCTTTTACTGTACTACCTCCCACTGTTGGTTTTTATTGTTATTTTCCATTTCCTCTTCCTGTAATATTTTGCCAATGATGTTTTGAAGAGATGGTTTTCTAGCTACAATTTATTTTAACTTTTTTTTAACATCGAAGGTTATGATTTTATCTTCCATCCTGAAGCTTAATTTCGCTGGATTCACAATTCTTGGTTGGAATCCATTTTCTTTCAGTGTTTGAAAAATGTTAATCCAGGATCTTCTAGCTTTCAGAGTCTGTGTTGAAAGATCAGCTGTTATCCTGATTGGTTTACCCCTAAATGTAATCTGCTTTTTTTTCTCTTGTAGCATTTAAAATTCTCTCCTTATTGTGTACGTTGGGCATCTTCATTATAATGTGTCTAGGTGTGGATCTCTTATGATTTTGCACATTCAGCGTCCTGTAGGCTTTTAGGACTTGGGAGTCAGTCTGATTCTTCAAGTCTGGGAAGTTTTCTCGTATTATTTCATTGAATACATTGCTCATTGCTTTGGTTTGGACCTCTATACCTTCCTGTTTTCCAATGACTCTTAAGTTTGGTCTCTTTATGTTATCCCGTATTTCTTGGATATTCTGTTCATGGTTTCTTAACAGTCTTGCTGAGCTGTCTATGTTCTTTTCAAGTTGGAATACTTTGTCTTCATTGTCTGATGTTCTATCTTCTAAGTGTTCTACTCTGCTGGTAGTATTCTCAATTGAGTTTTTAAGTTGGTTTATTGCTTTCTGCGTTTCTAGGATTTCTGTTTGTTATTTTTTACAACCTCTATCTCCCTGTATAGCTGATCTTTTGCTTCTTGGATTTGTTTAGGTAATTCATTGTCGAAGTGATTTTTCATTGTCTGATTTTGCTGTCTAATGTCTTCCTTGAGACTCCAGATCATCTGAAGCATGTATATCCCGAGTTCTTTATCTGACATTCCATCTACTGCAGCTATTACCTCTTCTAAAGTTGTGCTGACCTGCATTGCTTGTGGTCCTTTTTTCCTTGTCATATCATACTGCTCGCTTTTCTTTCTGCTTGGTGAAACTGTTGTGATTTTGAAATTTTCCTCCTATATATTTATATTGCTCTTGTATAGTTGCAAAGTCTCCCTTGCATGGGCACAGGGGGGCTGTGCTGCTTCTCCAATTAGGGTGATCTAACTACCTTGCTGACGGGCCACTGGGCTTGTTTTCCTGATCGGTTGCAGGTCTGCCTACCATGCAGGCGCGGGAGGCGGCTCTGCTCTGCCCCTCCTCCAATTGGTGTCACGTGTCTACCAGGCCCGTGGACCCCTGGGGTGTTCTGCCGATCAGTCGCAGGTCTGCCTACCTTGTAGGTGCTGGCGGCGGCTCTGCTCTGCCCCTACTCCAATTGAGGTGACGTGACTGAAACCGCTGTTGACCGGTGACGAGTTCTTGCTTCCCCAATGTTGAAGAATAACACCAGAAAGCACACGCCGAGGCAAGGTCAGAGTAGAAATTAAAGTTTATTAAATGTCAGCAGAAAAGACTTCTCCCGGAGGAAGAAGGGGACCCAAGAGGTGGAATCCGTGGAAGGGCTGTTCTTTCCCCTTTTTATAGTTCTTTCAGTGATGGAATGTAGGTTGGAGGCCTACAGGTGGGCTTAATTATCACCTTTTGGGATGGGCTATCTCCAAGTCTGTTGGGGCTGTTTTCTGAGCTCCATTAACATTCTTTGAGGTGGACTTTGGCCTAGGGCCTTTTTAGGACTTCATTAACATTCCATGAGTTGTCCTGTGTTTTCCCTGAGTCATTCCCAGCATGGCCTCCATTTTAGATTTCACTCGATATTAGACCCAATTTACCTAACTACACTGACTACCTAACTTTAAATCTGGCTTCATTCCCCCATCTAATTTGGGAACTCCTTACTGCTGTAAGGAAGGGGGGCGAAGAAAATCTCTCTGGCTTCTTCAGGCTGAAAAGGGACGGTGTGGGGCAAGCAGTTTGGAGTCCCCCTTTAAAAATCGGGTCTATCGAGTGGGTCCGTGATAGAAGTCTGATTGAGAAGTAATAGATTGGAAGGCCATTTGAGTGATGGGTGGTCTATAAGAGAAACAAGAATTCATTAGTACTGGAACCAGATTGATGCAGCAATAAATCCCATAGCACAGGAATATGCCAATGAGTATGATGGCAAAGACAAAGACTAACAATGTTTTCCACCAGGAAGTACCAAGAACCAGGAGCTAGGATATTGTTTCCATGACAAAGTTGCTGAGGACATGGCTTCTATCTGAGCATGTAAATCTTTAAGGATATTTGTCACATTGCCTTTTCCTTAAGATACAGTTTAATAACTTAATGTCATCTGACTTGCAAAATCCTTTTACTAGTGTGACCTCTGTTTCTAATAGAGAAATCTTTAATTCTGCTACTTAGGGCTGGATAACCATACTAGCAAACACCATGCCTACCTGTGTAGGTTAGAAATAAAGGCCTTGAACTAAAAACTACTCTGGCAGTTCCTTTTGATAGTTATCAGGCATTCCTGTCTGAGAATCTCTTTTGAAGCCTCCAGTTTACTTATTTATGGAAGTTACATTTAACTATTATTTTAGTTAAAATGCCCAGGAATAGCTGTGTTTTGGCTTTGACTGTCTTTGCTAAGTGTTTAAGATGAAGCAAGTCAAACTGACTTTTGTTTCCATCTATTGTTAACAGTCAGCTGAGTTTCCTTGGGAGTCCTCGGGAACTTACAGCAGCTTCTCAGATCTGCTAGTGCCATTTGCGCTAGGATGGGTCCAGGCCTTGCTTGACCATGTGGCTTCCCTTGGAAGCATCAGGCATGTCTCCCTTTTCTGATGACCCTCCTCTTCACAGCAAATGCACTGATTGGCTTTCTGTCCTCCACTGGTCTCATTAATCTCCCTGATCGGGAGGTTATGTGGCCTAGAGTTGCAAAGCTCTTTGGAAAAGTCCCCTATCCCCTGACTCAGACTGACTCAGAGGGCAAGAGCCAAATTTTTAATTTTGAAACTTAATCTTAAACATCCAGCAAATAAGTTTTAACAGCCTTATATTAAGAGCACTGGGCCTTAATGTCTATCTCTTTATCCTGTAGGTGATAACTCCTTATCTTACATTAACCCAGGTTGTGAGTTCTTAAATCAGTACCTCTGCAAAACATTAAAAGGCAATCTTTAAGCCATTTTGAAAACTACAAGATAAAATTATCAAGAGTAAAAACATATTTAGTTCATGTAGTAGCTACCTTGAATTTTGGTGAAGTTATACATTATATCCCCTGTTTGAGATCCTAGTTATCTTGACAAAAAACAACTTTTGGGCACAACTTTAAATGTACTGAAATCTAGCCTACTTCTTTCTTAGTCACTTTCACATGCAGTGAGATGGGACACAGAGCCTTATCTCAAGTAAGGTGGGGCTCTTCATAGATCTTAAATACTATAGTTCTGAAACTGATCTTTGCTTTTTAAACATTATTTTACAAAGCCCACATAAATTGTTGTGAACTTGAGCAAACATAACATAATATCACATCTAAAACATGAATTAAAGAAAGGCTGAAAGCTTCTAATCTTTTGTAGAAAAGTAGCAAAGTACTGTTGTGTTTTACAATAAAACCTTTACATAGATTAAGCTCTCATTAACTTAAAAAAACACTTGTTGTATCTCAGTGTAAAAAGGTAACATAGAACTGTACATATCTTATTGATAACAAGCCCAGTTCTAGAGCACAAATGATTTAATTATATCTCCAACATGTCTTTCTTTTAAGCCTAAAATTACCATACAACTTTAGAACACCAGCTTGATATAATGCTCTTTCTAAAGCTTCTACCTAACAGACTTGTATACCTGGAAGATGTGAACACATTAATAGCACCAATTACATTGATGTTTTTATATTAACCAAGTTTAGCTTTTAAAGAGATAACATAGCACAATTCTCTAAAACAACAGCACTTGTTTAACCAGCTGTTTAATTTCTTTAAGATTACTTGCTCAAAAACTTATACTTGTAAGCAACTTACACAGACCTTCTTTATATCATTTACTTAAACTCTTTTAAATACTTAATCATATAGGCTCTTATCCAGAAACACATTTCCCTCTATGAAATCCATACCTAGAACCTTCTAGTTTCTTTTTTATCTGTTAACCTCCTTCTGTTCACATTTTGAAACAATACTTGTAAATTTTAAATTTAATCAGATTATTTTATACACATCAACATTTTGTTAAGTTTTATTTTTGAACACCTAGAAAAACTTATAATAAGCTTAATTTTAAAGACATCTTTACTTTCATCTGTTTACCTAATTTAAATTGAGCCATTTGAATCACGTGAATCAAAGATATTTGGATCCATTTTTAAAATTTTCATGAGCGCTCCTCATCTGTCAATTGTTATATCACTGCATGATATATGAACATACATACACACATACAGACATACTGACATACAACACGTAACACAAGTGTAACACAACACAATCGTAAAAGCCTTGTTTCTTTCTCAGGTGAAATCTCATTGCAATGTTTAAAAACTCCATAGTTGATCAAAAATAGAACTTATCAGAAAAACATTAACTTGTCTGTAGGATCAAAATCATGAGCTCAAAAAAAATACAGAATCTAAGAAAAAAGCAAAAGTCCTAGAAAAAATTGACCGGCCTGTAATTACTCTTTGGTTTAATCTAGTTTGAGTTCCCATAAAAAGACACTTTTACTATTTTTTCTTCTTGGGCCTCAGATCTGTCTCCTACTGAGTGCTCCAGGCTTCTTCTATTTGCATATCAGCTTAAGTCCTGGCTGAGGTCTGAGAGAAACTGGGAAAACTGGAATTTTGAGCACAAACCTCATGCCTAAGGCATTTTAGCCATAAATCATAATTTCCAGGTTTGGATGTTGAAAATTATGATACAAGTTTAAGATACAACTCATAAAATTTTATTCCTTTTACAGTAAATTTTCCTACACTAGAAAAACTTGCTCACACAAAACTGAAAATAGGATCTTACTTAATAATATAAAGCTACCATCAGAAGAGATCCCTTCAGGATCATTAAGCCACTTTCTTTGTTCTGAAGTTTCTAAAGTAGTATTAAGTTACATTAAATCACCTGAAAAAATTTTAAAAGAGAACTACACACTACCATGTATATCCAAAATTAAGCTTTAAAAATTTCCAAGACTGTTGCTATTCAATGTTATTTCAATAAGCCAGACCAACGTCCCAATTCAACATTTTCTTTTCCTGAATCTTACACACTAAGGGGAACAGATACCAAATCATAATTTACTATCCTTGCCCAAATTAATGCACTGGTACACCTAGTGAAATCTTTTCAGGCTACTTAGTTCAAAATTGATGAAAAAATAAAACTGAATGATTGGGAGTTACTTGCCAACTTGGAAGAAGAGTTCTTTTAATTTTCTATCCTAAGTATCTAAGTTCTCTGGCATAGATTATCTGAAATCACAAGCTAAACAATTACCTAACCCTAACTTTTAACTGCAAGATTGTGCAATGCTTCAAACTCATTTAGATACCAGATGTTACAATGAAACATCATCTTTTAGACACACATTTAGCCTAGATTATCCCCAAGAAACAATCAGACAACTAGATAAGAAAATATCTCTCCAGGTTTTGAACTTCCATTTAATTATGACTCCTATCAGTGGCACCATAGATTTCCCCATGAGTGGACCAGATGCTTTCACATAGGGGCAACTATAGGTATAAAATTAAGGGCCTCAGTGTGACTGACTTTACTGCATTCAGGTGGAGTAATCCTTATAGTGCAGGGAAGGAATGAGGAATTTCCCCAGAGCGAAGGTGGCTCTGGCAGCTGCTGGGAAATCCTCAGTCTCCCCTTTACTTATAGGATTAGCTCCTTTGGATAGACCCAATCCCAGGCAATCTGGCATATATCCTAACTTTTCCAGTAGAGTCAGTTTTTATCTGCCTTAGGTCTTGAAGGGGGAAGAGGGTATGTACTTTGATCGGCTCAAATTTCTCTCTTGATTTTTTCCTCAGTGAGTCCAAGATTTTTTCTCTTCATAGCAGATATCATAGCTACGTCTACTTTACACTGTTGGCATAATTTAGGATTTTCCCTTAGAGCAATGAAAACCTGAACATACAGAACCTCACACCATTTCCTTTTTGTAAATTTTATCAAACTGTCCCAATTTTTTTAATACGCAGGCTAGTGGTGCACCTGGCATATTGGAGAGAGAGAAGCTCCCGTCTGAGTGAGAAGAAAACAGGACTCAGGCACCCACGCTGCGCCAGAGAAAACTGTTCTCATTAGGGACGTCTCCCTAGGTTTGAGCTTCCTAAACGGTCCAGAAAACCCGTCTCTCACCTTGCTTTGCCAAGGGGTTTCTGGTCCCCTTTAGCAAAGTGCTAGGGTCTCAGTTTGCCCTGTGCCAGAGACCCTGGGAGGATTCAGACTTAAGGGCATTACTGTATCCTCCTGGCCACTAAAAACCCATTGCAAAAGAGAAACATGGTCTCTTTTGTTGCCTTTTCTCTGTGGACTAGCAGATTACCTGAGGAGTTGATTCTAAAAATGCCTCTCTAGCAGTTTAAAGAGAACACAGCTCATTTTAAACATTGGGCTGGAAAACAGACTATCGAAAGTTACCTATGCACCTTAGGGAACCTGGGCAGATTTTACTAATTATCTCATGCCTTTCTCAGTCCTACAACCTGAATTGCTAACATTTCTGACCTGCAAAGGAAGGGGAGCATCCAGGAGGGATTGGATGCGGGGTTTGGAGTGTTGCGTAGCCCATACGGAGGCAAATGTGATTGGGGCTTTCCCTCAGTGCCATTCATCTACCGATCACCCTAGATACCCCTGGGGGCTGTCGGGAGGAGGCTCAAGAGAAAGGAACCTTAAGAATCGTCTGAGAGTAGCCCAGACCGGAATTCCGCAGTTGTTCCAAACTCCTTCCCCCACCTCCACGCATCCGAGGCAGATCGGGATTCGGGACACCGTGTACTCACGCCAATTGCTCTCCGGGCCCAGACAGAAAAGTTGGAAGCGGCTTTGGCAGAACCCAACATGCCTGCTCTGTATTGAACAGGTGATTGAGAGCTGCCTAGGCCGAGAAACCTCTCACCCGAGTCTTGAAGTGTGGCGGCTGCACTAGTTGCGTTTAAGTAGCCGTCGGGTGCCCACGTTACCCTTCAGAGAGAAAGAGAGAGAAAGATGCACCTCAAACAGACATGGGGTGCGTGCACTTACCTCGGTGTAGAATCTCGGTGGGACCTCCAATATGAAACCGCTGTTGACCGGTGACGAGTTCTTGCTTCCCCAATTTTGAAGAATAACACCAGAAAGCACACGCCGAGGCAAGGTCAGAGTAGAAATTAAAGTTTATTAAAGGACAGCAGAAAAGACTTCTCCCGGAGGAAGAAGGGGACCCAAGAGGTGGAATCCGTGGAAGGGCTGTTCTTTCCCCTTTTTATAGTTCTTTCAGTGATGGAATGTAGGTTGGAGGCCTACAGGTGGGCTTAATTATCACCTTTTGGGATGGGCTATCTCCAAGTCTGTTGGGGCTGTTTTCTGAGCTCCATTAACATTCTTTGAGGTGGACTTTGGCCTAGGGCCTTTTTAGGACTTCATTAACATTCCATGAGTTGTCCTGCGTTTTCCCTGAGTCATTCCCAGCATGGCCTCCATTTTAGATTTCACTCGATATTAGACCCAATTTACCTAACTACACTGACTACCTAACTTTAAATCTGGCTTCATGACTACCATGCAGGTGTGTTGCTGGGCCTGTTCCGCCAGTTTGTCGCAGGTCTGCCTACCTTGCGGGCACGGGCAACGGATCTGCTCTGCTCCTATTCCAAATGGGGTGAAGTGTCTACCGCGCCAGCAGGGCGATGGGCCTCTTCTGCCAGTCAGGTGCAGGTGTGCCTACCTTGCGGGTGCGGGTGATGGCTCTGCTCTGCCACTACTCCATTTGGGGGGTCGTGACTACCATGCCGGCAGGTTGTTGGGCCTGTTCTGGGTGCGGGCGAAGGCTCTGCTCTGCCCCTACTAATATTGGGGTGACCTGACTACCATGCCGGTGGGCCACTGGGATTGTACTAGGTGCGGGAGAAGGCTCTGCTCTGCAACTATTCCAATTCAGGTGATTTGACTACCACGCCTGCGGGTCACTGGGCCTGTTCTGGGCAAGGGCGGCAGCTCTGCTCTGCCTCTATTCCAATTGGGGTGACGTGACTACCATGCAGGTGTGTCGCTGGGCCTGTTCCGGGCGTGGGCGGTGGCTCTGCTCTGCCCCTCTGGCTTGATGACAAAGTGAGAGAGACCCGGGTGTTTGTGACTCACTTTCTTTACCAGGAGACCAACTGTTTCTGTCACCGCTGGTATCAATGAAGTTATCTCCTCTGCTGCTTTCTGATGACATCAGATCTCTGCCATGTTGGTATCCCATGCAAAAGGCAGCATTTTGTTCCCTTTGCTGGGTGACTAAAGCAATGGGTGAGTTCTGACCGGCACTCACAAGCCCCGTCTCAATCCTGTTGCACTCCCTATGAAGGCTCGGTTGATATTTACCTCCACAGTATTCAGCAAGACCCGGACCGAGAAGCAGTTTCCGCGGGTTCTTTAGCCCAGGGCCAGATCAGTTCCGGGAGGCGGAATTCGGCCGCTCTGGGCTCGGTGTATGTTCTAATAGAAGCAGGCTCCAAGACGCAGTTTCTGCGGGTTCTTTAGCACTGAGCCTGAGTAATTTGTCTGCAAGACAAAGGTGAATGGCATCCTGAAATTACCGGTTCTATAGCTGAATAAGCTGCGATCAGTCGAAAACAGGGATGGTGACGTCACCTCTCCAAGATGGTGGCCGCTGGGTTCCTCTGTGGTCTGACTGGTGCGGAGAAACGAGTTGGACTGCATGCTTCCCCGTCTCAAACCCAGAATTCAGCACTGAGCACAGTGATTGCATACCTGGCAGGAGCCCACAGTATCTGCACCGCTGTATATTTGCGTTGCTATCTCGTCGTTTCCCAGCACGCACCACAGATTCTAGCCACGGAGCGATTTCCTGAATAAGCCACATGACCTTCTGTGAGGACAAATCACTCGCGTTTGAGTTCCCGTAGCTGATCCTCGTGAGATGGAAATATGTACACTAGGTTTTGGAGAACCACAATTTTGCTGGAAATTCCTAACAAGATAGGTTTTAGCCATTCTAACTCGTCATTCTCCCGCACAGTGACGCGGTATATGGGGGTGATGCACTCCCTTCGCAGCCATCATACGATCCCCTGAAGTTAGTTTTCAGTACTAGGAAACAAATAAGTATTTCAGGTGGATGAATATTTCTGAGAAAAATCTTTTGAAAAGTTGATTATAAATCCACATACATGAATATGAATGAATTTAGGGAGTGTATAATAAGAAAAATATACTTCATATTTTGAAAAATCTGCAGAGTGAAAAAAATATATATATATGTATATATATACATACACACAGAGACATTAAAAAGTAGCATTATGTATGCCAATCGAAATTCACCATGAAATATATATCATCCACAGATCCAAAAATATTCATTTTAATGAACATGGATTTATGTCGTTCAACTAAGAAGCTCACCCGTATCTTGAATTTTCGGTTTCAACAGCATTTAGTAGGAGTGATCTCTTCTCACAATTTGTATCTGCCAAGCCAGCCACCTCACAAAATGTACGAGTTATACCAGGTAGAATTCGATATGTGCATATAAAAATACATGTGATGAATAGGCTACAGAGAAAGGGAGACAGTTATTCACATATTTGTTAACTTTTAAAACACATGGAGGACTATTTCAATTAAAATTCGCTAGATTTATAACACCTACCATTTATCATACGAAAGGCAAGTCCAACTATACACCATGCCTCCTGTGAACCTCTTGTATTTCTATTCTGTTTGGGTTATTTTTCTCCATAATATTAGGATTAGAAGTCAAAGTCTATTAGGGTATGTGTTAGTGTCAGGGATTCAGTATTTCGAATGGAAAATTTGAAAATGTATCCAATGTATATGCAAATATGTGCTACACAAAAAACTTCCCACTCTCATTCATAACAATGACTTGACATTACCTTCGCCCTACATAAGACACAATTAGAGGAGAGGAGTTAGAAAATCTGTGAATACATATGTGGAATGGAAAATGCTCAGGAGTTCACAAATTTGGAGGTGGTAGAGGAGTTTCCAAAAGTAAGGGACAGGGTAAACACTCCACAAACATGAAGTTCTGCCAGCCTGACATCTTGAGAAACTGCCTCTAAGGTTGGGCAATGAAATATATGCTGTTGTCAGGAGCATTAGCTTCATTTGGAGTGACACCATCAAAGCTGGGTCTTCATCTATGTGACATGAATGACATTGTTTCTTATTTTCCAATGAACATGAGGCATCAGTGCTGAATTTTCTATTTGTATGTAACTTGTGGCCACTGGGGTCTAAGTGTCTCCCCGTGTGGACTGTAAATCCATTTGGTCATCCTCCACTATACGTGGTGTTTCTTGCTGCTGCACTGGGAGTTTGGAATTTGCTTCATGAAATACAAGGAGTTCAACAGGGACACAGTGCTGAAGTGAGTTCTGTCAATTGTGGTGGGTCGGGTTCTGCAGGAGAATGCACCAACCAGGCTTCTATCCCACATTGCTTGCCCCATTGACCATAGCAACCTGATTCTGAACATTGCCCTGAAACCTCTCCATATAACAATATGCTTTTACATATAAGAGTCTACTGGCTTCAAAATGTCAGTCACAATCCATTTGCAAGCCAATGGCAGATCCACATGGCCCAACACAGATGTTTTATCACACACCTGCCAACCACTGCTCTAGGACAACTACTCAACAGGATCCAACTTACTGGCATCTCTGTTCTACACCATTTTCATAAAACCAAGTCAATCAAGGCACTGTCTTACATACTCATGATCAGCAACAGGACATCCAAATGTTCTCCAGTGCCACCCAGTCATGGGAATTTCAAAAATTTTTATGGTATTTATCTAGCCAATTTTCAAGAAAGAAGTTGGAGGCACTGTGGGTTTCAATTTATTCAGGAACCATTAAATGGTGAGTAAGTTCATTTCAATGAAAACTCTGGAGAATTCTCACAGGCAAGGCTTCCCAAAGAGTGGCCAAAATGTCAGATTAAGCGAGGCCCATTGAGGTCTACAATGTGAGCTCCATGTGTGTTTTGACTCTCAAAAATGGCTGCCAAGTCTTTAAGAATAAAATCATGTGATATCCTGGCTGAGATTCCCTGTGATCTGTGGAAAGTCAACTTGGGCCTAGATGTCTTTCCAAGGGCAACTCTCATGCATGGCCATCTAAAATCCCAACACAATTCATGGCAATACTTCTCTGAGATCAGTACCACAACTCAGTCTCTAAGGGGAATCACACCAGGGTGCAAGCCCACGTGGACCCAGTCATCTCTTCAAACCACCATTCAAATGTCCACAATTAAAACCCAAACACTCCCACATGGCCCAAATCTTCTTCCATATATACACTCATCATAACCTGTGGCTGGAGGTTTCCATGAGGGGAGCAGCCCACGTCAGTGTCCAAAATAAGCTTCCTGCACCTCATTTGCCTAAAGTCAGGGTGGCATGGACACCCTTCCTGTAAACCAGGAGTGATCAAATAGGCCTTCCTTTAATACTGCTTAGCTTCTCTAACTTGAGGCCTACTGACTTTGAGGTTTAGATTCTTTAAGTGAATTCTAGTCATGAGAAAAACAACCACCTATGGGCTAGCCTCTGCTGGGTTTTGAAGAACTCATTTGACACAAAGGATCCCTGTTCTCACTTGATGGATGTCAGGAACCTACCAGAGGAAGGCAAGAGAGTTAATCAACAATATCTGATCTTTTTGCCATTTTGGTTTTCGATGCATGCATGGGATGTATCTTTAGATCCATCAGGTGCTGAGAATCTAAGCCTCAGCCTCACACAGGGCCAAGAGACTGATTCAGACATATCCCTTTTCAAAGCAATTAAGCATGGATCCACACGTGATGCCCATTCATTTGCATTTGAAAACTGTTTTCTTCAGGCTACACAAAGTGGTGGCTTGAGGCAAAGTTCTTCCTGACATTCAGGGCAACAGAACAATAGGTAATCAAAAGGACCAAAGCAGGGTTTCTCCACTGAGACTTTCCTGGTCAACTGATATCTGAGATTTCTGAGATGCTAGCCATTCCCTTCAACTATCTAGTACATGGCCATGTCACAGATATTGGAGGTGGTACATATCTTGGACACAAAACCATGATACTATTCTGGAGTGTTGCCAGAATTGAAGGAGAAAACAGGAAATTATGAAGCTAGTAGGTGTTGCCCATCCATAAGGCAAGCCTGATTCCACTCATATATTGGGCACAATGAATGCTGGCAAGCTTTCTAGTAGACAGGAAACATCCATTGATGCCTTCTCTCTTCTAATGTCTACAATCATGAACACAGTGGGATACACAGACACTCGCCTTGTCAAAGGACTTACTAAAAGTAGTCCACTCCAAACCAAACAAACTGCCTTTCCCACCTATTCTGAGAACTTGAGACAAAACCACAAAATCACACCCACACCCACAAAGGCACCTCCTTCCCCCAAGTAGGTCTGTGACTCTCCGGAGTGTCCTCTGACTGGTGGGCCATACTATGTTTCCCCAAAATGACCTCTCCTGTCTCAGTTCTGGTCTGCTTGGCCAACTCTGTGAAGTTGTCAAGAGCCAGTGGTGAGACACTACCTGCTTTCTGAGGAAAAGCCCCTCTTCAAAGGTTTCCTGGCATTTGGCCATCCTCACATCTGTAGGTTCAAAGAAAGACTGACTCTGTCCTTGGTAAATCCAAACATATGAGACCACTGGGACTGGGACAGGGACTGTGTCTGGGTTCCTGGCTTCCTGGATCCCAAGTTCAGAGAGTTTCATCACCAAAGAAGTGAGGTGAGGTCACTTCCTTCAGGATCTGAATTACATCACTGCCTTGGCAACCACTTTGCCCTAACAGTTGCTTCCAAAAGTCCCATTAGGTGGAGGCTGCCCCTGTTTTCCTGTAACACTTTCACAAGTTAGAATGTTATATCAATCATAAGCACCCCGGAACAGGTCTCCACACAGAACTGGTTTGGTCCATCTTTTATACATTAAGAAGAGAGAGTTATTCAGACACAACCCTTCAACCCAACCAGGATGACTGCCATGGAAGATGACTTTTGCTTTCTGAGGTATTTCATAGCTGCCTTCATCTTCACCAGGGATCATTTCTGCATGAACATTTGAGGTTCTCAGCAGGTGAAGATACCCTACATTCCTGTATTTTAAAACCAACTCTGTCCCTGCTCTTCGGTAAAGTTAGTGTATGGTTAGGGTTCATTATATGTTTGATTTGGGTTAGGAATCATTCTGCAGGATGAATAAAGGGATTGGGTACCTGCGATATTTATAAGAATATATAAGTGAAATATATGTATGAAAACGGAAATCAAAGAAAGATTTGAAGACCAGAAGGGCATTGGGCCCTTGATTGGGATACATAGTGTTGAATTACGTTCTGTACAATTGTCTCAGTTAAATCGATATACAATGGCATAGGAACTTGTACCTTGGATAATTGAATGTAGAAGAGAACATCCAGTTAAAAAGGGATAGTCGGTAGGATTAGAAAGATAGTCGGTAGGTTTAGGAAGAAGAGTGAGAATATGATTTGGAATAAAAAGCTTCTTTAGCAATAGGGTTTCGTTTAGAGAGTGAATGTAAATGTCAGTACATGTGAAGAGTCTTTCACAATGATGAACTGGGGAAATTATGTAGAAAAGCAGGTATCAATAGAGACATAACGAAATCAGGCAAAGTATAAATGAGTGATAGGATTAGACATTTTCAACTGGTTGAGTTTGAATATATAATCATAGGAAAAAACAAATATGTTGTCACCAATGGGATTGACATTTGAGAGCATTAGGCAACCTGGACACGAATGTTATTACTTATCCATGTTCACTTTCCTTTTAGGATTTGGTACAATCATATGTGTGACCTTTACATTTTTTTTTTGTTCAGAATATTTCGGTGGTAAAATGTATATGTAGATCAGGTAACATGAGTATTTCTTTCACCATGTCTGGGAGCAATATTTTGAAGACATATACATTAGTATTAGGGGT
Organism: Callospermophilus lateralis; assembly: GCF_048772815.1. Classification (NCBI taxonomy): domain Eukaryota; kingdom Metazoa; phylum Chordata; class Mammalia; order Rodentia; family Sciuridae; genus Callospermophilus; species Callospermophilus lateralis. The sequence goes on from NW_027517344.1 coordinate 267,611, forward strand.
ACAAAGAGGTGTACCCTGTGTCTATGAATATAGAGATAATGCATGAATAGACGATAATATGAATAAATAATGTATCTGGTTCCACTTTAAATAATAGATTGAATTGAAATCTGAAAATATATAAGAAATCTTATATTGATATATAATCATTCATTTCAACCAGTTATATATCTAATGGTAATATTAGGATTATGGTTTATCATGAAGGGTGTTTGAGTTTTGCTTTATAAGTGATGATGTTAAACGAAAATAATGTGTTTGGAAAGAAGTCTCATGAAAAGACCAGTCAAGAAACATAGAAGAATCATGTGTTCTGAATCAGAAAGTGATTGATCGTGAAACAAATGCCTATAAATTTTCTAACTTTTGAATGAAATATATATCCTATGATGTGCATAAACTGAAGACATCGTAACGTATAAGTGTTGAATAAAAATGAAAATCAAAATACACATCATGTCCCCTAAGAATATACTTGCATTGATGTTAAACTACCTCAGTAACTGTAGAAATATTAGGTTTTGTTTGCACCTTTCACTGAATTTAGTTTTCAGTACTAGAAAACAAATATGTATTTCAGGTGGATGATTATTTCTGAGAATAATCTTGTGGAAAGTTGATTATAAGTACACATATATGAATATGAATGAATTTAGGGAGTGTATAATAAGACACATATATTTCATATTTTAAAAAATCTGGAGAGTGTATATATATATATATATATATATATATATATATATATATACACTCTCATACATACACACTCACATGCACAGATATAAAAAAGTAGCAATACAGGAGATCCATCATGAAGGCAGGCATGGAAAAATCAAGTCTATGACCTCTTCAGCTGCGCAGGCATCGGGAGTCGTAAACTGTCTAAATGCTGTTTGCTCAGAATCACTAGGCAATGTTGACCTAATGTGGATCTGGTGCGAACATTCTGGGCCCCCCAGAACACACACCGAGCCTGGATCGGCTGCATTCAACCTCCGGTTTGCCTGGTTCTCGTGACTCAGCACTAAGATCCCTCTGAAATAACTGTTCGGCCCTTCTGAACTTTCAGAGGTAAAAGCCAACCAAGCCTTCAAAGGCAGTGGCCACAGGATTGAAACGGCGCTTGGGAGAGACAGTCAGGACCCACCCGTTGCGTTGGTTACCTTGCAAAGGGAACAAACGGTCACCATTTGCATGGGATACCACCATAGCATAGAAATGATGTCACGGGCAGAGGAGATAACTTCATTGAAACCAGCATGACAGGTGTGTAATCCCCTAGCCATCTCTCTCAACACAGTGGGGAAACCTTAAGGGCCCCTCCCAGCTCTGCCGTAAGGGCCTCTCCCAGCTCTCCTGTGAGCGCGATAGCCAGACCTAGGGAATCAGGATTGGCTCCGGACTAGCGGCGTGGAATTCCGGGCTCCTGATTCCACAAGTGCTGACAATTGAGGTCTCTTAAACCACGTACCTGTGGCGTGGCTCCCAGAGGGCAAGAAAATTCGCTGGGGGTCCTCAGCCCCAAACTCTACAAACTTAGGGTCTGAGGGAGGCAAACAGGGAGAGTGTGCACAGGCATTCATGAAAACAGGGCTGCCAGGAGTAGAGTTCTGGCTTGTAACCACTATTGTGGTGAGCGTCACAGGTGATCAGGGCATGGCTTGAGGAAGCACAAGAGAAGGCCCTAGGCACTCAGGATTGGAGATCCGCCAAGTCTGGGAGGAAGAGCTGCTGCACAGTGATTGGTTCCCACTTATTCAGAGGAGAAGCTTGGCCCAGTGCACACAGCTCCACCTACTGAAAGAGAAGTTAATTGAACTCTATGACTGCATGTATTATTATTATTTTTTTAATTTATATTTTTTATATTTCTTTCATTTTCATTTTTGTTGTTGTTGTTCTTTAACTTTTTTAATGTTTTTATTTTTTTATTTTTTATTTTATCATTATTATTATTAATATTATTTTAAATTTTAATTTTCATTTTTTAATTATAATTATTATTTAAATTTTTTTTCTTTCTTTATTTTCTTTTTTTCTTCTGTCTTTTCATTTCTTTTCAATTTTCTTATTCTCCCTTCCTTGAATTCTACCTGTCTACTCTCATTCTTTTAGTGACTTCTTCCCTTCCCTTCTAATATCTTTCCTCCCAAGCATCAAATAAATTTATAAGAGTAAGCAGTAACTCAGCAGTCAAACAAAACAAGAAGTAACATGAGCAGCATAAAAAAGCAAGGAAGAAAAGGAGTACAAACAATGATGGACAGCCTAAATATTCAGAAGGACCTAGAGTCATCAGAAAAATGGTCATATAAAGAACTCAAGAAATACCTTAGACAGATGGAATGGAACCTTAAAGAGGATACGAGACATCAAAACCAAACAGTGAAAGAACACATTGAAAATGAATTACATAAACAGATATAAAAAGAAATTAAGCATCTTAATTAGGAGATAGAGATTATAAAAATTCAAACAATAATTCTAGAAATGAAGGAAATGATAAACCAAATTAAAAACTCAATTGAGAGTATCACTAACAGAGTGGAGCAAGTAGAAGACAGAATGTCAGATAATGAAGACAAAATATATCATCTTGAAAAAAGTCTAGCCAACAAGGAAATGCTGGTAAAAAGTCATGAGAAAAACATCCAAGAGATATGGGATAACATAAGAAAAAAAGAAAACTAATGAGTCATCTGGATAGAGGAAGGTACAGAGATTCAAACCAAGGGAATGAGTAACCTGCTGTATGAAATAATTACAGAAAGCTTTCCAGAAATAAAAATGGAAACGGATAAAAAAAATTGTAGATGCTTACAGGACACCGAGCACACAAAATCACAGTAGACCAATGCCAAGACACATTGTTATGAAGATATCCAATATACAGAACAAAGAGAAAATATTAAAAGCTACAAGAGAAAGGAGGCAGATTACAATCAGGGGTAAACCAAAAATGTTAACAAGAGATTTTTCATCACAGACGCTGAAAGTGAGAACATCCTGGAACAACGTATTTCAAACACTTAAAAACAATGGATGCCAACCAAGAAATCTGTATTCAGCAAAATTAAGCTTCAGGTAAGACAACGAAATAAAAACATTTCGTGATAAACAAAAGCTAAAAGAACTTGCAGCCAGAAAACCAGCATTGCAAAGCATCTTAAGGAAAACACTACACGAGGAAAAAATGAATATCAACAACGAAAACCATCAGTGGGAAGTGCCTCATTAATGACAGAGGGCGGGGGAAAAGTTAATCATGGATAAACAAACTAAATTAAAAAAAAAAGATAAATAATCAAAGACGGGTGGCAATACAAACCATATATCAATACTAACTCTAAACTTTAATGGCTTAAACTCGCCAATGAAGTGACATAGGCTTGTAACGTGGATTAAAAAAAACAAATCCAACAATATGTTGCTTCCAGGAGACACATCTGAATGGAAAAGACATTCACAGGCTGAAGGTGAAAGGTTGGGAAAATTTATACCATGAACACGGTCCTTGTAAGCAAGCAGGGGTGGCCATCCTCATATGGAATAAAATCGACTTCAAGACTAATTTAATCAAAAGGGATAAGGAAGGACATTATATACTGTTGAAAGGAACCATTCACCAACAAGACATAACAATTATCAATATTTACGCAGCAAATAATGGTGCTGCAACATTTATAAAACAAATTCTCCTCAAGTTCAAGAATCAAATAGACCACAACACAATAATTATGGGAGACTTCAACTCACCTCTCTCACCATTGGACAGATCCACCAAACAAAAGTTGAATAAAGAAAATATAGAATTCAATATCACAATCAATACCCTAGACTTAACTGACATATATAGAATATATCAACCATCATCAAGTGGATATACTTTTTTCTCACCAGCACATGGATCCTTCTCAAAAATAGACCATATATTATGCCATAGGGCAACACTCAGTAAATATAAAGGGGTGGAGATAATACCATGAATTTTTTTCTGATCACAATGGAATGAAACTGGAAACCAATGGTAAAAGAAGGAAGGAAAAATCCTACATCACATGGAAAATGAACAATATGTTACTGAATGATCAATGGGTTACAGAAGACATAAAGGAGGAAATCAAAAAATTCTTAGAGATAAATGAAAATACAGACACAACATTTCAGATTCAATGGGACACAATGAAACAAGATTCAAGAGGCAAATTCATCGCCTGGAGGTCATTCCTCAAAAAAAGAAAAAAACAAAAACAACAAATAAATGAGCTCTCACTTAATCTCAAAGCCCTAGAAAAGGAAGAGCAAAACAACAGCAAATGTAGCAGAAGGCAAGAAATTATTAAAATCAGAGCGTAAATCACGAAATTGAAACAAAAGAAACTATTAAAAAATTAACAAAACTAATAGTTGGTTCTTCGAAAAAATAAATAAGATGGACAGACCCTTAGCCATGCTAACGAGGAGAAGAAGAGAGAGAACTCAAATTACTAACATATGGGATGAAAAAGGCAATATCACAACAGATGCTACATAAATACAGAAGACAATTAGAAATTATTTTGAAAACCTATATTCCAATAAAATAGAAAATAGTGAAGACATCGATACATTTGTTAAGTCATATGTTTTGCCTAGACTGAGTCAGGAGGATACACATAATTTGAACAGACCAATATCAATCGATGAAATAGAAGAGGCAATCAAACTACTACCAACCAAGAAAAGCCCAGGATCGGATGGGTATACAGCGGAGTTTTACAAAACCTTTAAAGAAGAATTAATACCAATACTTTTCAAGTTTTTCAGAAAATAGAAAAACAGGGAGCTCTGCCAAATTCATTCTATGAGGCCTACATCACCCTGATTCTGAAACCAGACTAAGACACCTCAATGAATGAAAACAACAGACCAATATCTCTGATGAACCTAGATGCAAAAATTTTTATTAAAATTCTGGTGATTTGGATACAAAGGCACATCAAAAAAATTGTGCACCATGATCAACTAGGATTCATCCCTGGGATGCAAGGAGGGTTCAATATATGGAAATCAATAAATGTTATTCACAACATCAATAGACTTAAAAATAAGAACCATAAGATGATCTTGATAGATGCAGAAAAACCATTAGAAAAAGTAGAGCATTCCTTTATGTTCAAAACATTAGAAAAACTAGGGATAAAAGGAACATACCTCGACATTGTAAAAGCTATCTATGTTAAGCCTCAGGCTAGCATCATTCTGAATGGAGAAAAATTGAAGGCATTCTTTCTAAAATCTGGAACAAGACAGGGATGTCCTCTATCACCACTTCTATTCAATATAGTTCTCGAAAAACTGGCCAGAGCAATTAGAAAGATGAAAAACATTAAAGACATAAAAATAGGAAAAAAAGAACTTAAATTATCACTATTTGAAGATGACATGATTCTATACATAGAAGACCCAAAAGGGTCTACAGAAAAAAACTACTAGAACTAATAAATGAATTCAGCAATGTGGCAGGAAATGAAATCAACATGAATAAATCAAAGGCATTTCTGTATATCAGCGACAAAACTTCTGAAATGAAAATGAGGAAAAACACTGCATTCACAATATCCTCATAAAAAATTAAATACTTGGGAATCAACCTAACAAAAGAGGTGAAAGATTTACACAATGCAAACTACATAACCCTAAAAAGAGAAGTAGAATAAGATCTTAGAAGATGAAAAAATATACCCTGTTCATGGATAGGCAGAACTAACATCATCAAAATGGTGATATTACTAAAAAGTTGTCTATAGGTTTAATGAAATGCCAATCTTAATCCCAAATGAATTTTTTGTAGAAATAGATAAACCAATCATGAAATTCATATGGAAAAATAAACGACCCAGAATAGCAAAAGCAATTCTAAGCAGGAAGTGTGAATCAGGCGGTATAGCGATACCAGATTTCAAACTATATTACAGAGCAATAATAACAAAAACAGCATGGTACTGGTACCAAAATAGGCGGGTGGACGAATGGTACAGAATGGAGGACACAGAGACTAATCCAAAAAGCTACAACTATCTTATATTTGATAAAGGAGCTAAAAGCATGCAATGGAGGAAGGATAGCATCTTCAACCAATCGTGTTGGGAAAACTGAAAATCCATATGCAACAAAATGAAACTGAATCCCTTTCTCTCGCCATGCACAAAAGTTAACTCAAAGTGGATCAAGGAGCTAGATTCAAATCAGAGACTCTGCATCTGATAGAAGAAAAAGTTGGTTCCGATCTACATATTGTATGGTCAGGCTCCAAATTCTTTAGTAGGACACCCATAGCACAAGAGTTAATAACAAGAATCAACAAATGGGAGTTACTTAAACTGAAAATTTTTTTCTCAGAAAGAGAAACAATAAGAGAGGTAAATATGGAGCCTAGATCATGGGAACAAATTTTTACTCCTCACCCTTCAGATGGAGCCCTAATATCCAGAGTATACAAAGTATACAAAGAACTCAAATAATTAGACAATAAGATAACAAATAACCTAATGGGCCAAGGACCTGAACAGACACTTCTCAGAGGAGGACATAGAATCAATCAACAAGTACATGAAAAAATGCTCTCCATTTCTTGCAGTCAGAGAAATGCAAATCAAAACCACCCTAAAATACCATCTCAATCCAGTGAGATTGGCAGCCATTATGAAGTCAAACAACAACAAGTGCTGGCGACGATGTGGGGAAAAGGGTACTCTTGTACATTGCTGATGGGACTGAAACTGGTGCAGCCAATTTGGAAAGCAGTATGGAGATTCCTGGGAAGGCCGGGAATGGAAGCACCATTTGACCCAGCTATTGCCCTTCTCGCACTATTCCCTGAAGACCTTAAAAGAGCGTACTACAGGGATACTGCCAATCGATGTTCATAGCAGCACAATTCACAATTGCTACACTGTGGAACCAACCCAGATTCCCTTCATTAGATGAATGGATAAAAAAATGTTTTTTTTTATATACTATGGAGGATTACACAGCACTAAAAAATGACAAAATAATGGAATTTGCAGGGAAATGCATGGCACTAGAGCAAATTATGCTTAGTGAAGCTAGCCAATCCCAAAAAAACAAATACCAAATGACTTCTTTGATATAATGAGAGCAACTAAGAACAGAGCAGAGAGGAAGAGCATGAAGAAAAGATTAACATTAAGCAGAGACATGAGGTGGAAGGGAAAGGTAGAGAAAAGAGAAATTGCATGGTAATGGAGGGAGACCCTTATTGTTACAAAAAAAATACATATAAGAGGTTGTGAGTGTAATGGAAAAATAAACAATAAGTGAAATGAATTACAGTATGTAGGGTAGAGAGAGAAGATGGGAAGAGAGCGGAGGGGGGATAGTAGGGCATAGGAAAGGTAGCAGAATACAACAGTAACTAATAAGACATTATGTAAAAATATGGATGTGTAACTGATGTGATTCTGCATTCTATATTTGGAGTAAAAATGGGAGTTTATAACCCACTTGAATCTAATGTATGAAATATGATATGTCAAGAGCTTTGTAATGTTTTGAGCAACCAATAAAAGAAAAAAAAGTAGCAATATATATGCCAATCGAAAATCTTCATCAAATATATATAATCCAAAGATCGAAAAATATTCATTTTACTGAACATGGATTTATGTATAATGTTATTCAACTAGGAAGCTCACCCGTAGGTTGAATTTTCAGTTCCAACAGCGTTTAGGAGGAGTGATCTCTACTCACAATTTGCATCTGCCAATTCAGCCACCTCACATGTGTGTACAAGTGATATCAGGTAGGATTCTATATGTGCATATAAAAATACATGTGCTGAATAGGCTACAGAGAAAGGGAGACAGGGATTCACATATTTGTTAATTTTAAAAACACATCTAGAACTATTTCAACAGAAAATTGACTAGATTTAAAACTCCTACATTATATAATGCAAAAAGCAATTCCAACTATACACCATGCCTCCTCTGAACTGCTTGTATTTCTATTCTTTTTGGGTTATTTTTCACCATCATTTTAGGATTATTAGTCAGAGACTAGTAGGGTAGGGGTTAGTGTCAGGGATTAAGTATTTCAAATGGAAAATTGGAAAATGAATCCAATGTGTATGTAAATATGTGCTACACAAAAATCTTCCCACTCACATCCAGAACAATGCCTTGACATTACCTTCGCCCCAAGTAAGACACAATTAGAGTTGAAAAGTGTAAAAATCTAGGAATACATATATGGAATGGAATATGCTCGGGAGTTCACAACTTTGGAGGTGGTAGAGGAGTTTCCAAAAGTAAAGGACAGGGTAAACACTCCACAAACAAGGAGCTCTGCTGGCATAAGAATTCTTGGGAAATGGCCTCTGAGGTTGGGATCCTGAAATATATGTTGCTGTCATGAGCTTTAGCTTCCTTCGTAGTGAGACCATCAAAGCTGGGTCTGCATCTATGTGACCGGGAAGAGATGGTTTCTTATATTCCAATGAACTTGAGGCAGCAGTGCTCAATTCTCTCTTTGTAGGTAAACTGTGGCCACTGGATTCTAAGTGTCTCCCAGTGGGGACTGTGAAGACATTTGGTCATCCTCCACTTTTCATGGTGTTTTTTGCTGCTGCACTGGGAATTTGGTATTTGCTTCACAAAATATAAGAAGTTCATTTGGGATACAGTGCTGGAGGGAGTTCTGTCACTTGTGGTGGGTCAGGGTCTGCAGGAGAATGCACCAACCAGGCTTCTATCCCACAGAGCTTGCCCCAATAACCATAGTAAACTTATTCTGAACATTGCCCTTAAAACTCTCCATATAACAGGATGCCTTTACATATAAGGGTCTCATGTCTGCACTATATCAGTCACAAGCCATTTGGAAGCCAATGGCAGATCCACATAGCCCCTCCATGATGTTTTTTCACACACCTTCCCACCACTGCTCTAGGCCCACTACTCAGCAGGCTCCAAATTACTGGTATCTCGCGTTCTACATCATTTTCATGAAACCCAGTCAAACAAGGCACTGTCTGGTATACACATGATAAGCAACAGGACATCAAATTTTCTGCAGTTCCACCTGGTCATGGGAATTTAAAAAATTTCATGGTATTTATTTAGCAATTTTTCAAAAATGAAGTTAGAGGCACTGTGGGTCTCAATTCATTCAGGAACCATTAAGTGTTGAGAAAGTTCATTTCAATGAAAGCTCTGAAGAACTCTCAAAGTCAAGGCTTCTCAAAGAGTTACCAAATGGTCACATAAACCCAGGCCAATTGACGTCTACAATGTGAGGTCCATGTATGTTTTGACTCTCATCTATGGCTGCCAAGTCTTTCAGAATAAAATCATGTGATATCCTGGCTGAGATTCCCAGGCCTCTGTGGAAAGCCACCCTGGGCATAGATCTCAGTTTCCAAGAGTGAGTCTTATGTGTGTCCTCCTAAAATCCCAACACAATTCATGGCAATACTTCTCTGAGGTCAATTCCAGAATGCAGTCTCTAAGGGTAATCACACCAGAGTTCAAGCCCAGGTGGACCCAGTCATCCCTTCCAACCGCCACAAAAATTACCACAATTAAAATCAAAACACTCCCACAGGGCCATCATCTTCTTCCATGTAGACACTCATCATAACCTCTAGCTGGAGGTTTCTATGAGCCCAAGGTAGTGTCCAAAATAAGCTCACTTGCCCCTTATTTGCCTAAAATCATGGTGGCCTGGAAACTCTTCCTGTGAACCAGGAGTGATCAAATATTCCTGCTGTTAAAGTGTTCCACTTCTCCAATTTCGGCCTACTGGCTGTAGGGTATAGATTCTTTATGTGATTTGGAGTCATGAGAAAATCCAAGCACATATGGGATAGCCTCTGCAGGGATTTCAAGAACTCATTTGACCCAAAGGATCCCTATTCTCACTTGATGGAGTTCAGGAACCTAATACAAGAAAGCAAAAATATTCATCCACAATGACTGCTCTTTTGGACATTATAGTTTTGGAAGAACATGGGATCTTTCTTTAGATCCATCAGGTGCTGAGAATCTAAGCCACAACCTCATACAAGGACAAGAGGCTGATTCAGACACATCCCATTCCAAAGAAATTAAGCAAAGAGCCACAGGTAGGGTCCATTCATTTCCATATGAAAACAGTGTTTTTCAGGCTACACAAAGGGGTGGCCTGAGGCAAAGACCTTTCTGACATTTAGGGTAATAGAAATAGAATTAAGCAAATGGCCCAAAGAAGGGTTTCTCCACTGAGACTTTACTGCACACACTGATATCTGAGTTTTCTGAGATGATCTCATTCCCTTCAGCTATCCAGAACATGGCCATGTCACAGAGCCTTGTGGTGTTACATATCTGGGAAACAAAACCATGAGTCTATTCTGGAGAGTGGCCAGAATTCACGTAGAAAACAGGAACTTTAGAAGATAGTAGATGTTGCCCATCCATAAGGCAAGCTGCAGTGCATTCATCAATTGCGCAGTATGAATTGCGGAAGCTTTCAACTAGAGACAACATATCCATTGGTGCATTCTCTTTTCTAATGTCTACAACCATGGATACAGTGGGATACACAGACATAGAAACACTCACAATGTAAAACGACTTACTAGAAACTGTCCACTCCAAACCAAACAAACCACCTTTCCTACCTATTCTCAGAACATGAGAAAAAACCACAAACTCACACCTACAACGGCAAAGGCACTTCCTTTCCCCAAATAGGTCTGTGACTATCCGGAGTGTCTTCTGACTGGTGGGCCATATTATGTTCCCCCAAAATGGCTTGTCCTGTTTCACATCTGGTCTCAATGTCCAACTCCGTGAAGTTGTAAGGAGCCAGCGGTGAGCCACTGCCTGCTTTCTCAGGAAAGGCCCCTCTTCAGAGCTCTGCTGGCATTTGGCCATCCTCACATCAGCAGGTACCAAGAAGGACTGACTATGTCTTTGGGAAAAGCAAACAAGTTAGCCCACTGGGTCTGGAGTGGGACTGGCTCTGGGTGCCTGGCTTCCTGGATCCCAAGTTCAGAGAATTCCATCACCAAGGAAGTGAAGTGAGGTCACTTCTTTCAGGAACTGAATATGGTCACTGCCTTGGTAACCACTTTGTCCTAACAGTTGCTTCCAAGGTTCCCATGAGATAGAGGCTGCCCCAACATCCTGTGACACATTCAGAAGTTAGAATGGTATATCAACCATAGGCACCCTGGAACAGCTCTCCACAGAGGCCTGGTTTGGTCCATCTTCTCTACATTAAGAAGAGAGAGGCTGATTCAGACACATCAATTCATCCTGACCAGGTTGTTTGCATGGAAGATGACTATTGCTCTCTCAGGTCCTACATAGCTGCCTACATCTTCTCCAAGGATCATTTCTTCATGGATCTTTGAGGTTCTAAGCAGGTGGAAAATCTTCTACATTTCTATATTGTAAGACCCACTCTGTCGCTGCTCTTAAGTTAGTTATATTGAGGGAACAGTGTATGGTTAGGGTTAATAACATGTTCGATTTGGGTTACGAATCATTCTGCGGGATGAATAATGGTATTGGCAACCTGCGATATTTACAAGAGTATACATGTGAAATATAAGTATGAAAGCAGAAATCTAGGTAAGATTTGAAGCCCAGAAGGGCATTGGGGACTTGAGTGGGATACTTAACTTTGAGTTATGTGCTGCACAGATGTCTCAGATAAATCAATATACACTGGCATCGGACCTTGTACCTTGGATGATTGAATGATGAAGAGAGCATCCAGTCAAAAACCGATAGTCGGTAGGATTAGGAAGGTAGTTGGTAGATTTAGAAAGAAGAGTGAGCATAGGATTTGGACCAAAAGTTCTTCAGCAATAGGGTTTCGGGTAGAGAGTGTATGTAAATGTCAGCACATGTGAAGAGTCAGTCACAATGATGAACTGGGGAAAACATGTAGGAAAGCAGATATCAATAGAGACATTAGGAAATCAAGCAAAGTATAAAGTGTGTGATAGGGTTAGACATTTTCAACAGGTTTGAAGTTGAATATATAATCTTAGGAAGAAACAAATATGTAGTCACCAATAGGATTGATATTTGAGAGCATTAGGCAACCTGGACATGGATGATTTTAGTAATGGATGCTATCTTTCCATTTAGGCTTTGGTACAATTGTAAGTGTGACCTTTGCTTTTTGTGTCCGGAATATTTCTGTGATAAAATGTGTATGTAGATCAGGTGACATGAGTATTTCTTCCACCATTTCTGAGAGCAATATTTTGAAGATTTATAAATTAGTATGTGGGTACAAATAGGTGTACCCTGTTTCTATTAATATAGACATAATGCATGAATAGACAATACTGTGAATAAATAATATAACTGGATCCACTTTAAATAATGGATTGAATGGATATCTGAAAATATATAAGAAATGTTATATTGATATACAATCATTAATTCCAACCAGTTATATATCTAATGATTATCTTATGGTTATGGTTAATCATGAAGGGTGTGTGAGTTTTTCTTCAAAATTGATTATGGAAATCGAAAACAATATATTTGGAAAAAAAGTCTCATGAATAGACCAGTCAAGAAACATAGAGAAATACATGTGTTCTGGAGCAGGAAGTGACTGAAAGTTAAACAAATGCCTATAAATTTGCTAACTAGTGAATGAAATATATATCCTAAGATGTGCATAAACTGAAGAAATAGTAATGTACCAGTGTGGAATAAAAATTAACGTCAAAATACACATCGTGTCCCATAGGAACCAACATGCATTGATCTTCAACTGGGTCAGTTAATGTAGACATATTAGAATTTGTATGCACCTTTCACTGAAGTTAGTTCTCAGTACTAGGAAACAAATATGTATTTCAGGTGTTTGAGTATTTCTAAGAATAATCTTGTGAAAAGTTGATTATTAATCCACATACATGAACATGAATGAATTTAGGGAGTGTATATAAGACACATAATTTTCATATTTTTAAAAATCTGGAGAGTATACACACACACACACACACACAAACACAGAAATTAAAAAATAGCAATATATATGCCAATCGAAATTCATCATGAAATATATATCATAAAGATGCAGAAACATTCATTTTACTGAACATGGGTTTATGTATAATGTTGTTCCACTGGGAAGCTCACGCATAGGTTGAATTTTCAGTTCTAACAGCGTTTAGGACGAGTGATCACTTCTCACAATTTGTATCTGCCAAGTCATGTAACTCAAAAGAATGTACGTGTGATACCGTGTAGGATTCTATTTGTGCATATAAAAATACATGTGCTGAATAGGCTCCAGAAAATGGGAGACAGTAATTCACATATTTGTTAACTTTCAAAACACATGGAGAACTATTTCAATTAAAAATTGACTAGATTCATAATACCTACCCTTTATCATGCAAAAGGCAAGTCCAACCCTGAACTGCATGTATTTACGTACTGTTTGGGTTATTTTTCTCCATCATATTAGAATTAGTAGTCAGAGTCTATTAGAATATGGGTTAGTGTCAGGGATTCAGAATTTCGAATGGAAAAATAGGAAAATTAATCCAATGTGTATGCAAATATGTGCTAAAACAAATCTTCTGACTCTCATCCAGAACAATGCCTTGAAATTATCTTCGCCCCAAGTAAGACACAATTAGAGAAGAAAAGTTGCAAAATCTGTGATTACATTTCTGGAATGAAAAATGCTCAGGAGTGCACAAACTTGGAGGTGGTATAGGAGTTTCCAAAAGTAAGAACAGGGTACACACTCCACAAACATGGAGCTCTGCATGCCTAAAACTTTTAGAGAAACTGCCACTGAGGTTGGGCAATGATATATAGGTTTTTGTCAGGAGTTAAGCTTCCTTTGTAGTGATACCCTCAAAGCTGGGTCTGCATCTATATGACCTGGAGGACAAAGTTTCTTATTTTCCAATGAACACAAGGCAGCACTGCTGAATTCTCTCTTTGTAGATAAACTGTAGCCCCTGGGGGTTTATTTTCTCCCCGTGTGGACTGTGAAACAATTTGGTCATCCTCCACTTTTCGTGGTGTTTCTTGCTGCTGCACTTGGAGTTTGGTACATGCTTCACGAAATACAAGGAGTTCAACTGGGAAACAGTGCTGGAGAGAGTTCTGTCACGTGTGGTGGGTTATGGTCTGCAAGAAAATGCACAAACCAGGCTTCTATCTCTCAAAGATTGCTCCCTTGTCCATAGCAACCTGATTCTGAACATTGCCCTGAAACCTCGCCATAGAACAAGATGCCTTTACATATAAGGGTCTGAAGTCTGCACTATGTCAGTCACAAGCCATTTGGAAGCCAATGGCAGATCCACATGGACCCACCATGATATTTTATCACACACCTGCCCACCACTGCTCTACGCCCACTACTCAGCAGGTTACAAATTACTGGCATGTCTGTTCTAAACAATTTTCAGAAAACCCTGTCAATCAAGGAACTGTCTGGTACACTCATAATAAGCAATAGGACATCGAATGTTTCTGGAGTGCCACCTGGTCATGGGAATTTCAAAAATTTCATGGTATTTATCTAGCCATTTTTCAAGGATGACATTGGATGCACTGTGAATTTCAATTATTCAGGAACCATTAAATGTTGAGAAAGCTCAATTCAAAGAAAATTCTGGAGAACTCTCACAGGCAAGGCTTTCCAAAGAGTGGACAAAAGGTCACTTGAAGCCAGGACCATTGAGGTCTACAATGTGAGGTCCTATGTGTTTTGACTCTCAACTATGGCTGCCAAGTCTTTCAGAATAAAATCATGTGATATCCAGGCTGAGATTCCCAGTTCTTTGTGGAAAGCCACCCTGGTCCTAGATCTCAGGTTCCAAGGGCGACTCTCATGCGTGGCCTCCTAAAATCCCAACACAATTCATGGCAATACTTCTCTGAGGTCAGTTTCAGAACTCAGTCTCTAAGGGGAAACACACCAGAGTTCAATCCCTGGTGACCCAGTCATCTCTTCCAACCGCCACACAAATGACCAGAATTAAAACCAAAACACTCACACATGCCCCTCATCTTCTTCCATATAGACACTAATCATAACCTTGGCTGGAAGTTTCCATGAGGCACACAGCACAAGACAATGTCAAAATAAACTCCCTTGCCCTTCATTTGTCTAAAGTCAGTGTTTCTGGACACTGTTCCTGTGAACCAGGGCTGATCAAAGATGCCTGCCATTAATACTGTTCCGCTTCTCCAATTTGAGGCATAGTGACTGTCAGGTATAGTTTCTTTATGTGATTTGGAGTCATGAGAAAACCCAAGCACCTATGGGCTAGCCTCTGCAGGGCTTGAAGGACTCAGTTGACCCAAAGGATCCCTCTTCTCACTTGATGGAGATCAGGAACCTTACAGAGGAAAGCAAGAGACTTCATCCACAATGATTGCTCTTTTGGCCATTTTGGAATTGGATGCACACATGGGATCTTTCTTTAGATCCATCAGGGCTGAGAATCTGAGCCATGGACTCACACTGCACTAAGAGGTGGATTCAGACATATCCCTTTGCAAAGCAATTAAGCAAAGATCCACAGGTGATGCCCATTTATTTCCATTTGAAAACTGATATTTTCAGGCTTTGGAAAGGTGTGGCCTTAGGCAAAGACCTTCCTTACATTCAGGGCAACAGAACAATAGAAAAGCAAATTCCCAAAGCAGAGTTTCTCCACTGAGACTTTCCTGGTCACACTGATATCTGAGTTTTCTGTGATACTCACCATTCCCTTCAGCTATCCAGTACATGGCCATGTCCCAGATTGTGGAGGAGATACATATCTTGAACACAAAACCATGAGCCTATGGAAGAGTGGCCAGAATTCAGGAAGAAATCAGGAATGTAGAAAGGTAGTAGGTGTTGCCCATCTATATGGTAAGCTGCAGTCCATTCATAAATTGGACAAGATGAATGCTGCGAAGATTTCTACTAGACAGGACACATCCTTTGATGCATTCTCTTTTCTATTGTCTACAACCAGGGACACAGTGGGATACACAGAATCACTCACCTTCTCAAAGCACTTACTAGAAACAGGCCACTCCAAATTAAACAAACCGACTTTCCTACATATTCTTAGAAGATGAGACAAAATCACTAACGCACAACCACACCCAAAAAGGCACCTTCTTTCCCCAAGTAGGTCTGTGACTATCCGGAGCATCCTCTGACTGGTGGACCATACTATGTTCCCCTGAAATGGGCTGTCGTATGTCAGATCTGGTCTCCTTGACCAAAACTGTGAAGTTGTCAGGAGCCAGCGGTGAGCCACTGCCTGCTTTATCAAAAAAATAGCCCCTCTTCAGAGCTTTCCTGGCATTTGTCCATCTTCAATTCAGTAGTTGCCAAGAAAGACTGACTCTGTCCTTGGTTAATCCAAACATGTGAGACCACTGCAACTGGGACTGGGCCTGCCTCAGGGTGCCTGGCTTCCTGGATCCAAAGTTCAGAGTGTTACATCAACAAGAAAGTGACGTAGGTCACTTCCTCTAGAACTGAATGAGGTCACTGCCTTGGCAACCACTTTGTCCTAACAGTTGCTTCGATGGGTCCATGAGATGGAGGCTGCCCCTACTTCCTTTGACACTTTCACAAGTTAAAATGGAATATCAACCATAGGCACCCGGGAACAGCTCTCCACACAGGCCTGGTTTGGTCCATCTTCTCTACATTAAGAAGATAGAGACTGCTTCAGACACATCCCTTCATCCTTACCTGGTTGTTTGTCATGGAAGATGACTTTTCCTCTCTCAGGTCCTTCATAGCTGCCTATATCTTCTCCAGGGATAATTTCTGCATGGACCTTTGAGGTCTCTGCAGGTTGAAGATCTCCTACATTCCTGTATTGTAAGACCAACTCTGTCCCTGCTCTTCTATAAAGGTAGATTGAGGGAATCGTGTATGTTTAGGGTTAATAACATGTTTGATTTGTGTTAGGATCATTCTGCTGGATGAATAATGGTATTGGAAACCTGCGATATTTATAAGATTATAGAGGTGAAATATATGTATGAAAACAGAAATCTCAGTAAGATTTAAAGCCCAGAAGGTCATTGGGTCCTTGATTGGGATAGTTAGCTTTGAATTATGTTCTGTGCAGATGTCTCAGATAAATCTATACACAATGGCATAGGATCTTGTACCTTAGATGATTGAATGTTGAGGAGAACATCCATTCAAAAAGGGAGAGTTGGTAAGATTACGAAGAGAGTTGGTAAGATTAGAAAAAAGTGTGAGTATAGGATTTGGACAAAAAGTTCTTTAGCAATAGGGTTTTGGGTAGAGAGAAAATGTAAATGTCAGCACATGTGAAGAGTCAGTCACAATGATGAACTGGGGAAAATATGTAGGAAAGCAGATATCAATAGAGACATAAGGAAATCAGGCAAAGTATAAAATGAGTGATACCAATAGACATTTTCAACAGGCTTGAGATTGAATATATAATCTTAGGAAGAAACAAATATGTAGTCACCAATAGGATTGACATTTGAGAGCATTAGGCAACCTGGACATGGGTGATTTTCATAATCCATACTCACATTCCATTTAGGCTTTGGTACAATCGTAAGTGTGACTTTGCATTTTGTGGCCAGAATATTACTGTGATAAAATGTATATGTAGATCAGGTGACATGAGTATTTCTACCACCATTTCTTGGAGCAATATTTTGAAGAGGTGTAAATTAGTATTGGGGGTACATAGAGGTGTACCATGTGTGTATGAATATAGACATAATGCATGAATAGACCATACTGCGAAAAAATAATACAACTGGTTCAAACTTTAGAAATTGGAATAAATTGATATCTGAAAATACAAAGGGAATCATATATTGATATACATACATTCATTCCAACCATTTATACATACAATGGTAATATTACGGTTGTGGTTCATCATAAAGAGTGTGTGAATTTTGCTTCAAAATTGATTATGGAAATCGACAGTAATGTGTGTGGAAAGAAGTCTCATGAAATGACCAGTCAAAAACAAAGAGGAATACATATGTTCTGAAGCAGGAAGTGATAGAATGTGTTACAAATTTCTTTAAATTTATGAAGTTGTGGCTGAAATGTATATTCTATGATGTACAAAAACTGAAGAAATAGTAATGTACCAGTGTTGTATAAAAATGAACGTCCAAATACACATCATGTCCCATTGGAATCTACTTGCATTGATGTTAAAGTGGGTCAGTTACTGTAAAAATATAAGGATTTGTTTGCACCATTTACTGAAGTGAGTTTTCAATACTATAAAACAAATATGTATTTCAGATGGATGAATATTTCTGAAAATAATCTTATGAAAAGTTGAATATAAAACCACATACATGAACATGAATGAATTTAGGGAGTGTATAATAAGATACATATATTTCATATTTTGACAAATCTAGAGTGTTTATATATATATATATATATATATATATATATATATATATATATATATATACAAAATACACACAGAGACATTAAAAAGTAGCAATATATATGCCAATTAAAATTCATCATGAAATATATATCATCCACAGATCCAAAAATATTAATTTTACTGAACATGGATTTATGTATAATGTTTTTTAACTAAGAAGCTCACTCATAATTTGAATTATCAGTTCCAAAAGCGTTTAGGAGGAGTGATTTCTTCTCACACTTTGTATCTGCCAACTTAGCCACCTCTCAAGAATACAGGTGTGATACCAGGTAGGATTCTATATGTTCATATAAAAATACATGTGCTGAATTGGCTACAGAAAAAGGGAGACAGGAATTCACATATGTGTTAACTTTAAAAACACATGCAGAACTCTTTCAACAAAAAATTGACAAGATTTACAACTCCAACCCTATATCATGCAAATAGGAAGACCAACTATACACCATGCCTCCTCTGAAGTGCTAGTATTTCTATTCTGTTTGGGTTATTTTTCTCCATTATATTAGAATTAGTAGTCAGAATCTAGTAGGGTATGGGTTAGTGTCAAGGATTCAGTATTTCGAATGGAAAATTGAAAAATGAATCCAATGTGTATGTAAATATGTGCTACACAAAAATCTTCCAACTCTCATTCAGAACAATGCCTTGACAATACCTTCGCCCCAAGTAAGACACAATTAGAGGAGAAGATTTAGAAAACCTGTGAACAAATATCTGGAATGGAATATGCTCAGGAGCCCACAACCTTGGAAGTGGCAGAGGAGTTTCCAAAGGTAAGGGAAAGGGTAAACACTCCACAAACATGGAGGTCTGCTGGCATAGAGACTTCTTGAGAAACTGCCTGTGAGGTTGGGCACTTGAAAAATATGTTGTTGTCAGGAGCTTTAGCTTCCTTTCTAGTGAGACCATAAAAGCTTGGTCTGCATCTATGAGACCTGGAGGACATGCTTTCTTATTTCCCAATGAACATGAGGCAGCAGTGCTAAATTCTCTTTTTAGGTAAACTGTGGCCACTGGGGGCTAAACGTCTCCCCATGTGCACTGTGAAGCCATATGGTCATCCTCCATTTTCATGGTGTTTCTTCCTGCTGCACTGGGAGTTTGGTATTTGCTTCATGAAATAAAAGGAGTTCAATTGGGTCACAGTGCAAGAGGGAGTTCTGTCATGTGTGGTGGGTCAGGTTCTGCTTGAGGATACAAGAACCAGGATTCTATCCCACATAGCTTGCCCCCTTGACCATAGCAACCTGATTCTGAACAATGTCCTGAAAACTCTCCATATAACAAGTTGCCTTTACATGGAAGGTTCTGCTGGCTGCACCATGTCAGTCACAAGCCATTTGGATGCCAATGGAAGATCCACATGGCCCCACCACAGATGTTTTATCACATACCTGCCCACCACTGCTCTAGGCCAACTACTCAACAGAGTCCAACTTACTGGCATCTCTGTTCTACACCATTTACATGAAACCCAGTCAATCAAGGCACTGTCTGGTATATTCATGATCAGTAACAGGACATCCAAATGTTCTCCAGTGCCACCTGGTGATGGGAATTTTATGGTATTTTTCTAGCCATTTTTCAAGGATGAAGTTGGAGGCACTGTGAGTTTCAATTCTTTCAGGAACCATTAAATTTTTAGGAAGCTAATTTCAATGAAAGCTCTGGAGAACACTCACAGGTAAGGCTTCCCAAAGAGTGGCCAAAAGATCACATGATATTATTCCCATTGAGGTCTACAATGTGAGGTCCATATGAGTTTTGACTCTCAACTCTGGGTGCCAAATCTTTCAGAATAAAATCATGTGGTATCCTGGCTGAGAGGCCTAGTGCTCTGTGGAAAGCCATCCTGGGCCTAGAACTTAGTTTCCAAGGGCGACACTCATGCCTGGCTTCCTTAAATCTCAACACTATTCATGGCAATACTTCTCTGAGGTCAGTTTGAGAACTCAGATTCTAAGGGAATCACACCAGAGTTCAAGAACATGTGGACCAAGTCATCTCTTCCAACCGCCACCCAAATGACCACAATTTAAAACAAAACACTCCAACGTGGCGCTCATCTTTTTCCATATAGACACTCATAATGACCTCTGGCAAAAGTTTTCCATGAGGGGCACAGCCCAAGACCGTGTCCAAAATAAGCTCTCTTGCACCTAATTTGCCTAAAGTCAGGGTGGCCTGGACACCCTTCTTGTGAACCAGGAGAGATCAAATAGGCCTCCCATTAATACTGCTTCGCTTCTCCAATTTGAGGCCAACTGACTGTGGGGTTTGGATTCCTTATGTGAATTGGAGTCTTGAGAAAACCCAAGCAACTATGGGCTAGCCTCTGCAGGGCATTGAAGAACTCATTTGAACCAAAGGATCCCTATTCTGACTTGATGGAGGTCAGGAAAGTTACAGAAGAGGCGAGAGACTTCATCCACAAGGACTGCTTTTTTGGCCATTTTGGTTTTGGATGTACACATGGGATCTTTCTTTAGATCCATCAGGAGCTGAGAATCTAAGCCACACCCTCACACAAGGCAAATAGGCTGATTCAGACACATCCATTCCAAAGCAATTAAGCAAAGAGCCACAGGTAATGCCTATTCATTTCCATTTGGAAACTGTTTTCTTCAGGCTTCACAAAGTGGTGGACTGAGGAAAAGACCTTCCTGACATTCAGGGCAACAGAAGAATTGGTAAACAAAAGGCCCCAAGCAGGGTTTCTTCACTGAGACTTTCCTGGTCACACTGATATCTGAGTTTTCTTAGATGCTCGCCATTCCCTTCAGCTATTCAGTACATGGTCATGTCACAGAGCTTCAAGGTTGTACATATCTTAAACACAAAACCATGAGACTATTCTGAAGAGTGGCGAGAATTCAGGAAGAAAACAGGAACTTAGGTAGATAGCAGGTGTTGCACATCAATAAGGCAAGCTGCAGTCCATTCATAAATAGGGCAGGATGAATGCTGGGAAGCTTTCTACTAGATAGGACATATTCATTGATGCATTCTCCTTTCTAATGTCTACAACCACGGACATAGTGGGATACACAGACATAGAAACACTCACCTTGTCAAACGACTTAGTAGAAACAGTTCACTCCAAACAAAACAAACCACCTTTCATACCTATTCTCAGAACATGAGACAAAACCACAAACCCACACCCACACCACAAAGGCACCTCCTTCCCCCATGTAGGTCTGTGACTATCCGGGGTGTCCTCTGACTGGTGGGCCATACTATGTTCTCTGGAAATGGCCTGTTCTGTCTCAAATCTGGTCTCTTTGGCCAACTCTGTGAAGTTGTCAGGGGCCAGCGGTGAGCCACTGCCTGCTTTCTCAGGAAATGCCCCTATTCATAGCTTTTCTTGCATTTGGCCATCCTCACATCAGTAGGTTCCAAGAAAGACTGAGTCTGTCCTTGGTAAATCAAAATAAGTTTGACCACTGGGACTTGGACTGGGACTGGCTCTTTGTGCCTGGCTTCCTGGATTCCAAGTTCAGAGAGTTCCATCACCAAGGAAGTTAGGTGAGGTCACTTCCTTTAGGAACGGA
Source organism: Callospermophilus lateralis (assembly GCF_048772815.1). Taxonomy (NCBI): domain Eukaryota; kingdom Metazoa; phylum Chordata; class Mammalia; order Rodentia; family Sciuridae; genus Callospermophilus; species Callospermophilus lateralis. The sequence continues at coordinate 289,640 of NW_027517344.1, forward strand.
ATGAGGTCACTGCCTTGGCAACAACTTTGTCCTAACAGTTGCTTCCAAGGTTCCCATGAGAAGGAGGCTGCCCCTACTTACTGTGACACTTTCACAAGTTACAGTGGTATGTCAACCATAGGCATGCAGGAGCAGCTCAACAAATGCCTGCTTTGGTCCATCTTCTATACATTAAGAAGAGAGTGGCTGATTCAGACACATCCCTTCATCCTGAGCAGGTTGTTTGCCATGGAAGACTTTTGCTGTCTCAGGTCCTTCATAGTTGCCTACATCTTCTCCAGGGATCATTTCTGCATGGACCTTTGAGTTTCTCAGCAGGTGGAAGATCCTCTATATTCCTGTATTTTAAGACCAACTCTGTCCCCACTTTTCTGTAAAATTAGATTGAGAGAACAGTGTATGGTTAGGTTTAATAACATGTTCGATTTGGTTTAGAAAGGAAACTACACGGTTGAGCAAACAGGGTCCTACCGTTAGCAATAATATGAGGATTATAAATGGACCGGCCATGGCAGATAAAAGCATAGTTAACCAGGTTGACTATGTGAACAAAGAATCAAACCTCCCTTCTGGGGCCTCTGTCTCTCTTTGACGCTCTTCAAGTCGTTTTCTTAATTTACTCATAGATTCCTTTACAACTCCAGTATTGTCGGCATAAAAACAACATTCTTCCCTCAATGCAAGCAAAAAGGCAACTTTCTCTCATGAAGAGGAGGTCCAACACTCGCCTGCTCTGTAAAACAACTTCAGAGAGAGAGAGGTTAAAATTCCTGTAAAGCTGTGATGTCGGTTTTTAATGTCTTTAAGCTTTGGTCTATTTCTGCTTCTAATTGTGTCTTTGTTGTGTTTCATGGACTAGGGCAGTTGTTCCTATGCCCACCCCTTCAGCAATTATTATTCCTCATAGGATGGCCAAAGTGAGGGATACAGGTTCCCGGTGGAACCGGGTTGTATGCCCCCCTATTTGAACTTTAAATGAACCTACGTCATGATAGAGCACTCTGAAAAACATCTGCATCATTACATAATTAATCACATCTATTGACCATTTTATGTAAACATAAATAATGTTAAAGTGTATAGAATTATACTGTTTTAGGAATGGACAAGAAAATGCACCTAAGATAGCACCAAAGTGAGGAAAACATTCTTATTTGGTTGCATCCGGATTTAGAGGGCATTGCTTCTGTTGTAATCAATTAATCCCCTGAACCCCAAGTTTTGGTAGTTTTAGAATTTATACCCAACATGTAAGGGAAGGGGCTCAGAAGTTCACAGTCTGCAGAAATTCACAAAAAATAGTTTTTGTTTCTGTTTTTTTTTTTTTCCTCTGTTCTGGGCAAGTTAACTTTTCAAGGACACCTTGGAAGGGGAGAGCTTTTTTGTCTCTTTTTTTTCTCCCTGCCAGCTGTCACCATGGAGACCAGTTTCTAACTTTTTTATCTTAGAAATGTAGGCATCTCGGTTAAGCCCCAGCTCAAGGCCAGAGGCCTTGTTCACATATTTTGTGAAAAACTGGAAAGGCAGTGTCTAGCTTAGGGGTGGTGATTTTTCCAGCCAGTGGCCAAGTAGAACAGGGCAACACGAAAAGTGGAAGTTTATGTACACTGAACTCTTTCAGAGGGACTCTTTTGCTGAAAGACCTAAAGTAAGCCTTGGTGAAGACTTCTGGAGAAGGTCATTTAAGACATTTCTGTGGACCTGGTACAGAGGGGGAAGACGGGGTAGTCTAGGCTGAGAGCAGCTCCGTGAATCTAAGAATGAGAAAAGAGAGATGTAAAAGAAAAATGGTAAAGGGGTTTGGGATTTTCCTAGAACAAAACTTGAGCATTAGAACAGGTAGAGCAGAGGGGAAGATGGGAGTAAATATTCCAAAAAGCCTTTGAGGGACTTTAAATTCTTAGAAACCTCTTTTCAGTGATGACAAAGCAACTTTAAATGCCATTTTTATTACATCGTGGATAGGGGTCTGAGGGCTCTTCTCAGCTGGTTTGAGCTTTGGGTTAGCTTGCTAGAGGACTTGGTGGGACCTAGTGCAGGCCCTGACAGGAAAAGAGAGGAGTGAGTGGGTGAAGGGGTACCTCGGTACCTGCTACCTCAGCAACGGGGCAATGTTCTGAGAACCAGCAGAGGTTTGGGTTTTATATTTAGTAATTGGAGAGGAGAAATCAGGTTGCTAAGATGGGAGTGATAGCAGAGAGTCTAGAGCAGAAGGCTGAGGGTGAGGAACTATTGGAGAAGCATAGTACAGGATGTGAGCAAAAGAGGAAAAAGGATTCCACATAGGGAAATTTCCCCCTTTTGAGAACTTGCCGAAGTTAAAAATGTCACTCAGAATTTGAGGATCTAGAGAACCCTCTGGGGGCCATAGTATTTGGTTGTCTAATTGGTAATATGGCCAATGCTGTGTACTGAATTTGATGAGGAGTTTGGGTTCCACCAGGGAGCCCCTGTATGCTCACATTCCCTTGACTTACACAAGAAGTCGGCTTCTCCCCCACACAGCCGTGGCTGTTTGTGGCTTTGATAGTCCACCAGGCAAACATAGTAATCTAGGCTAGCCAACCTGAATCTGTCTCGCGTGTCCCTGCATCCATAATGTTTGTTTCCATTATCTATGGTACAGAAGAGATTTAATGGAATTTTAGTGGGATCCTCTTCATCAGGGATATCTCAATAGGAAAGACCTATACCGACCTGACAAATGTCTGGGTGGAGAGATGGCCACCAGGTCTCTATGGGGCCTGTATGCGAGATAGACCATACTTCTTGTCTAGTAGGATTTGTGATCAGCCATTGCTGCTGAACCGGGTGATGAGGGTTAGAACTACTGGTGGCCAAGGGGAGAGTCTATAGTCTTATCCACATAGCGAATACGCAATTTGAAATGGTTACCAGGCTTTTCCAGTTTCCAACAAGAGTCTGGACACAGCGAAGGCTTGAGATGAGAGGCATGGATCCAAAAAGTGATTCCGTCTACTTTTACCGCTTTAGGTTTTGTAAGTAGCACCTGGTATGTTCCTTTCCAGTGGGGTTCCAGGGATGACACCTGATGTTGTCTTATGTAGACGAAGTCTCTTACTTGATATTGATTTAGAGTCCCCTCCTCCCCTGGTTGGTAGGCAGTGGCCAGCTGTTTCCACAGGTATCGCTGAGTTCTTTCAATGACTTTAAGTCTGTCAAGCAAGGGGGTGTGGAAGTGATCGTTAGGCCTTAGAGTTGGGGTTAGGTCCCTTACTGGATGATGGGAATCATAGAGAATTTCATAGGGGGTGAGGTTACACAAAGAAAGAGAGGGAATATTTCTCGCATGAAACAGTGCATAAGGCAGGAGCATAATCCAATCTTTTATGCCGGGCTCTAAGCTTAATTTTGTTAAGGTCTCTTTAATGGTTCTATTTATTTTTTCTACCTGTCCTGAGCTCTGGGGTATATAAGCATAATGTAACTTAAAATTAATCCACAGGGTCCCAGTTAACACCTGACTTACCTGGGCCATGAACACCAGTCCATTATCAGACCCTATTACCTTAGGCAGACCGTATCTTGGAAAAATATCTTTCAGAATCTTCTTGAAAATCATTTGTGCAGTTTTTTTTTTTGTGTGTGTGTGTGTGTATGTGTGGAAGGCTTCAGTCCATCCTGAAAATGTATCTACAAAGACTAGGAGGTATTTAAGTCCATACCTTGCTGGCTTAATTTCACTATTGTCCACTTCCCAAAATTGTCGTTTTCTGGTTCCTCATAGGTGCTTTCCTCTAGGAAACTGGAAGGGTAAGCATTAACCAATTGACGGACTCAACAGGCTTTTGTTACCCGTTCAGTTATTTTCTTTCGCTGTGAGTCGGTTAGTGGAAAACTCTGTTCTTAATCCTACAGGAATGCCTGCAGTTTCATTGAACCAAGGTGAGTGAGTTGGTGTACATTTTTAACGTAGTGTAGGGCTTTCTGTAATTGCAGCCTGAGCTCAGTGAAGTTGAGGTGTTCAGTGTCAGTGTCCATAGATATTATAAAAAACTTCCTGGTGATAAGGGGTCCATTGGAATTGGGCATCTCCCTCTAACACCGGGTATAAAGGAGCAGCTAAAACGCAAACCCAGGTATCCATAACCTGCAAAAGCCAGCAGTCCCAAGAAACTCTCTGAGTTGTCTCCTGTTAGATGGGGGTGGTATCTAGGCAATGCTTTGTTTTCTGGGCTCAGTGAGCCATCGTTTACTGCCCCTAAGGAAACAGCCCAGGAAGATTACTTCATGCCAGCAAATTTGGGCCTTTTTGGCCGAAACTCTATACCCGAGTTGAGCAAGCTCATATAATAGTGCTTGGGTCCCAGACTCACAGTTTTCCTTGGTGTTGGCTGCCAGTAGCAGGTCATTCATGTATTGAAGCTGGGTGATTTGGGGTGCGTAGTTCTGAAATTGCTGAGATCTCTGTGGAGGGCTTCATCAAAGAGAGTGGGGGAGTTTTTGAACCCCAGTGGGAGTCTAGTCCAAGTTAGTTGACCAGACGTTCAGGTTTCTGGGTCTACCCACCCGAAAGCAAACAGCAAATGACTATCTTTATGCAGAGGCAAGCAAAAGAAAGCATCTTTTAAGTCCAGAACAGTATACCATTTCTGCTCAGGGTTCAGAGTGCTAAGCAGATTGTACGGATTAGGTACCGTGGGGTGAATGTCCTGCACTCTGTTGTTGATCTCTATTAGGTATTTAACAGGGCGATTGTCCCGGTTCCTGGCTTTTTTTTCTAGTAGCAGGGGAGTGTTCATGGCCAATTGACAGGGCCTTAGGACGCCTAAGGTCAGATATTTCTGAATATGGGGCCTTATCTCATCTTTAGCTATTTTTGCTTAGAGGATATTATTTGACATTAATTGGGGAGGCTGAGGTTTTTAACTCCACTGTTATTGGAGGTTGTTTCACGGCCAGGCCTAACCCAGCAGTTTTTGCCCAGGCATCTGCGTAATCTGTTATCCATTTCTGGCGTAGCTTGCCTGTTTGATCAGTCTTGGGGGGTGTGAAGAGTGGATGTTCATCTTCTACTAATTTAGTTAAAGCCGTAACTATAGGAGTTTATACTAAAGGATTTAGAAATTTCATTTGGTAGCCTTCAGGTTTAAAAGTTATTTAGGCCAAGAGCTTGGTGAGCAGATCTCTGCCCATCAATGGGTCCAGGCATTCCTGGGTTACTAGGAAGGAGTGATGGATTTTTCCTTTACCTAGGTCCATGGTCCTCTTAGTAGTCTAAGCCCGATATTTACTGCCATTAGCCCTTTGAACTACAGACCTTTTATTTGATAGAGGGCCCAATGGGGCCTTAAGGGCTTCGTATACTGCTCCTGTATTCATTTCAAAGTTTACTGGGGTCCGCTACACTTCAAAAGTTACCCTGAGCTAGGGGAAGTGATCTGAGCCCCAACTTTCTTAGTCATGCACCAGAGTCACAATGGCTGGCTGGCGTGGCTGTCTCTTTATAGGGCACTTTTTGGCCCAGTGTCCTTTTTTTTACAGTAGGCACATTGATCTGAGGCCAGGGGTGGCCTCTGGCATGGCCCCAGGTAACCCTTACTGTCACCTTACGTCTTAATTTCTGGCCTCTTTCTTGTTGTGACAAGGATCTTGGTCAATCCCTTAGTCTGTCTTTTGCTTCTCTCATCCTTCCTTTGCTCCCTTTCTTTCTCCCTGTTTCTCTCTTATAGTATACTTTCTCAGCTTCTCTGACTAAATCTCTCTTTTAAATTTTTTTAATATCCATGGCAGCTTGCCCAATTAAGGCCATTGTTACAGATGAATTTTGATCCGCTGCCTGAGGATCGAAAGGAGTATATCTTTTATATGCCTCCATAATTCTTTCTAGAAACAAAGAGGGAGATTCATCAGGCCTTTGAATAATTTCTCTTACCATGGCCAAATTAGTTGGTCACATAGCAGCCCCTTGGAGACCTGCTATTAGAGCCAGGCAATAATTGGACAGATGCTCTTTATCTTCAAAGGTGTTGGGGTTCCAGTTGGGTTGGTTTAAGGGTAAGCTGGCTTTGATTATGTTGGGAAGTTGTGTGGGTCGCCAATCAGGTCCGAGGATATTTTTTTTTAGCTTCTTGGAGGTTTTTCTCTTATTCCTCTGTCATAAAGAAAGTCCCTAGGAGTTGTTGGCAGTTATCCCAAGTAGGCAGGTGTAAAAACGTTGGCGAGTTCTCTGAGTTCTTTTAGCCGGGCCAGCTTCCTCCAGGGAATGAGGGGCTCTGTGTGCCACGGGACTGTCATCTGGATGGCGCTGGGCCATCCTAGCTTCTTTGAATGGTGGAGAGTCTGAGTCAGCAGCAGGGGAATCACTTAGAGGGTGTTGGCAGTTGGGGGATGAAAGCAGAGGATAAGGAGGGGGAGGAGAGTCCAGTAGAGTCTTGAGACTCAGGGAGAACAGAGGGTGCAGGAGGAGGAGCAGAGAGTTAAAGAGATAGAATCATGGGGGAAGGAGTAGGAGTCCGTGCAGGGACAAGGAAAGGCTTCACCCTTGGAGGAGGAGATTTGCAGAGGTCCTGACAAGTTAAGATATATGACTGTTGATCTGGACGTCTACGTGGCCCCGGCTAAAAGACAATATCTCGAACTTTTCAAATTAGTGCGAAGTAGAAAGATCCTTCTAGGGACCATCTGACTACAAAGTTGGGTCATTCTGAGACACAGAATCTGCAAGATCCGGCGTTTTACTGAAAAAGAAAGATTCTGAGCCCTTAAGAAGACTTTGGTCTAGTGATCAAGGGTCATGAACAGAGGCATTGAAGTGCTCTGTCCCATAATGAAATATACACAGACAATAAAAGCAATGACACAAGACACAGACAAGACAAGACAATAAAGACAGGCAATGGACGTCCAATACTGAGACCATGACTGAGTAGCCGGCAAAACATGATGGGCTGGCAATACCGAATCCGAAACAAAATATCACTGAATAAAGGAGACTATTGTTCCTTGATTTCATGAGTTCATTCCCCAGGGACATGGCCTGTGGCTCTGTTACATGTGTGTCAGCCACCATGGGAGAGAGCTCAAGCTCTTTACCAATAGCCATTTTGTGAAACCCTAACCTGAATCCTGAAACCAGAAAGAGGGGCCTTATTTATCCCCAGAGGAGCCCGTTGGGGGTCTTTCATCTGCGGCTGCCGGATCTCACTGGGGCCACCAGATGTAAAGATCGGGCGAGGGTGGGTGGAAGAGACCACCAGGAGACTGTCTCATGCAACAGCAAAGGCTTTATTGGGAGTCCGGCATGCAAGGGCTCAGAGCTCACTTGAATAGAGCAGAGAGCCCTGAGAACAGCTTAAGAAGTGCTTATATATTTTCCTTGGAGAGGGCAGGAAGGAAAGTTTATTGATGGGTAAGTGCGAGTGGGCGGTTTGCGTGCAACTGGTTGACCGAGTACATTCTGCAGTTTGGCAGTTGGGGACAGCACATTCTGGGAACAAGAATAGCAAACAGTTCTCAAGATTTCAACAGTGTTTTGTTAAGCATACAGAAAATCAAGAAGTGACAAGTACCTATTTTATTAACCTTTCAATATAAGTATGAAAACAGAAATCTAGGTAAGATTTGAAGCCCAGAAGTTCATTGGGCCCTTGATTGGTATACTTAGCGTTGAATTACATTCTGTAGTGATGTCCCAGAAATATGGATATACAATGGCATAGGACTTTATACCTTCTCGGAGGTCAATTCCAAAACACAGACTCTAAGGGGAATCACACTGAAGTTCAAGCCAAGGTGGACCCAATTATCTCTTCCAACCGCCACACAAATGACCACAATTAAAACCAAAACACTCCCACATGGCACTCATCTTTTTCCATATAGACACTCACCATAACTTCTGGCAAGAGGATTCCATGAGAGGTGCAGCACAAGACAGTGTCCCAAATAAGCTCCCTTTCCCCTCATTTGCCAATAGTCAGGGTGGCCTGGACACCCTCCCTGTGAACCAGGAGTTATCAAATATGTGTGCCATTAATACAGCTCTGTTCTCCAATTTGCGGCCTACTGACTGTGGGGTTTAGATTCTTTATTTGAATTGGATTCATAAGAAAACCCAAGAACCTATGGGCTAGCATCTGCAGGGCTTTGAAGAACTCATTTGACTCAAAGGATCCCTATTCTCACTTGATGTAGGTAAGGAACCTTACAGAAGAATGTGAGGCACTTCATCCACAGTGACTGATTTTTGGCCATTTTGATTTTGGATCCACACATGGGATCGTTCTTTAGATCCATCAGGTGCTGAGAATCTAAGCCACAGGCTCACACAGGAGCAAGAGGCTGATTCAGACACATCCCTTTACAAAGCAATTAAGCAAAGAGCCACAGGTGGTGCCCATTCATTTCCGTTTGAAAACTGTTTTCTTCAGGATTCACAAAGGCGTGGCCTCAGGCAAAGAACTTACTGACATTCAGGGCAACAGAAAAATAGGCAATCAAAAGGCCCATTGCAGGGGTTCTCCACTGAGACTTTCCTGGTCACATCGATATCTGAGTTTTCTGAGATGCTTGCCAATCCCTTCAGCTATCCAGTACATGTCCATGTCACAGTGCTTGGAGGTGGTACATATCGTGGACTCAAAAGCATGAGCCTATTTTGGAGAGTGGCTAGATTTCAGGAAGAAAACAGGAACTTAGTAAGATAGCAGGTGTTGCCCATCGATATGGCAAGCCCTAGTGCATTCATAAATTGGGCAGGATGAATGCTGGGAAACTTTCTACTAGACAGGAAACATCCATTGATGCATTCTCTTTTTCTAATGTCTACAACCACGGACACAGTGGGATACACAGACATAGAAACACTCGCCTTGTCAAACAACTTACTAGAAACAGTTCACTCCAAACCAAACAAACCGACTTTCCTACCTCTTCTCAGAACATGGGGCAAAACCACAAACACACATCCACACCCAAAAAGGCACCTCCTTCCCCCAAATAGGTCTCTCACTATCCGGAGTGTCCTCTGACTGCTGGGCCATACTATGTTCCCCAGATATGGCCTATCCTGTCTCAGATCTGGTCTCCATATCCAACTCTGTGAAGTGGTCAGGAGCCAGCTGTGAGCCACTACCTGCTTTTTTAGGAAAGGCCCCTCTTCAGAGTACTCCTGGCATTTGGCCATCCTCACATCAGTAGGTACCAAGAAAGACTGACTCTGTCCTTGTTAAATTGAAGCAAGTGAGACCACTAGGACTGGGACTGGGACTGACTCTGTGTGCCTGGCTTCCTGCATCCCAAGTTCAGAGAGTTCCATTACCAAGGAAGTGAGGTGAGGTTGCATCCTTCAGGAACTGAATGAGGTCACTGCCTTGGCAACCACTTTTTCCAAACAGTTGCTTTTAAGCGTACCATGAGAAGGAGGCTTACCCTACTTTCTGTGGCACTTTCACAAATTAGAATGGTATATCAACCATAGGCACCAAGAAACAGCTCTCCACACAGGCCTGATTTGGTCCATCTTCTCTATATTAGGAAGAGAGCCTTTAGTCCGGGGAGCACTGCAGTGAACCTTTGCACTAAAACTATTAGCAAGCACCTGGTGGAGGAGTCCTCCATAGGTAAGTGGGGCTTTTATAACATCTGATATCCGGTTAAGGGAGATCTCTTCTGATGACAGAGATGTGGCCTGGGGAGGCTCACATATACTCCTTTCCAGGAGAGTAACCAGAATCGTTCTGTCCTCTGTTCTGTTCTGTAGGGAATTCCTCTGGAACTGTAGAGAGGGGCCGACGGGCACGCATGCACTCCTACCCTGGAGCTATAGCAAGATGTTGCACTGTTCCACTGTTTTTCTGTTTAGGCGCATGGTTTCTGTTTTTTGTGTTTTGTTTTGTGTTCTATTTTTTTGATTGTTTGTTTGTTTTTGTTCATTTTGTTGTGTGATTTCAGTGGTAAAAACTTAAGGATTTTGGACGTAAAAATAGGTAATAAAGAGAGTAAGCCTGACACCCCTTTGGACTGTGTTTTAGGGAACTGCGATGAACTTTACTCGCCTTTGTTAAGCAGGATGATAGAAGCTCCTAGCTGGCTGCCTGGAGCACACCCATTGCAGAGGGCAATGCTTGCTGGGGACCTAAGAACTGAGCATCTCCCAGGTTAACAAGTGAAACTCCTTTAAAACCCCTTGTCACTCCAGATCAAGAGCGTCACAACCTTTGTCAGAGTCCCCTGTGTTTCTCCTTTGTTCGCAAAGCAATAAACCTCCCTTTTTCTTTTTCTCAAAACTCAGTCCTCATTATTAAATTGGTATTAATTGGCGTCAAGTTGAGGAATCGAACTTTAATTTACAAATTTGGTACCCGCCCTCCACCCCGGAACTTTGTGAGAGCTGTCTACTGAAATATTAGGAGATGAAGCATGCTTGGTGTGGAACTGAACAAGAGGAGCTAATCCTGTAAGTAAAAGGAGGGACTGAGGGACTCCCAGCAGCTGCCAAAGCCCTGTTGATTCAGGGAATTACCTCCTTCCTCCCCGCACTGTAAGAATTATGCCACCTCTGTCTTGTTAAAAAAGAGAAAAAGAAAAAGGGGACACTAAATGCAGTGAAGTCACCATGGAGACACTTTATTTTACATTTCAGGTTTCCCCTCTGTTAAAACATGTGGTCCCCCCCCCTGTGGATATCTATGGTGCACACTGGTGTAGGAGATTTTTCTCTTATCTGCTCTGGTTTAAACGGTTCTCTCTGACAGCCATAGTCTGAACCTCCTTTCTGTCTGTCTTGTGTCTTTGTATCTGGCCCTTTAAGACATGTGCAATAATGTGTTGATATTATAAATTGTTTCTTGGGAATGATCTTAGCTGAATGTGTGTCTAAATGATGATGTTTTATTTTAACAATCTGGTATCTGAATGGGTTTTTGAAGCATTGCAGAATCTTGCAGTTAAAAGTCGGGTTTAGGTAATTGTTTAGTTTATGATTTCAGATAATTCATGCCAGAGAACTTAAATACTTAGTATGGAAAACTGAAGAACTCTACTTCCAAGTTGGCAAGTAAATTCCCAATCATACAGTCTTTTTTTCACCAATTTTGAATTGGATAGCCTCGGAAAATGTCACTGTGTGTACCACTGCATTAATTTGGACAAGGATAGTAAATCATAGAATGGTATCTGTTGACAAAACAAGATGTAAAGATATAAAATTTTGTGAATTGTATCTTAAATTTGTATCATAATTTTCAACATCCCAACCTCAAAATTATGGTTAAAATGCCTTAGGCCTGAGGTGTCTGCTCAGAATAGCAGTTTTTCTTGCTCCTTCCAGACCTCAGCCATGATTTATATTGAAATGTAAATGAAAGAAGCCTGAAAGCTTAGTAGGAGACTGATTTGAGGCCTAAGGGAAAAAAAAAGTAAATTGTATGGTATTTACTAATTACTAGCCAGTCATTTTTTCTAGGACTCTTTTTTTTTTCCTTAGATACTTTTTTTTTTTGAGCTCATGATTTTGAGCATACAGACCTAGGTTAATGTTTTTCAGATCAGTTCTATCTTTGACCAACTGTAGACTTTTTGAAACATTGCAATGGAGATTTCACCTGAGAAAAGCTACAAGGCCTTTACTATTATTATGTGTGCACACTTTTGTTATGTGTTATATGTCTACATATACATATGTCCGTATATCATATATATGATACACAAATTAACATATACAAGGAGCGCTCATAAAAAAGCGCTCATTAAAACAAATTTAAATAGGAGATCCAAAGATCTTTAATTCACGTGATTTAAATGTTTCAATTTAAATTGGATAAACAGATAAACATCAATGTCTTTAAATTTAAGCTTACAATTTTTTTAGGTGTTCAAAAATTTAATAAAATATTAATATCTACAAAATGTCTAATATGCCTTGGTTCTAGGACCTTTCCTTCAACATAAAAATGGTTTACACTGTCAATACATTTCTCTAGTATTTTGATAAATAAGTAAAGTAAATTTGATATGGGATTGCTCATTCATGAGTACTTTTCTTAGATATCTGATTGATTTACTAAGGTCTGAATAAGTTCTTATTAAAGTCTGTATAAGAATATAAAAATAAGTCATGGGTTAATGAGACAAAAATTTCTTAAAACATAAGTTTACCCATAACGTTGTATTTATTAAGTTTTATTTTCTCCAGAGCAAGCAACCATAAAAATTAAACAACTGATTAAATAAGAACTGTTATTTTAGAGCACTGTACTGCCATTGCTTTAAAAGCTAAACTTGATTAATGTAGAAACATCAATGTAATTGTGATGCTATCAATGTTTTAATATCTTATAGGTATGCAAGTCTGTAAGGTAGAAACTTTAAAAGAGCATTATATCAAGCTGGTGCTCTGAAGTTGTATGGTAAAAAATATATTGGGGATTTATTTACCTGTTATCAATAAGATATGTAAACTTTTATGTTACTTTTTACATTGGGGAACAATTTAAATGTATTTTTTAGTTAATGAGAGCCTAATCGATGTAAAGGTTAAAAACTTTCAGCCTTTCTTTAATTCATGTTTTAAATGTGATATCATATGGTGTTAGCTAATGTTCATGTGACCTCAAACAATTTATGTAAACTTTGTCAAATGATATTTAAAAATAAGGATTAGCTTTAGAACTAAAATACTTAAGATTTATAAAGAGCCCTGCCTTAGCTGAGATAAGGCTCTGTGTCCCATCTTACTACATGTGAGAATGACTACGAAACCAGTAGGTTAGATAATATTTCTTTAAAGTTATGTTAAAAAGTTGGTTTTTTTTAAGGTCAATATACGTAGGATCTCAAACAGGGGATATAATGTATAACTCAGCCAAAAAATTCAGGGTAGCTGTTACACAAGCTAAGTATTTTTACTTTTGTTAATTTTATTTTGAAATTTTCTTATAAGTGATCTAAAGATTCTCTGTTACTGTTTTACAAACGTGTTGCTTTAAGAACACAACATGGGTTTATTCAATATAATAAGTCATTACTTACAATACAGACAGAATAATACAGATAACAATTAAAAAAAGATAATTATATAGTTATAGACATTAAAGCCCAGTACTCTTAATATAAGGCTGTTAAAATTTATTTGCTGGATGTTTAAGATTAGGATTTAAAATTAAAGTTAAATGAAAAGAGCCAAGAAAACCAATATTTGGCTTTTGCCCTATGAGTCAGTCTGAATCCAGGGAACAGGGGACGTCTCTAAAGAGCTTTGAAACTCTGAGCCACATAACCTCCTCCTGATCAGGGAGATTAATGAGACCACTGGAGAACAGAAAGCCAATCAGTGTATTTGTTATGAAGAGGAGAGTCATCAAAGAAAGGAGACATCCCTGATGCTTCCGAGGGAAGCCAAATGGTCAAGCAAGATCTGGACCCACCTAGCGCAAATGGCACTAGCAGAACTGAGAATCTGCTCTCAAGTTTCCCCAGAATTGACTCCCATAAAAGGTCAGCTGACTGTTAACAATAGATGGAAACAAAAGTCAGTTTGACTGCTTCATCTTAAACACTTAGCAAAGACAGTTAAGAACAAAATACATCCATTCCTGGGCATTTTAAATAATAATAATAATAATAATAATAATAATAATAATAATAATAATAATAATATAATGTTAAGGTATGCACTTTATGTTTGCCTCCCAAAATAAGTAAGACTGGTGGCTACAAAGAAGAATTCTCAGACAGGAATGCCTGATACTTATAAAAAGAGACTATCAAGAAGACCTGCCACAGGGATAAGTTTTCAGTTTAAGGCCTACAGATATTCCTAACCTACACAGGTTGGCTTGGTGTTTGCTAGTACAATTATCCAGCCCTGAGTAACAGAATTAAAGGTTTCACAAAGAGACACAGAGGTCATACTAGTAACAGGATTTTACAAGATCAGATGACATTAAATTATTAAACTGTATCTTATGGGGAGGGACAAGTGTAACAGTAAAAGTTAAATATTAAATTGACAGTCCTGATAACTGGGGATATTAAAGACTGGTGAGGGAACTTCTATACAGTGACATGTTCCAGGTGCTGCAACATTTATTCAGTACTCATGGTTTTTGTTTCTCTCATAGAAGAACCCATCCCCAGATGACTTTACAACCTGTTCTTCCCCAATCAGACTTCAAACCGAACTGACTTCTAAAAGGCAACTCATGTCCCTCAACTGACTTCTAAAAGGCAACTCATGTCCCTCATCCCATGCCCACTCACGTCACCCTGTCTCAGGTCAGAAGAAGAAAAAATGAGTGACACCACTCTTCTTATAACAATGGAGAGAAAGATAAATAGACTATCAATATAAGTAATTAATTAAGTCAGGTAAAATCAGGGAGATCGGTTTTGGGTGAGTTCTAGAAATTTGGAGACTCTTACCTGAGGGATTAAAATTTCCTCAGTGCTCTTCCCGTAATCTATCAAAGATTTGAAAGGGACACAAAGAAAAGGCGGGAATGATAGACCCAACCTGATCTTTAATTTAAATTGGGAGCCATCTTGCCAAAAAGCGATGAAAAGATAATTTTGGCTTTACCATAAATTACTTCAAATTCTAAACCTGCTTGGAATGCCTGCCCACGCCTTGAACTCACCCATGCCCGGCTCTCTGACCAGATAGCAGCCCTCTCTGAAACTTTAGTGACACATCATAAATATTTGCCTTCTCTGGCCAGACAACAACCCTCTCTGAGGCTCTAATGGTCTTCATGAACTCTGATGTAGGGACAGCAAAAAAAATGTAGACTGCCATTAGTGTGATGTTTGTCAGAGTTCTGTTATCTGTAAACCCCCTTTTGTGTAATTTTCTGGGCTATTAAGCTGCCTGTAGGAAAGCTGGGGTTGCTGCCTTTTTCCCGCCGTTTTGTGAGGGAGAGGTAGCACAGCCAGTGGAAATAATAAGCTTAATTTAATTTGATTTTAATTAGAGTCAGTGGTCTATTCTTGTGTCCTGGTCTAACAGGTAAACACTCCAAAAACATGGAGCTCTGCCAGCCTAAACACTTCTTGAGAAACTTCCTCTGAGTTTGGGCACTTGAAATATATGTTGTTGTAAGGAGCTTTAGCTTCCTTTCTAGTGATACCATCAAAGCTGAGTCTGCATATATGTGACCTGGAGGACATGGTTTCTTGTATTCTAATGAACATGAGGCAGCAGTGCTGAATTTTCTCTTTGTAGGTAAACTGTGGCCACTGGATACTAAGTGTCTCCCCGTTTGGACTGTGAAGCCATTTGGTCATCCTCCACTTTTTGTGGTGTTTCTTGCTGCTGTACTGGGAGTTTGGTATATGCTTTATGAAATACAACGAGTTCAACTGAAACCCAGTGTTGAAGAAAGTTCTGTCACTTGTGGTGGGTCAGGGTCTGAAGGAGAATGCACCAACCAGGCTTTTATCTCACAGAGCTTGCCCCCTTGTCCATAGAAATCTGACTCTGAACTTAGCCCAGAAACCTCTCCATATAAAATGATGCCTTTACATAGAAGGGTCTGCTGGCTGCACCATGTCAGTCACAAACCATTTGGAAGGCAATGGCAAATCCTCATGGCCACACCACAGATGTATTATCACACACCCACCCACCACTGCAATAGGCCCACTTCTCAGCAGGCTCCAACTTACTGGCATCTTTGTTCTACACCATTTTCATGAAACCCGGTCAATCATGGCATTCTCTGGTACACTCATGATCAGCAACAAGACATCTAAAGGTTCTCCAGTGCCACCTGGTTAAGGGAATTTCAAAGATTTCATTGTATTTATCTAGCCATTTTTCATGGATGAAGTTGGAGGCACTGTGGGTTTCAGTTCATTCAGGAAATATTAAATGGTGAGGAAGCTATTTTCAATAAATTCTCTGGAGAAATCTCACAGGCAAGTCTTCCCATAGAGTGGTCAAAAGGTCACATGAAGCCAGGCCCACTGAGGTCTTTAATGTGACGTCCATGGGTGTTCTGACTGTCAACAATGGCTGCCAAATCTTTCAGAATAAAATCATGTGATATTCTAGCGGATATTCCGAGGCTCTGTGGAAAGCCACCCTTGTATTTGATCTCAGTTTCCAAGGGAGAATCCCATGCGTGGCCTCCTAAAATCTGAACACAATTTATGGCAATATTTCTCTGAGATCAGTTCGAGAACTCAGACTATAAGTGGAATCACACCAGAGTTCAAGCCCAGATAGACCCAGTCATCACTTCCAACCACCAAACAAATGACCACAATTAAAACCAAAGCACTCCCACAAGGCCCTCATCTTCTTCCATATAGACACTCATCATAACCTGTGGCTGGAGGTTTCCATGAGGGGCTCAGCCCAAGACAGTGTACAAAATAACCTCCCTTGCCCGTCATTTGCCTAAAGTCAGGGTTGCCTGGACACCCTTTCTGAGAACCAGGAGTTATCAAATGAGCCTGCCGTAAACACTGCTCTGATTCTCCAATTTGAGGCCTACTGACTCTCGGGTATAGATTCTTTATGTGAATTGGAATCATGAGAAAACCCAAGCACCTATGGGCTATCCTCTGTAGGGTTTGAAGAACTCATTTGACAAAAAGGATCCCTATTTTCACTTGATGGAGATCAGTAATCTTACAGAGGAAGGCGAGAAACTTCATCCACAATGACTGCTTTTTTGGCCATTTTGGTTTTGGAAGCACACATGTAATTGTTCGTTAGATGCATCAGGTGCTGAAAATCTATTCAACAACCTCAAACATGGCCAAGAGTCTGATGCAGACACATCCCTTTCCAAAGCAATTAAGCAAAGATCTACAGGTGATGCCCATTAATTTCCATTGAAAACCGTTTTCTTCAGGCTTCAAAAAGGGGTGGCCTGAGGCAAAGACCTTTCTGACATTCAGGGCAACAGAACAATAGGTAAGCAAATGGCCCAAGGCAGGGTTTCTAAAATGATATCTGAATTTTCTGAGATGATCCCATTCCCTTCAGCTATCCAGTACATAGCCATGTCACAGAGCTTGGAGGTGGTTCATGTCTTGGAAACAAAACCATGAGCCTATTCTGGAGAGTGGCCAGAATTCAAGAAGAAAACAGGAATTTAGGAAGACAGTGGTTGTTGCCCATCCATTAGGCAAGACAAAATCCGTTCATAAATTGGGCAGGATGAATGTTGTGAAGCTTTCTTCTATTCAGGACACATCCATTGATGCATTCTCTTTTCTAATGTCTACAACCACGGACACAGTGGGATAAACAGACATAGAAACACTCGCATTGTCAAAAGACTTACTAGAAACAGTCCACTCCAATCCTAACAAACCGACTTTCCTACCTATTCTCAGATCATGAGACAAAACCACAAACTCACACCCACACCCAAAAAGTCACCTCCTTCCCCCAAGTAGGTCTATGACTATCCGGAGTTTCCTCTGACTGATGGGCCATAGTATGTTACTTCAAAATGGACTGTCCTATGTCAGATGTGGACTCCTTGGCCAACACTGTGAAGTTGTAAGGTGCCAGTGGTGAGACACTACCTGCTTACTCAGGAAAGGCCCCTCTTCAGACCTTCCTGGCATTTGGCCATCCTCACATCAGTAGTTACCAAGAAAGACTCATTCTGTCCTTGGTAAATCCAAACATGTGAGGCCACTGGGACTGGGACTGGGACTGCCTCTGGGTGCCTGTCTTCCTGGATCCCTAGTTCAGAGAGTTCCATCACCAAGAAAGTGATGTAGGTCACTTCCTTCAGGAACTGAATGAGGTCACTGCCTTGGCAACCACTTTGTCCTAATAGTTGCTTCCAAGTGTCCCAATTGATGGAGGCTGCCCCTACTTCCTGTGACACTTTCACAAGTTTGAATGGTATATCAAACATAGGCACCCGGGAACAGCTCTCCACACAGTCCTGGTATTGTCCATCTTCTCTACATTAAGAAAAGAGAGACTGCTTCAGACACACCCCTTCATCCTGACCAGGTTGTTTGTCGTGGAAGATGACTTTTGCTCTCTCAGGTCCTTCATAGCTTCCTATAGCTTCCCCAGGGTTCATTTCTGCATGGACCTTTTCATTTCTCAGCAGGTGGAAGATTTCTTACATTCCTGTATTGTAAGACCAACTCTGTCCCTGCTTTTCTGTAAAGTTAGATTGAGGGAACAGAGTATGGTTAGGGTTAATAACATGTTTGATTTGGCTTAGGAATCATTCTGCTGGATGAATAATGTTATTGGGAACCTGCAACATTTATTAGAATATATAGAGGGGAAATATATTTATGAAAACAGAAATCTAGGTAAGATTTGAAGCCCAGAAGGGATTTGGATCCTTGATTGGGATACTTAGGTTTGAATTATGTTCTGCACATGTGTCTCAGATAAATCTATACACAATGGCATAGGACCTTGTACCTTGGATGATTGAATGTCAAAGAGAACATCCAGTCAAAAAAGGATAGTTGGTAGGATTAGGAAGATAGTTGGTAGGATTAGGAAAAAGAGTGAGTATATGATTTGGACAAAAAGTTCTTTAGCAATAGGGTTTTGGGTAGAGAGAAAATGTAAATGTCAGCACATGTGAAGAGTCAGTCACAATGATGAACTGGGGAAAATATGTAGGAAAGCAGATATCAATAGAGACATTAGAAAATCAGCAAATGATAAAGTGATTGATAGGATTAGACATTTTCGACAGGCTTGAGTTTGAATAAATAATCTTAGGAAGAAACAAATATGTAGTCACCAATAGTATTGACATTTGAGAGCATTAGGCAACCTGGACATGGGTGATTTTCATAATCCATACTCATATTCCATTTAGGCTTTGGTACAGTCGTAAGTGTGACTTTGCATTTTATGGCCAGAATATTACTGTGATAAAATGTATATGTAGATCAGTTGACATGAGTATTTGTTGCACCATTTCTGAGAGCAATATTTTGAAGAGATATAAATTAGTATTGGGGGCACAAATAGGTGTACAATGTGTGTATGAATATAGAGAGAATGCATGAATAGACCATACTGTGAATAAATAATATAACTGTTTCCAAATTTAGAAATTGGAATAAATTGATATCCCAAAATACACAGGAAATCTTATATTGATATACATACATTCATTCCAACCAGTTATATATCTAATGGTAATATTAGGGTTGTAGTTTATCATAAAATGTGTGTGAGTTTTGCTTCAAAATTGATTATGGAAATCGAAAATAATGTGTTTGGAAAGAACTCTCATGAAATAACCAGTCAAAAACAAAGAGGAATACATGTGTTCTGAAGCAGGAAGTGATTGAATGTGTTACAAATGTCTTTCAATTTGTGAACTTGTGGATGAAATGTATATTCTACGATGTATAAAAACTGAAGAAATAGTAATGTACCAGTGTTGAATTAAAATGAACATCAAAATACACATCATGTCCCATAGAAATCTACTTTCATTGATGTTAAATTGGGTCAGTTACTGTAGAAATATAAGGCTTTGTTTGCACCATTCACTGAAGTGAGTTTTCAGTACTAGGAAACAAATATGAATTTCAGGTGGATGAATATTTCTAAAAACAATCTTATGAAAAGTTGATTATAAAAGCACATACATGAACATCAGTGAATTATTTAGGGAGTGTATAATAAGACACATATATTTCATATTTTGAAAATATATATATCACACAGATACATTAGAAAGTAGCAATATATATGCCAATCAAAATTCATCATGAAATATATATCATTCACAGATCCAAAAATATTAATTTTACTGAACATGGATTTATTTATAATGTTTTTCAACTAAGAAGCTCACTCATAGTTTGAATTTTCAGTTCCAAAAACATTTAGGAGGAGTCATCTCTTCTCATACTTTGTATCTCCCAAGTTAGCCACCTCACAAAAATGTACGTGTGATACCAGGTAGGATTTTATATGTGCATATAAAAATACATGTGCTGAATTGGCTACAGAAAAAGGGAGACAGAAATTCACATATGTGTTAACTTTAAAAACACATGGAGAACTATTTCAACAAAAAATTAACAAGATTTATAACTCTTACCCTATATCATGCAAAAGGCAAGACCAACTATACGCCATGCCTCCTGTCAACCGCTTGTATTTCTATTCTGTTTGGGTTATTTTTCTCCATCATATTAGGATTAGTAGTCAGAGTCTAGTAGGGTATGTGTTAGTGTCAGAGATTCAGTATTTTGAATGGAAAATTGAAAAATGAATCCAATGTGTATGTAAATATGTGCTACACGAAAATCTTCCCACTCTCATCCAGAACAATGCCTTGACAACACCTACGGCCCAAGTATGACACAATCAGAGGAGAAAAGTTAGGAAATCCGTGAATACATATCTAGAATGAAATATGATCAGAAGTTCACAACCTTGGAAGTGGTAGAGGAGTTTCCAAAAGTAAGGGACAGGGTAAACCCTCCAAAAACTTGAAGGTCTGCTGGCCTAGAGACTTCTTGAGAAACTGCCTGTGAGGTTGGGCACTTGAAATATATGTTGTTGTCAGGAGCTTTACCTTCCTTTCTAGTGAGACCATAAAAGCTGGGTCTGCATCAATGTGACCTGGAGGACATGGTTTCTTATTTTCCAATGAACATGAGACAGCAGTGCTGAATTTTCCATTGTAGGTAAACTGTGGCCCCTGGGGGCTGAATGTCTCCCTGTGTGGACGTTGAATCCATATAGTCATCCTCTATTTTCATGTTGTTTCTTGCTGCTGCACTGGGAGTTTGGTATTTGCTTCATGAAATACAAGGAGTTCAACGGGGACACAGTGCAGGAGGGATTTCTGTCACGTGTGGTGGGTCAGGGTCTGCAGGAGAATACAAGAACCAGGCCTCTATCCCACATAGCTTGCCCCCTTGACCATAGCAACGTGATTCTGAACAATGTCCTGAAACCTCTCTATGTAACAAGGTGCCTTTACATATAAGGGTCTGCTGGCTTCACCATGTCAGTCACAAGCCATTTGGAATCCAATGAAAGATCTACATGGCCCCACCACAGATGTTTTATCACACACCTGCACACCATTGCTCTAGGCCCACTACTCAGCAGGATCCAACTTTCTGGCATCTCTGTTAAACACCATTTTCATGAAAACCAGTCAATCAAGGCACTGTCTGGTATACTCATTGTTGGGAAAAGTATAAACGGCAGCCATACCCCAGAGAAAAACCCCAACATGGTGCCTAAGGACTTCTTCTTCCTACCTTCTTTTTTCTGCAGTGGTGCCAAATGTTCCCACCTGTGTGAACTCTCCCACTGGCGCCAATTTGAAATCTCGCTGGTGGGGAACCTTAGCCCCAATAAGAACTAATTCCTGGGCTCCAGAGCTGATATCTGAAAGAACTTACCAATAAACGGTTTGCCTGCCATTTATCTAAGCCCTTCCATCTTCCCCTTAGTTCTATATAAGCACACAGGTTTTTGCAATAAAATTGGAATTCTCCCAGCGAAGTGCCTTTGCGTGGGAAGTTCTTTCATTCTGGTGCCCCATGTGAGGATACGGGTGAGCTCTTTCTAACAAGAGCCCCGTCCCCTGCTCCCCCGGAGACACTCCGCCATGGTCCGCTCTTTTCAGACGCCGGCTTCCTGCACCCACCACAGATCTGATATATGTAAGCCTCCCCTGACCCTGGCTCTGCAACTCCCTTCGGGCTACCACTGGTTTTGTGACCTTGATCTTCCGGCACACTCTCGACGCCCTGTAGGGGGCAGGAAATTCTTGCCACTAAGACCTTTACTGGTCGCAGTGGACCCTCTGGTGATCCGTTTTCCTTTGGGGCATGAGGCTTCTGAGTTTACACAAGAGGCTCTGTGGTTTTTTCTCCTCTGCTGCCGCTGCCGCTGCTGGCTAGAGTTGCTGTTTGCTGCAGGGCTGCTGTGTCTGGCTGAAGCTGCCTCTCTGCTCGGGGAAAACTGAACTCCCGTCCTGGAACTACATTCTGCCGGAACCGGAGTTCTGTTTTCATTACTGACTTTTTCCGCTGCGTTCAAAAACTTTCCTGACGTCAGGTTGCCCGTGGCTCCGAACCCATTGGGTCTCACAGATCGCACTTCACTGGTGACGCCCAGGTAGTGCCCTCTGTATTTCCTCATGATGGCTGGTCATTTTGGGGACGCCCACCTGACCCCCGTTCGCCCTGAGCTTCCTGAAAGCCGTTCCAGCCCGGGTTTTCTCTTTGTCTCTCTCGCTTACTCTTATTCTCTCTCTCTCTCTCTCTCTCTCTCTCTCTCTCTCTCTCTCTCTCTCTGTCTTCCTTCTCTCCCTGTGACTATGGGCACCTCTTCGTCTGTACCTGAGCCTCACCTCTCAAATGTCTAATAAAAAATCTGGCCACACTCTCCCTCACACCAGACATCAAGCCCAAACTTCTAATCAAATTCTGTACCCAAGATTGGCCTACATATCCACTGGATAATGGCAATCATTGGCCTCCAGAAGGCTCCTTACATCCAAACTTCATCTGCGACCTTTTTAACTACTGCCAGCATCTGAAAAAGTGGAGTGAGATTCCCTGCATTTAAGGTTTTAGCCTTCTCAGACAGCACCCTGTCGCTGCTCCTCCTGGCCTCCCTCTCAGGTCCTCCTTGTTTGCAAACCCTTCTCTTCCCCTACGTCTACTCCTGACTTCACAGATTCTTCCTCTTCAACCCAGCAGATGAACCCCCACCTTATCCCCCAGTCCTATCTGCCCCTTCTCTCCCACTATACCCTCCTCTTCCTCTGCCTGATTCCAGGGATCCTCAGCCTTCCATTTCATTCTCCTCCCCTCCGCCCTCTTCTGCCTGCTCCACCTGCTCCTCTTCCAAAGAGACACTCCCTGCCCCTCCCTCTCCTTCCTGTACGCCTCCTGCCTCTTTCAGTCCTCCTGTTACCAGGTCTAAGGGACTCCTTCCCACCCCCAAGACAATCGCACCCCTTTGTGAGGTAGCTGGTCCCGAGGGTGTCATCAGAGTCCAAGTGCCCTTCTCCATGTCGGACATTACTCAGCTAGAGAGGAAGTTAGGCTCATTCACCACTGACCCCACCACTTACATTCGGGAGTTTCAATGGGTCCTGCAAGCATATAGTCTCACTCATCATGACATCTACATGCTCTTGGCCAATACACTTCTCCCTGAGGAAAGGCAATGGTCTGGGAGCTAGCCCAAGACCATGCTGATGAAAATCATAGGACCAATCCTAACCACCCCACAGGCCCTCATGCTGTCCCAGAGCAGGATCCCCTATGGGATTACAACACCCCTGAAAGCTTACAGTCTAGTGACATTTTTACATCCTGCCTCTTGGCGGGCCTGAAAAAGGCCATCCGCAAGGCTGTTAACTTTAAAAAGGTGCAGGAGGTCATTCAAAGGAAGGAGGAAACACCTTCAGAATTCCTGGATAGACTAACCAAGGCCCTTTAACAGTACACAAACCTCAACCCAGAAACCCCTGATGGCCGTCATGTCTTAATGAAATATGTTCTGGCCCAAAGCTACCCTGACATTAAAGCCAAGCTTAAAAAGCTTGAACAGGGCCCTGCTACTCCTTAGACTGAAATCCTCGCTGTCGCTTTCAAGGTTTTTTATGATAGAGAGGATGAAAGTGAATGCCGTAGGCAGAGGGCTGAAAATGCCAAGTTCCAAATGTTGGCCCAGGTCATTCAGAGAAGGCCATCACCACACCATCCCAATATGACACCCCCGGGAGCTTGCTTCAAATGTGGTAAGGAGGGACATTGGGCCAGGGATTGTCCTTCACTGAGGACACCCTACAACCCCTGCCCAAAATGCCATCAAAGGGGACACTGGGGGGCAGACTGCCCAACAACCCGAAAGGGAGGTTGGTCAGCCGCCAGGCAACCACAGCCTTTCTTGGGCTTAGCAGAGGAGGATTGACGGATCCCTGGGCTTTCCCTCCAGACTATTACCATCAAGAATCAAGAGCCTAGGTTTACCTTCCTGGTGGATGGATGCTTCATTACCTTCCTCTTGGATACTGGTGCCACTTTTTCGGTCTTAAGGGAGTATTGGGGTTCTACCACACCCTCAAAAACTCCTATTGTCAGGGTAGGAGGTAAACAGATTTTCCCTCAAACCCCCCCATCATGTTATATGCAGGGATCCCTTTTGTCCTTCACTCACTTCTTTCTCGTTATGAGCCATTGCCCCATTCCCCTTCTGGGAAGGGACATACTCTCACTATTAAAAGTCACCATTCACATATCACCCCAAACCTCTCCTACCTCTCATTTCCTCATGATGTTCCTAGGGGCAGATACACCTCCTTAATGCACTCTCCCATGACTCTCTAAACCAGTTAAGCCTGAGGTTTGGGACACAACTACACCCCTTATGGCTAAATGCAGTCCTATTCATATTGTCTTACGGGACCCTTCAAGATATATTAGTCAATCACAATATCCACTCACAACCACAGCCCTCCTCGAATTAGAACCCATCATCCAGGATTTATTACGAAAGGGGTATCTTAGGCCTACACACTCTCCTTTCAATACCCCCATTCTGGCACTTAAGAAACCTAAAGTGTCCTACAGGCTGGTTCAAGACCTTCTCCTTGTCAACTCCTCTGTGGTCCCCATCCACCCGCTAGTGCCCAACCCTTACACCCTCCTCTCTCAGATCCCTGCCACTACTACCCACTTCTCGGTCCTAGGTTTAAAAGATGCATTCTTTTCTATTCCCTTGTTCTCAGAATCTCAGAATATCTTTGCTTTTACATGGACTGACTCTCACATCCACCATTCTCATCAGCTTTCCTGGACTGTCCTCCCACAGGGATTCAGGGATAGCCCCCATCTCTTTGGCCAAGTTCTTGCCCAGGACCTCACATCCTTTCACCTGACCTGTCCTGACACTATTCTCCTTCCATATGTCAATGACCTTCTTCTATGTAGTCCCTCTGGGAACACTCTCAATCCCACACCGCTCAGCTTCTTAATTTCCTAGCAGACAAGGGATATAGGGAGTCTCCCCACAAGGCCCAGGTTTCCCATTCTTCTGTCACCTCTCTTGGTATTTGCCTTAGACCCGGGAAAAAGGAAATAACACTGGATAGGAGGCAACTCCTCTCTGATGTTCCAGTGCCCCATATGAAAGCCAAAATACTATCATTCCTAGGATTAGCAGGTTATTTTAGGGCCTGGATCCCAAATTATTCTCTTCTATCCAAACCCCTGTATGACCAAGCAAATGGACCCCCTAGTGAATCTCTTGTCTCCTCCCCCATCTACCACTTCCGCAGGTTTCAGCAACTCCTCTTAAAGGCACCTGCCCTTCACCTTCCTGATCTTTCAAGACCATTTCATCTATATGTCCATGAAAAAGGGGGGCAAGCACTTAGGGTCTTAGGTCGAAACTATGGGCCTACATTTGCACCTGTGGCATATTTTCCAAGAAACTAGACTCTACCATCCGTGGGTGAGCCCCTTGCTTAAGAGCTCTGGTTGCTGGACAAATTTTACACAAAGAAGCCTCTAAGCTGAGTTTTGGGGCACCTTGAACTATCCACTCCCCACATCACTTGAAAGATCTTTCAGCTTATAAGGGCCTTCAAACCCTTCCTCCATCCAGAGTTCTGTCACTCCTTACTTCCTTTCTGGAAAACCCTAATATTACTTTCCTCCCCTGCTCTGCACTGAACCTTGCCTCACTGCTCCCAATGACTCCCACGTCTAACACACCAACTCATAATTGCTTGGAAACCTTAGAAGATTTCCTCCCCTGTCATTCTTCCATTTCTGAGGAACCACTCACCAAGCCTGACCTTATCTGGTTTACTGACAGCAGTTCCTTTAGGCAGAATGGCACTCATTACTCTGGATATGCTGTAGTTTCAGTCACTGAGATTATAGACGCCAAAGCTTTGCCTTCAGGAACTACCAACCAGCAGATTGAACTTATAGCAGCCACTCGTGCCTGCCTTCTAGCACAAGGCAAATCCCTCACCCTCTATACTGATTCAAAATATGTCTTCCAGATCTTATTATCCCATGCTTCAATATGAAGGGAGCGACACCTACTTACCACCAAAGGTAATGCGATCACTAATTCGGCTCTTATAACCAATCTGATGGAGGCCTCCCACTTACCCACCCAGTTGGGAGTTGTCCATTGTAGGTCCCATCAGAAGGACGGCTCTCTTATCACTGAGGGCAATGCCAAAGCTGACCAGGCGCCACGAATGCCTGCTACCACTTCCAATTATGGCCCCTATGGGGTACATATTATGGCCACTTTAGACAGCTCATCTGAAGCCCCTACTTCTTCCAGTAAGAACAAGGATCTTTTCAAGTTCCTTCATACTCTACACCATTCCAATTCTCAGTCTTTGACCATTTTTTTACAGAGCTTCTTCTCCCTCAACCCTTCTGACATAGCCATGATAGAGAATATAGCCTCTAATTGTCAGATCTGTCAGTGGACCAAACCTCATACTCCTTTAAGGCCCAAACCTTTCCCTTTCCACCAAGCCCGGGGACACATTCCCGTTGCTGACTGGCAAGTAGACTTCACCAACATGCCCACAGTATGGCACACTAAATACCTCCTTGTCTTTGTGGACACTTTCTCTGTTTGGGTTGAGGCATTTCCCACTTCCAATAAAAAGGCTTCCACTGTAGCTTCAATCTAACTGACAGACATCATCCCTAGGTTTTGTATGCCCACTTCCCTACAATATGACAATGGCCCTGAGATTATTTCTAGGATCACACAAAAGGTCTCTCAAGCCCTCTCCTTCAAGTGGCATTTCCACTGTCCATATTACCCCCAGGCTTCAGGGAAAGTGGAAAGGGTAAATCATACTCTGAAGGAAGTCCTTACCAAATTGACAATGGAATTAAACTTAGACTGGGTCAAAATCCTTCCCTTTGCTTTGCTTCGAATCAGAGCTCTCCCTAAGAAACCATCTTTACTGTCTCCCTTTGAGATAATGTATGGAAGACCTCTTATACCCTCTGGGTTGGTCACTTCACAAGAACCTCTCACCCGAGATTTGTCTTTGCCTCTCTTGTTTCATCTCCGCTCTGAACACTGGAAATGTCAGAACTGGCTTCTTCCGGACCCAGTCTTCTCTCCAAACACTCCTCCCTTAACACCTGGGAGTCTAGTCTATTATAATACCCCAGAGGAGAAAGGGACTCTTGCACCAAAATGGGAAAGCCCCTATCCTTTCATTCTCTGTACCCCCATCGCCGCCAAACTCTCCTTACCAGACAACCGTCTCACTCCCTGGATTCCCATTTCTAGGTTGAAGCCATATCACCAGGAGGCCCCACCTGCTGACCACAGGACCATGCCAGAGGAACTCCAAGAATCACCTCCTGAAGCTCCCCTTTAATCCTGCTTTCCACACCCATCTCACCCATTTAAGTTGCGGCTCACACGGTGTTTCCCTGCAGCCCAATTCCTCTTAAAGAAGGCACAATGAGCTCTCCCAACACCCTAGTCTTCTCTAACTGCTTGTTTTTTGTGCTCTGCTTTTTTTCTGTGCTCTGTTGGGACTTGTCTTTACCCTCCTAACCTACCATGTATTTATTCACTCTTCGGGAACGATACTCAGAACATGGCATGCAGAAGGTCCGCGCAGTGGATGCAACTACTTGCTTCATCCACAACTGCACCTCTATTTCCCTAAAATTGTCACCTTCAAGGACCTTCGTCCTGGTAGCTGGAACTGGCCTTTCATTTGCTTCCTTTTTAATCAAACCAAAGACTATTGTCATTGGTGGCCTGAGATATATAATGGGTGCCCCTATTGGTCATGCAGGTTCCATGATGAACGTGGTAGCTGTTCTTACCACTCACTTGGCTACTCTGAAGGGTTGACTTCTAGTTACCTAAAGTGGCATAAAGGCTCTTCATCTGATAACAATGGATCATATACTTCAGATATACCTGACCCCAAGGCCAAACGTTGGGGCTATGTTGAGTTTGCTGTCTATGCTTGGACAACCTCAGCAAGACCCACAGGGTGGATGACTGTTGGCCGCACCCTGATTATGCCACCTAAGGCAACCAATCATGTAGTCGAACACATTAAGGAGTCAGAATCAAAACTGGATAAAGGCCATTGCAACAGATGTTTTTTCGTCCTCTACCTGAGGATCAAAAGAAGTATATTTCCTATATGCTTCCATAATTCTCTCCAGAATCATAGAGGGAGACTCATTAGGACGTTGGATTATCTCTCTTACCATGGCCAAATTAGTCGGCCCTCTGGCGGCCACTCGGAGCCCCGCTATTAGAGCCCTGTGATAAGTGGAAAGATGCTACCAACCTTCAAAGGTGTTGGGATCCCAGTTTGGTCGGTTCATGGGCCCATAAGGATGAAGAGGGAGCATCACAGTGGCTTCTGAGTTTTCTATTTTCCATAGCTGGCGGGTTTCTTTAGGTGGCCCAGCTTCCACCAGAAAAGGAGGGGCTGCTGCTGCTGCGGAGAAGTCCCTTGGAGGGCTTGGGTCTGGCCCAATTGCCTCTAGTGGCGGAGAGGCTGAGTCAGTGGCGGGAGAATCATCTGGAATGTGTTGGGGGTTGGGGAGCGAGGGCAGAGGATAAGGAGGGGGAGGATTGTCCAGTCTTGTGACTCAGGAAGAATGGGGGGAAGATGGGGAGGGAACGGAAGGTTTGAATGATAGGATCCTGGGGAAGGGGTATATGGCTGTTGATCTGGGTGGCCACGTGGTCCCGGCTGAAAGACAATATCTCTGACTTTTCGGATTAGATTGAAGTAGAAGGATCCTTCTGGGGGCCACCCGACTTTGAGGATGGGCAATTCTGAAGCACAGAGAGTCTGCCAGGTCTGACATTTAACTGAAAAATAATGATTCTGGGCCCTTGAGCGGACATCAGTCCAAAGATCAAGGGTCAGGGACAGAAGCGTGAAAGTGCTTTGTCCCATAATGGGAGTTACTCAAAAAGAGACAGTGAAGACACAAACGCAACACAAACAAAGACAAACAGTAAACGTTTAACATGGGTCCAAGACAAATATTAGAACTCAGTAACTGGCAAAACCTGATGGGTTAGACAATAAAGACAGACAGTAAACTCAACATGAGTTCAGGACAATGAACAAAACTGTGTAGCCAGCAAAACCTGATGGGCTGGCAAACCGAATCCTGAAGCAAAATATAACAGAGTTGAGGAAACTAATATTCCTTGATTTCCCTCGTCCTCTGGAGTGTCCCCCAGGGACGTGGCCAGTAGCTCTGTGACACGTCTGCCACCCACTGTCAGAGAGAGCTAATGCTCTTCACCGACAGCCACTTTGCCAAGCCCTAACCTGAAACCCGAAACCAGAAAGAGGCGCCTTTCTTACCCCAAGAGGAGTCCCTTGGGGTCTTTCGTCCGCTGCTCCGGATATCTCCCCTGGGGCCTCCAGATGAAAAGGTGGGGTGAACATCGGAGGAAAAGACCACCAACAGGCTTTCTCATGCAACACCAAAGGGTTTATTGGGGGTATAGCGTGCTGGAGCTCAGGGCTCACTTCAGAGGAACAAAGAACCAAGAGCCCCGAGAACCACTTGAGCGGAGTTTATATACATTCTTTAGAGAGGGCAGGGACTTTACATACATCATAGCCTCCTTTAGCAAATCATCATATACCGCGGGAAAATCAAATAACAACTCTAAAACATGATTAGCACATTCATTGGCGGGAACAGGTTGGGCAGGGGGTGATTGGTCAGCCGTAAGAAGGGGTATACATTTAAATTGATTGGTGGATGCACTGTGATGTATACGTGGTGAGCTGCATGGTTTCTGGGAAGGGGCTGTTAAGTAACTAGGTCCTCAGGGAAGATTTCAACACACATCTAATGTGCAAATCCGGGAATTGTCTTAACTGCCACAGAAATTTCAGGTGCTGAGTGCAGCTTGGAAACTTTACAAAACCTGGTTCTTTACATTTCAATTTCAATTTCTTTTATTCTTTCAGAACCTTACAGAGGAAGGCGAGAGAGTTCATCGACAATTACTGCTCTTTTGGCCATTTTGGTTTTGGATGCACACATGGGATCTTTCTTTAGATCCATCTGGTGCTGATAATCTAAGCCACAGCCTCAAACAGGGCCAAGAGGCTGATTAAAACATATCCATTTCCAAAGCAATTACTACTCTGAAGTCAGTTACAGAACTCAGTCTTCTAGGAGAATCACGCCAGTGTTAAAGCCCAGGTGAACACAGTCATCTCTTCCAAAAGCCACACAAGTTACCACAATTAAAATCAAAACAATCCCACATGGCCCTCATCTACTTCCATATAGTCACTCATCATAATCTCTGGCTGGAGGTTTCCTTAAATGGCACAGCCCAATAGAGTGTCCATAATAAGCTCCCTTCTCCTCATTTACCTAAATTCAGGGTGGCCTGGACACCCTTCCTGTGAACCAGGATTGATCACATAGTTCTGCCATTAATACTAATCTAATTCTCCAATTTGAGGCCTACTGACTATCAGGTATAGTATGTGATTTGGAGTCATTATTAAACCCAAGCACCTTTGCAGGGATTGGAAGAACTCATTTGACACAAAAAATCCCAATACTCCCTTGATGGAGGTCAAGAACCAAACACAGGAAGGCAAGAGACTTCACCCACAATGACTGATTTTTTGCCATTTTGATTTTGGATGCACACATTGGATCTTTCTTTAGATCCATCCGATGCTGATATTCTAAGCCACAGCCTCACACAGGGCCAAGAGGCTGATTCAGACACATCCCTTTCCAAAGTAATTAAGCAAAGAGCCACTGGTGATGCCCATTCCTTTCCATTTTAAAACTGTTTTCTTCAGGCTTCACAAAGGGTGGCCTGAGGCAAAGACCTTCCTGACATTCAGGGCAACAGAACAATAGGTAAGCAAAAGGCCCAAAGCAGGGTTTCTCTACTGAGACTTTCCTGGTCACACTGATATCTGAGTTTTCTGAGATACTTGCCATTCCCTTCAGCTATGGATTACATGGCCACGTCACAGAGTTTGGAGGTGGTACATATTTTGGACACAAAACCATGAGCCTATTGTGGAGAGTGGCCAGAATTCAGGAAGAAAACAGGAACTTAGGAAGACAGTACATGTTGTCCATCGATAAGGCAACCTGCAGTCCATTCCTAAAATGGGTAGGATGAATGCTGGGAAGCTTTCTACTAGACAGGACACATCCATTGATGCATTCTCTTTTCTAATGTCTACAACCACGGACACAGTGAGATACACAGACATAGAAACACTCGCCTTGTCAAAAGACTTTCTAGAAACATTCCACTCCAAACCAAGCAAGCCGCCTTTCCTACCTATTCTCAGAACATAAGACAAAACCACAAACTCACACCCACACTGAAAAAGGCACCTCCTTCCCCAAAGTAAGTCTGTGACTATCCAGAGTGTCCTCTGACTGGTGGGCCATACTATGTTCCCCAGAAATGGCCTGTCCTGTCTCAGATCTGGTCTCCATGGCCAACTCTGTGAAATATCAGGGGCCCGCGGTGAGCCACTTCTTGCTTTCTCTGGAAAGGCCAGTCTTCAAAATTTCCTGGCATTTGGCCATCCTCATATCAGTAGGTACCAAAAAAGACTTACTCTGTCCTTGGTAAATCCAAACAAGTGATCCCACTGTACTGGGACTGGGACTGGTTCTGGATGCCTGGCTTCCTGGATCCCAAGTTCAGAGAGTTCCATCACCAAGGAAGTGAGATGAGGTCACTTCCTTCAGAAACTGAATGACGTCACTGCCTTAGCAACCACTTTTTCCGAACGGTTGCTTCCATACTTCCTCTGACACTTTCACAAGTTAGATTGGTATCTCAACCATAGGAACCCGGGAACAGCTCTCCACAAAGGCCTTTGTTGGTGCATCTTTTCTACATTAAGGAGAGAGGGTGAATGAGACACAACCCTTCATCCTTACCAGGTTGTTTTCCATGGAAGATGACTTTTGCTCTCTCACGTTCTTCATAGTTGCCTACATGTTCTCCAGGGATCATTTCTGCATGGACCTTTGAGGTTTTCAGCAGGTGGAAGATCCACTACATTCCTGTATTGTAAGACCAACTCTGTCCCTGCTGTTCTGTAATGTTAGATTGAGGGAACAGTGTATGGTTAGGGTTAATAACATGTGTGATTTGGGTTAGGAATAATTCTGCTGGATGAATAATGGTATTGGGAACCTGCGATATGTATGAGAATATATAGGTGAAATATATGTATGAAAACAGAAATCTAGGTAAGATTTGAAGCCCAAAAGAGCATTTTGCCCTTGAT
Organism: Callospermophilus lateralis; assembly: GCF_048772815.1. NCBI lineage: Eukaryota > Metazoa > Chordata > Mammalia > Rodentia > Sciuridae > Callospermophilus > Callospermophilus lateralis. Next base: position 321,901 of record NW_027517344.1, read on the forward strand.
TGGAATACTTAGATTTGAATTAGGTTCTGCACAGATTGGTCAGATTAATCAATATACAATGCCATAGGACCTTGTACCTTGGATGATTGAATGTCGAAGAGAACATCCAGTCAAAAAGGGATAGTCGGAAGTGAAAGGTTAATAAAATAGGTATTTGTCACTTCCTGGGAAGAATGTTGTGTTTATTCCGAGCATAATGGAGTTGTAAAAAAAAATATGATTAAATTAAAAAGACACCTTGAAGAGTGTCAATGAGAGAGTAAGAGGACCAAAAAAAGTGGTTTGAGTCTTGGTTCACATAGTCCCCCTGTTTGACTGCTTTTTTATCAACCCTGGCCTGTCCGATAATAATCTCCATATTATTGCTAACTATAAAACCCTGTTTGCTCAACCGTGTAATTTCTTTTCTCTAAGCTCAAATTGGACAAGTTAAACTCATGGTAATACCCCACTAGCAGACATAGAATGTGACACCCCACAATGATCACTTTTATGATTAAAAGTAGCTAGAAGAAGAAGTGGGGAATGAAAGATTAATAAAATAGGTACTTGTCACTTTTTTTTTTGTATGCTTAACAAAACACTGTTGAAATCTTGAGAACTGTTTGCTAATCTTGTTCCCAGAATGTCCTGTCCCCAAATGCCAAACTGCAGAATGTACTCCCTCACCCGGTTGAATGCAAACCGCCCACTCTCCCTCACCCATCAATAAACTTCACTCCCTGCCCTCCCCAAAGAAAGTATATAAGCTCTGCTTAAGCTCTTCTCAGGGCTCTCTGCTCTATTCAAGTGAGCTCCGATCCCCTGCATGCTGACCCCCTATAAACCCTTTGCTGTTGCATGAGATAGTCTTTTGGTGGTCTCTTCCTCCGAAGCTCGCCCAGTGTTTACTTTGATGATTGGGTGTAGAAAAGAACATTCAGTCAAAAAGGGATAGTCGGTAGGATTAGGAAGATAGTTGTTAGGTTTAGGAAGAAGAATGAGTATAGGTTTTGGAAAAAAAATATTCTTTATCAATAGGGTTTTGTTTAGAGTGTGAATGTAAATGTTAGCCCACGTGAAGAGTCAGTCACAATAGTGAACCGGAGAAAATATGTAGGAAAACAGATATCAATAGAGATATTACGAAATAAGGCAAAATATAAAGTGGGTGATAGGATTAGACATTTTCAACAGGGTTGAATTTGAATATATGATCTTAGGAAGAAACCAATATGTAGTCACTAATTGGATTGATATTTGAGAGCATTAGGCAACCTGGACATGGCTGTGTTTAGTAATCCATGTTCATTTTCAATTTAGGCTTTGGTACAATAATAAGTGTGAACCTTGCATTTTGTCTGCAGAATATTACTGTGATAAAATGTATATGTAGATCAGGTGACATGAGTAATTTTTCCATCATTTCTGGGAGCAATATTTTGAAGATTAATAAGTTAGTATTGGGGGTACAAAGAGGTGTACCTTGTGTCTATGAATATAGAGCTAATGCATGAATAGACCATACTGTTAATAAATAATATAACTGGTCCACTTTAAATAATGCATTGGATTCATATCTTAAAATATATAAGAAATCTTATATTGATATACATACATTCATTCCAACTAGTTATACATCTAATAGTAAAATTAAGGTTATGGTTTATCATGAAAGGTGTGTGAGTTTTTCTTCAAAAGTGATTATGGAAATCAAAAATAATATGTTTTGAAAGAAGTCTCATGAAAAGACCAGTCAAGAACCATGAAAAAATACATGTGTTCTGAAGCAGGAAGTGATTGAAAGTGAAACAAATGCCTCTAAATTAGCGAACTTGTGGATGAAATATATATCCTATTATGTGCATAAACTGAAGAAATAGTAATGTACCAGTTTTGAATAAAAATGAACGTCAAAATACACATCATGTCCCATAGGAATCAATTTGATTGATGTTAACCTGGGTCAGTTACTGTATTAATTTTAGGATTTGTAGGCACCATTCACTGAAGATAGTTTTCAGTACTAGGAAACAAATACATATTTCAGATGGATGAATATTTCTGACGATAATCTTGTGAAAAGTTGATTATAAATTCACATATATGAATATGAATGAATTTAGGAAATGTATAAAAAGACACATGTATTTCATATTTTGAAAAATCTGGAAAGTTTGTATATATATATATATATATATATATATATATATATATATATACACACACACACACACACACACACACACACACACACATACACACACACATGCACACAGACATTAAAAATTAGCAATATATATGCCAATTGAAATTCACCATGAAATATATATCATCCACAGATTCAAAAATATTCATTTTACTGAACATGGATTTATGTATAATGTTGTTAAACTAGGAAGCTCACACAGAGTTCGAATTTTAACTTCCAACAGCATTTAGGAGAAGTGATCTCTTCTCACAATGTGTATCTGCCAAGTCAACCACCTCACAAGAATGTACATGTTGTACCTTGTAGGATTCTATATGTGCATATAAAAATACATGTGCAAATAGGCTACAGAGAAAGGGAGACAGGAATTCACATATTTGTTAACTTTAAAAACACATGGAGAACAATTTCTACAAAAGTTGACTAGATTTATAACTCCTACACTACATAATGCAAAAGGCAAATTCAACTATACACCATGCCTCCTCTGAACTGCTTGTATTTCTATTCTGTTTGGATTATTATTCTCCATCATATTAGGATAAGTAGTCAGAGTCTAGTAGGCTAAGGGTTAGTGTCAGGGATTCAGTATTTCCAATGGAAAATTGGAAAAGGTATCCAATGTGTATGTAATTATGTGCTTTGAAAAATCTTCCCACTCTTATCCAGAACAATGCCTTGACATTACCTTTGCCAAAAGTAAGACACAATTACAGGAGAAGAGTTCGAAAATCTGTGCATATATATATGGAATGCAATATGCTCAGTTGTTCACAAACTTGGAGGTGGTAGAGGAGTTTACAAAAGTAATGGACAGGGTAAACCCTCCACAAAAATGGAGCTTTGCTGGCCTAAAGACTTCTTGAGAAACTGCCTCTGAGGTTGGGCACTTGAAATATATGTTGTTGTCAGGAGCTTAATCTTCATTTGTGGTGAGACAATTAAAGCTGGATCTGCATCTATGTGACCTGAAGGATCTTGTTTCTTATTTTCCAATGAACATGAGACAGCAGTGCTGAATTCTCTCTTTGTAGGTAAACTGTGGCCACTGGGGGCTATGTGTCTCCCTGTGAGGACTGTGAAACCATTTGATCATCCTCCAATTTTCGTGGTGTTTCTTGCTGCTGTACTGGGAGTTTGGTATTTGCTTCGTGAAATACAAAGATTTCAACTGGGACAAAGTGCTAGAGGGAGTTCTGTCTCGTGTGGTGTGTCAGGGTCTGCAAGAGAATGCACCAACCAGGCCTTTATCCCACATAGCTTGGCCCCTTGACCATAGCAACCTGATTCTGAACATTGCCCTGAAAACTCTCCATATAACAGGATGCATTTACATATAAGGGTCTGCTGGCTACACTATGTCAGTCACAAGCTATTTGGAAGCCAATGGAAGGTCCACATGACTCCACCACAGATGTTTTATCACACACCTGCACACCACTACTCTAGGCCCACTACTCAGGAGGCTCCAACTTACTGGCATCACTGTTCTTCAACATTTTCATGAAACCCAGTCAATCAAGGCACTGCATTGTATACTCATGATCAGCAACAGGACATCCAAAGTTTCTCCAGTGCCACCTGGTCATGGGAATTTCAAAAATTTGATGGTATTCATCTAGCCATTTTTCAAGGATGAAGTTGGAGGCACTGTGGGTTTCAATTCATTCAGGAACCACTAAATGGTGAGGAAGTTCATTTCAATGAAATCTCTGGACAACACTCACAGGAAAGGCTTCCCAAAGAGTGGCCAAAAGGTCACACGAAGCCAGGCCCATTGAACTGTACAATGTGAGGTCCATGTGTGTTTTGACTCTCAAATATGGCTTCCATGTTTTTCATAATAAAATCATGTGATATCCTGGCTGAGATTCACAGTGCTCTGTGGAAAACCAACCTGGGACTAGATTTCAGATTCCAAGGGTGAATCTCATGCGTGGCCTCCTAAAATCCCAACTCAATTCATGGCAATACTACTCTGAGGTCACTTCCAGAACTCAGTCTATAAGGGGAATCACCCAAGAGTGAAGCCCTGGTGGAACCAGTCATCTCTTCCAACTGCCACAAAAATGACCACAATTATAACCAAAACACTCCCACATGGCCCTCATTTTCTTCCATATAGATATTCATCATAACTTCTGGCTAGAGGTTTCCATAAGTGGCGCAGCTCAAGACAGTGTCCAATATAAGCTTCCTTGCACCTCATTTGCCTAAAGTAAGTGTGGCCTGCACACTCTTCCTGTCAACCAGGAGTGATCAAATAGGCCTGCCATTAATACTGCTCTGCTTCTACTATTTGAGGCCTACTGACTGTCAGGTATAGATTCTTATGTGGTTTGTAGTCATGAGACAACACTAGCACATCTGCAGGGCTTTGAAAAACGCATTTTACTCAAGGGTCAATAATCACACTTGATGGAGGTCAGGAACCTAACAGAGGAAGGTGAGAGACTTCATCCACAATGACTGATCTTTTTGAATTTTGGTTATGGATGCACACAAGGGATATTTCTTTAGATCCATCAGGTGCTGACAATCTAAGCCCCAGCTTCACCGAGCGCCAAGAGGCTGATTCAGACACATCCATTTCCAAAGCAATTAAGCGAAGAGCCACAGGTGATGCGCACTCATTTCCATTTGAATACTGTTTTCTTCAGGCTTCACAAAGTGGTGGCCTGAGCCAAAGACTTTCCTTACATTCAGGGCAACAGAAAAATAGGTAAGCAAATGGCCCAAAGCAGGGTTTCTCCACTGAGACTTTCCTGGTATCTGAGTTTCCTGATATCTGAGTATTCTGACATGCTCCACTTCCCTTCAGCTATCCAGTACATGGCCATGTGACAGAGCTTGGAGGTGCTACATAGCTTGGACACAAAACTTTGAGCCTATTCTGGAGAGTGTCCAGAATTCAGGAAGAAAACAGGAAATTAGAAAGATAGTAGGTTTTGCCCATTGATAAGGCTAGTCGCAGTCCATTCATAAATTGGCAGTATGAATGCTGGGAAGCTTTCTACTAGACAGAACACATCCATGATGCATTCTTTTTCTAATACTAAGACCACGGAGAGAGTGGGATACACAGTAATAGAAACACTCACCTTGTCAGAGGACATACTAGATACAGTACTCTCCAAACCAAACAAATCGCCTTTCCTACATATTCTCAGAACATGAGACAAAACCACAAACTCACACCCACACTCAAAAAGACACCACCTTTCCCAAAGTAGGTCTGTGACTATCCGGAGTGTCCTATGATGGGTGGGACATACTATATTTCCACGAAATGCACTGTGCTGTCTCAGTTCTGGTCTCCTTGGCCAACTCTGTGAAGTTGTCAAAAGTCACTGGTGAGCCACTACCTTCTTTCTCAGGAAAGGCCCCTCTTCTTAGCTTTCCTAGCATTTGGCCATCCTCACATAACTAGGTACCAAGAAAGACTGACTCTGTCCTTGGTTTACCCAAACAAGTGAGACCACTGGAACTGGGACTGGAACTGGCTGTGGTTGCCTGGCTTCCTGAATCCCAAGTTTAGAGAGTTCCATCACCAAGGAAGTTATGTGAGGTAACTTCCTTCAGGAAGTGAATGAAGTCACTGCCTTGGCAACCACTTTGTCCTAACAGTTGCTTCCAAGGGTCCCATGAGATGGAGGGTGCACCTACTTGCTGTGACGTTTTCACAAGTTAGAATGGTATATCAACCATAGGCACCTGGGCACAGCTCTCCACACAGGCTTGGTTTGGTCCATCTTCTCTACATTAAGATGAAAGAGGCTGATTCAGACACATCCCTTCACCCTGACCAGGTTGTTTGCGATGGAAGTTGACTTTTCCTCCCTCAGGTCCTTCATTGCTGCCTACATCTTCTCCATGGATCATTTCTGTATTGACCTTTGAGGTTCTCAGCAGGTGGAAGATCCCCTACACTCCTGATTGTAAGACCAACTCTGTCCCTGCTTTTCTGTAAAGTTAGATTGAGGGAACAGTGTATGGTTAGGGTAATAACAGGTTCTATTTGGGTTAGGAATCATTCTGCATGATGAATAATGGCATTGGGAACCTGTGATATTTACAAGAATATACAGGTGAAATATAAGTATGAATACAGAAGTCTAGGTAAGATTTGAAGCCCAGAAGAGCATTGGGTCCTTGATTGGGATACTTAGCTTTGAAATACCTTCTGCACAGATGTCTCAGATAAATCGATAAACAATGGCATAGGACCTTGTAAATTGGATGATTGAATGTAGAAGAAAACATCCACTTAAAAAGGGTAGTCGGTAGGATTGGAAAGATAGTCAGTAGGTTTAGGAAGAAGAGTGAGTATAGGATTTGGTCCAAAAGTTCTTTAGCAATAGGGTTTCTCGTAGAGAATGAATGTAAATGTCAGAACATGTGATGAGTCAGTCACAATGATTAACTGGGGAAAATATATAGGGAAGCAGATATCAATAGAGACATGAAGAAATCAGGCAAAGTATAAATTGATTGATAGGATTAGACATTTTCAACATGGTAGATGTTGAATATACAATCTTAGAAAAAAACAAATATTTAGCACCAATAGGATTAACATTTGAGAGCATTAGGCCATCTGGACTTGGATGTTTTTAGTAATCCATGCTCACTTTCCATTTAGGTTTTGGTACAATCATAAGTGTGAACTTTGCATTTTGTGTCCAGAATATTACTGTGATAAAGTGTATATGTAGATCAGGTGACATGAGTATTTCTTCCACCAATTCTGTGGTCAGTATTTTGAAGATGTATAAATTAGTATTGGGTGTACAAATAGGTCTACCCTGTGTCTACAAATATAGATAAAATGAATGAATTGACCATACTGTGAATAAATAATATAACTGGTTCCAACTTTAAATTATGGATTGAATTGATATCTGAAAATATACAGGAAATCTTATATTGATATACATACATTCATTACAACCATTTATAGATCTAATGGTAATATTAAGGTTATGGTTTGTCATGAAGAGTGTGTGAGGTTTGCTTCAAAAGCGATTATTGAAATCTAAAATGAAAAGTAGTCTCATGAAAAGACCAGTCAAAAAACATGGAGGAATACATGTGTACTGAAGCAGAAGTGATAGAAAGTGAAACAAATGCCTATAAATTTGAAAACTTGTGAATGAAATATATATCCTATGATGTGCATAAACTGAAGAAATAGTCATGTAACATTGTTGAATAAAAATGAATGTCATAATACACATCATGTACCATAGTAATCTACTTGCATTGATGTTAAAGTGGGTCAGATACTGTAGAAAAATTAGGACTTCTATGCACCATTCACTGAATTTAGATTTCAGTACTAGGAAACAATATGTATTTGAGGTGGATGAATATTTCTGAGAATAATTTTGTGAATATTTGATTATAAATCCACATACATGAATATGAATGCATTTAGGGATTGTATAATAAGACACATATATTTTATATTCTGAAAAATCTGGAGAGTGTGTATATATATATATATATATATATATATATATATATATATATACACACACACACACACACACACACACACACACACACAGACATTAAAAGGTAGCGATATATATGCAAATCGAAATTTATTATGAAATATATATTTCACAGATCCAAAAATATTCATTTTACTGAACATGGATTTATGTATTATCTTGTTCAACTAGAAAGCTCACCCGTAGTTTTAAGTTTCAGTTCTAACAACGTTCAGGAGGAGTGATCTCTTTTGACAATTTGTATCTGCCAAGTCAGCCACCTCACAAAAGTGTACATGTGATACCAGGTAGGATTCTATATGTGCATACAAAAATACATGTGCTGAATAGGATACAGATAAAGGGCGACAGGAATTCACGGATTTGTTATCTTTAAAACACATGGAGAACTACTTCAATTTAATATTGACTTGATTTATAACACCTACCCTTTATCATACAAAAGGTAAGTCCAGCTATACACCATGCCTCCTCTGAACTGCTTGTATTTCTATTCTGTTTTGGTTATTTTGCTCCATCAATTTAGGATTGACACAGTCTGGCTGGGCACAATTCAGGAGCCACTTGTCAAAAGCTAACTTTATTTTTAGAACCACACACGCCAAAAAATAGCTCCTCGGGAAAAACACTCAGAGCACAACTGCCACCACCGGCTTCCCACAAGCTCTCAACCTCCCCTCTCCTCCTGCTCTTGAGGTCGATTGGCTGGGTTGTTTGAGCAGAGCCAAAAAAGTCCCCCAAAAAGCAGCTCCATAATTTGAAAGGGTGGGGAAACAGCCCAATGGGCATCACCGCAGAGGAGCCAATCAGCTAGATGTTGCTGGGGCCGCTGTGAGCCAACCATCAGCTGGCAGTCTGAAAGTTTGCTTTGGCCCCTTGGGCTGTGGCTCTCAACATCTAACCCTCTCTGTTTAAACAACAAGCATGTGGCTTAGGGACCATGCCTGCCTTAGGTTGTCCAATAGTACATATGGTTCTTACCCATTATCGAATGACCTGACCTCAAGGTGTCAGCCTCCTGTCTTAGATTGGTACCATTGTAATTGGATCTTACCCGTCACTGACTACAGATCCAGTATACATCCACACGTGTGGAGAGGTCTTTGTACCAGAGGGCGGGTGAGGCTCTTTGCCTCATCTCTGTTGGCCCCCTAATTTTAGCTGAACAACCATGACAAGCAGAAGGGAGGAAGATACACCAAGGCAATTGATGGCTCTTTTTGAAAAAATTGTACCACCGATGACATCATCAGAGAAATACCCCAACACTACCACACGTCACTGCACCAACAGATAGTTCACAATGCAGGCAGGTGAGTTCACAATGCATACAAGTGATACATAGTCCAGGCAAGTTCTGCAACCAGTTCAGTGATGGCTATTGCAGAAGCTGTAGATTGGTTTTATCTTTGACTTCACATGCACTGGGATGAAGATAGAAATTCTGGCAACAATGCCTAAAGAAAGAATTATGTAACATTCCAAAAGGCACTAAAAGAAAACAATTTTCTTAACAATTTACATTGTCTAGAAGAGAATTATTAAATATAATGAAAAGAAAAGGTGGATCCAACATGGCGGCGGGCAGAGAGGCTGCACTTTTAATGCACTCCCAGTGATGGGGTCATAAAGTCGCAAGGATAACTCTTGGATTCTACCAACGGAGATTCTCCTAGCAAAATTCCACTGAAGGGAGACTGCCCGGGAGCTACAAGAATTTTTTTGAAGCGTCTGTGTGACCCGGACGAGTGGGACCCTGCCACTAGACGCGGAGTTTGAGATTCACCAGCCACAGTCTGCGCACCGCGGGCACAGCTGCAGATCCGTCCACCGGCCCGCAGCCAAAGTGACTGGGTCCTGCTAGACGCCGAGACACAGCTTGGAAGGAAGAAGTCTTTAGCCAAGCCTCCACGCGCCAGGAGCTGAGGTGAACCGGGCAGGACCAGTCCCACCCCTCCCCTCGGTCAATCCGGCAAGAAGCCTGGGGCCCACCATAGCAGAGAGGTGACATCATCGGAGTTCGGCCGGCGAAATTCCTTCCCAGCAAAATCCACTTTAGCAGGTGTGTGACTCCCCATACTGATACAAGCAGCCAGGAAACTTCATTGACTTCTCAGGGGTCGTGTCCGTAGGGAAGCAGAGGGGAGCCCAGAACCCAAGGCCCCCATATCACCAGTGGTGACCCCTAAGGTCTTATCCGCCAGTTTACCACAGCACTGAGGCTTAAAAGGGGCACTCGGTGGGCCTGCAAGTGTAACTAGATCTCTGGAGAATCACTTCTGGGGAACAGGACCTGGCTGGCAGGCTGACAGGAGGAAGGGGGTTAAGAGCTGGAGAAGTGAAATGGCTCTGGACTGTCAAGTCTGAGAGACCCCCAAAAGACGCCCTAAAGGGATAGCTATTGGCAGGTAGAGAGCAGACACTCCGCTTGGAAGGCACAGCTCCGCCTACTGGAAGAGAAGAAGGTGGATCTCTAAGACTTTAATTTTTTTGTTGTTGTTGTTGCTGTTGTTGATATTTTTTTCTCTCCTTCTTCTCTCCCTGTTCCTTTCCCCCCTTTTCCTTCTCTCTTTCTATCCCATTTCAAGTTTTATTGTTCTTTTCATTCCCCTCTAATCTATCTCTCCCTCTATCCTTTTTTTCTTTTTAAGAGCACCTTCATTCTCCTACCCCCCAACTCTCATTCGAAGCATTACATCTTCCATTGTGTGTAATTGTCTAAATGCAAATAGGTGAATGTCTCGAGGCTGTCTATAAGACTCCTAAATACCTAGCTACTACCAACACCCTGATCCAATTGCCTGGTAGTATCCACCTTCAGTGGAGCAATCTTCTAAAGTAGCCGAGACATACTAACCATTGTACCACCAGAGCACCCAACCTAAACATATAGTCCTAAGAACAAACAGCAAATCATTATATGCATACAGAACCTAGAAGCCTTATATGAATTGAATGAATCAGCTTTCAAGTACAACAAAGCCCAAAATTTTTAGGCATAATCTTCCACCACAAAAGAGAGACAACAGAGATATACAAAGCCAAAACAAATGTATAGGAGAAAGCAGTTACAAAGCAGTCAAACAGAGCTGGAAAGCAACGTGAACAATATGAAAAAACAAGGGAAAAAGGGGTTACAAACAATGCAGGACAATCTAAATATACAGGAGGACCTAGAAGAATCAGAAATATGGACAGGGAAAGAAATCAAGGCATTCCTAATTCAGATGGAACGGAATATTAGAGAAGACATGAGACAGCAAATCCAAGCATTGAAAGTATATTTTGAAGAGGAACTAACCACACAAATTAAATCCGCAAAGAATGAGCTTTATCAGGAGATATAGGTGTTAAAAAATAATCAAGTTGTAATCATAGAAATGCAAGAAACCGTAAATCAGATTAAAAGCGCTAATGAGAATATTACAAACAGACTAGATCAAGTAGAATTCAGAACATCAGATAATGAAGACAAAGTATATCAACTTGAAAAGAATATAGTCAACACAGAAAAGATGTGAAATCAAACATATAACACAAAACACAAGTGCACACATAATATAATACATACAACACATGACATAATATTAAAGGCCTTATGACTTTTTACAGGTGAAATCTCCATTGCAATGTCTAAAAACTCTATTGTCCAAAAATAGAACTGATCAGCAAAACATTAACCTAGTTCTGTATGAGCTAAAAAAAACAAAATAAAACTTCATGATATGAGAAAGGGGAATAATAAAATAGATTTGAAAAAAACATTCTGGTTCTGTCACAGATGTAAGAACAGCCAAACTGGAGTTCTGCATATCAGCTCTTATTGATTTGAGCCAAATCATCTTATTTTTGGTCTGTAGAAATCTCTTTAGTTAATCTCTCTGGAATCCAAATTGGCTACTGTTCTCCCTGTGGAAACACAAAAACAGACCCCGGACTCCAGACAATTACTTGGTCAGGACCTTTCCATTATCCTGTTAGAATATCCTTCTAAAGTACCTTGGGCTTATGTACATTTTTTGGACATATATGCCTTTCTGCAGCACTAAGCCCTGATGAACCCAAATTTAAAAAGTTTAGAGTAAAAGGGTTATTTTATGTTTACCTTTGGGGAATATATACCCCTTCACAATTTGTTCTTTTTGCTTTAATATGTACGTTTTAATAGTTTCATGTGCTCTTTCAACTATGCCTTCTCCCTGTGGATTGTATGGGATTCCTGTTATATGAGTAATGCCAAATGATGAGCAAAATTGTTTAAAAGAAGTAGAAGTATAAGCAGGGGCATTATCTGTTTTTAACTCTTTTGGAACGCCCACAGTGGCAAAATTTTGTAAGCAATGAGCTATAACATCTTTAGTTTTTTTCTCCAGCAAGAAGGGAGCCCATCAAAAATCCAGAAGAAGTATCAACTGTAACATGCAAATATTTTAATTTTCCAAATTCTGGCAAGTTTGTGACGTTCATCTGCCAAATATGGTTAGGTATCAATCCTCTAGGATTGACTCCAAGATTAACTTGTGGTAAAAAGGTCACACAATTTTGACATTGTTTTATTATTTGTTGAGCTTGTTCCTTAGTTACTTTGAAACGCTTTTGTAAAGTATTAGCATTGACATGGAACTTTTTATGAAAATTTGTAGCTTCTTCTAGTGTAGAGAAAATATGTATGAATGTCATGTGTTGTTTTATCTGCTAAATAATTGCCCAAACTAAGGGCTCCAGGCAATCCTGTATGTGTCCTGAAATATCCTATAAAAAACGGAACTTTCCTGTCCCAGATTAGACTTTGTATAGTCGAAAGCAAAGAGAAAATAGTAGAGGAAGGGGAAATCCTTCTACCATCTTCAAGTGATACTATAGCACTAACTATATACTGATTATCGGAAAATAAATTAATTACAGATGCTTTAAGCATCACAAAAGCTTGTAATACTGCATTAATCTCTACATTTTGAGCTAATTGTTTGGGTACTAAAAATGTAAAAGTTTGATCAGGTGTAAATATTACTGCTGTACCATTATTTGACCCATCAGTGAATATATTTGTAGCATTTATAATAGGTGTTTTTCTTGTCATTTTTGGAAAAATTACATGATTTGATGACCAAAAAGAAAATAAAGGATTAGATGGTAAGTGGTTATCAAATGAAATATTAGATTTGCACATGATTATTGCCCAAGTATTTAACTAATTATCTAAATTATCAATTTGATTCATAGTATATGGAGTAATAATTTTATCTTCTTGGGTTGTATTATAGTTATAGTAGAAATATTCAAGTAAAAGAGAAGGTCTCTCGAGCTAGTCAGACAGAGATAAAAATTCAATTAAAAGAGAAGGTCTCTCTAGCTAGTTAGACAGAGGAAAAAATCAAGTGATTGATCCTGATAATGTGTCTGAATCAGCCTCTTGGACCTGTGTGAGGTTGTGGCTTAGATTCTCATCACCTGATGGATCATTCCGTGTGTGAATCCATACCCAAAATGGCCAAAAGAGCAGTCCCTGTGGATGAAGTCTCTTGCCTTCCTTTATAAGTCTACTGAACTCCATCAAGTGAGAATACGCATCCTTTGTGTCAAATGAGTTCTTCAAAGCCCTGGAGAGTCTAGCACATAGGTTCTTGGGTTTTCTCATGACTCCAATTCACATAAAAATATCTATACCTGACAGTCAGTAGGCCTCAGATTGGAGAAGCAGAGGTGTATTAAGGGCAGGCCTATTTGATCACACCTGGTTCACAGGAAGGGTGTCCAGGCCACCATGACTTTAGGCAATGAAGGGCAAGAAAGCTTAGTTTGGACACTGTCTTGGACTTCGCCACTCATGGAAACCTCCAGACAGAGCGTAGTATGAGAGTGTATATATGGAAGAAAATGAGGACCATGTGGGAGTGTTTGGTTTTAATTGTGGTCATTTGTGTGGTAGTTGGAAGATATGACTGGGTATACCTGGGCTGAACTCTGGTGTGATTCCCCTTAGAGACTGAGTTCTAGAGCTGACTTAGAGAAGTGTTATCATGAAATATGTTGGGATTTTAGTTGGTCACGCATGAGAGTTGCCCTTGGAAACCGAGATCTAGGCCCAGGTTTGCTTTCCACAGAGCACTTGGAATCTAATCCAGGATATCACATGGTTTTATTCTGAAAGACATGGCAGCCATAGTTGAGAGTCAAAACACACATGTACCTCACATTGTAGACAGCAATAGGTCTGGCTTCCTGTGAAATTTTGGCCACTCTTTGGAAGCCTTGCCTGTGAGATTTCTCCAGAGCTTTCATTGAAATGAGCTTCCTCACCATTTAATTGTTCCTGAATGAAGTTAAACACACAGTGCCTCCAACATCATTCTTGTAAAATGGCTAGATAAATACCATGAAATTTTTGAAATTCCCATGACCATGAAAATGGTGTAGAACAGAGATGCCAGTAAGTTGGAGCCTGATGTGAAATGGGCCTAGAAAAGTCGTGTGCAGTTGTGTGATAAAATATCTGTGGTGGGGCAATGTGGATCTGCCATTGGCTTCCAAATGGCTTGTGACTGACATGGTGCACCCAGCAGACCCTTCTATGTAAAGGCATCTTGTTATGTGGAGAGTTTTCAGGGCAATGTTCAGAATCAGATTGCTATGGTTAAGGATGCAAGCTATGTGGGATTGAAGCCTGGTTGGTTCATTATCCTGCAGAACCTGACACACCACACGTGACAGAACTCCCTTTAGCACTGTGTCCCAGTTTAACTCCTTGTATTTTGTGAAGCAAATACCAAACTCACATTGCAGCAGCAAGAAACACATCGACAAGTGGAGGATGGCCAGATGGCTTTACAGTCCACACGGAAAGAGTTTGCCCGCAGTGGCCACAGTTTACCTACAAAGAGAGAATTCAGCACTGCTGCCTCATGTTCATTAGAAAATAAGAAACCATGTCCTCCAGGTCACTTAGATACATACCTAGCTTTGATGGTCTCTCTACAAAAAAAGCTAAAACTCCTGACAACAACAAATATTTCAAGTGCCCAAACTCAGAGGCAGTTTCACCAGAAGTCTTTAGTCCAGAAGAGCTCCATTTTTGTGGAGTATTTACCTGTCCCTTACTTTTGGAAACTCCTCTACCACCTTCAAGGTTGTGAACTCTTGAGCATATTACATTCCAGATATGTATTCACAGATTTTCTAACTCGTCCACTCTAATTGTATTTTACTTGGAGTGAAGGTAAAGTCAAGGCATTGTTCTGGATTAGAGTGGGAAGATATTTGTGAAGCACATATTTACATACACATTGGATTCATTTTCCTATTTTCAATTCAAAATGCTGAATGCCTGACACTAACGCATACCCTACTAGACTCTGACTACTAATTCTAATATGATGGAGAAAAATGACCCAAACCGAATAGAAATACAAGCAGTTTAGACGAGACATAGTGTATTGCTGGACTTGCCTTTTGCATTATACAGGGTAGGACTTATAAATCTAGTCAATATTTTGTTGAAATAGTTCTCCATGTGTTTTTAAAGTTAACAAATAGATGAATTCCTCTCTGCCTTTCTCTGTAGCCAATTCAGCACATGTTATTTCATATGCACATATTGAATCATACCTGTTATCACATGTACATTCTTGTGAGGTGGCTGACTTTGCAGATACAAATTGGGAGAACAGATCACTCCACCTAAACAGAGTTGGAACTGAAAATTCAACCTATGGG
Source organism: Callospermophilus lateralis (assembly GCF_048772815.1). NCBI lineage: Eukaryota > Metazoa > Chordata > Mammalia > Rodentia > Sciuridae > Callospermophilus > Callospermophilus lateralis. The sequence continues at coordinate 337,321 of NW_027517344.1, forward strand.
TGAGCTTCGTAGATGAACAACATGATAAATAAAATCATGTTCAGTATAATGAATATTTTTGGATCAGTGGATGATATACATTTCATGATGAATTTCGATTTCCATATATATTGCTACTTTTTAATGTCTGTGTGTGTGTGTGTGTGTGTGTGTGTGTGTGTGTACACTCTCCAAGTTTTTCAAAATATGAAATATATGGGTCTCAATGTACACTCCCTAAATTTATTCGTATTCATGTATGTTGATTTATAATCAAATATTCAAAAGATTATTCTCAGAAATATTCATCCACCTGAAATACATATTTGTTTCCTAGAAATAAAAACTAACTTCTGTGAATGGTGCATACGAATCCTAATATTTCTACAGTAACTGACCCAGTTTAACACCAATGCAAGTATATAATTATGGAACGTGATGTGTATTTTGATGTTCATTTTTAGTCAACACTTGTACATTACTATTTCTTCAGTTTATGCACATCATAAGATATATATTTCATACACAAGTAGCAAATTTATTGGCATTTGTTTCACTTTCAATAACTTCATTCTTCAGAACACATGTATTACTCCATGTTTTTTAACAAGACTTCTTTCTAAACACATTATTTTCGATTTCCATAATCACTTTTGAAGCATAACTCACACACTCTTCATGATGAAATATCACCTTAATATTACCATTAGAAGTATAACTGGTTGGAATGAATGATTTTATATCAACATTAGATTTTCTGTATGTTTTCAGATATCAACTCAATCCATTATTTAAAGCGGACCAATTATATTATTTATTCACAGTATGGTCTATTCTTGCATTATCTCTATATTCTTAGACAGATACTACACCACTTTCTAGCCCAATACTCATTTATACGTCTTCAAAATATTGTTTCCAGAAATGGTGGAAGAAATACTCATGTCACCTGATCTACATATACATTTTATCACAGTAATATTCTGGAAAATAAAGCAAAGGTCACACTTATGATTGTACCAAAGCCTAAATTTAAAGTGGTCATGGATTTCTAAAAACATCCATGTCCAGGTTGCCTAATTCTCTCAAATGTCAATCCAATTGTTGACTACAAATTTGTTTCTTTCTAAGATTATATATTCAAACTCAACCCTGTTGAAAATGTCTAATCCTATCACTCACTTTACTTTGCCTGATATCCTAATGTCTCTATTGATATCGGCTTTCCTTCATAAATTCCCAGTTCATCATTTTGACTGTTCATTTGTGCTGACATTTACATTCACTCTCTACCTGAAACCCAATTGCTAAATAACTTTTGGTCCAAATCCTATACTCACTCTTCTTTTTGAATCTACCAACTATCTCCCAAATCCTACTGACTATCCTTTTTTGAATGGATGTTCTCTTCGACATTCAATCATTCAAGGTACAAGGTCCGATGCCATTGTGTATTGATTTATCTGAGACATCTGTGCAGGACATAATTCAAAGCTAAGTCTCCCAATCAAGGGCCCAATCCGTTTCTGGCCTTCAAATATTACTTAGATTTCTGTTTTCGTACTTATATTTCACCTCTATATTTTTATAAATATCACAGATTTCCAATACCATTATTCATCCAGCAAAATGATTCCTAACCCAAATCGAACATGTAATTAACCCAAACCATATACTATTCCCTCATTCTAACTTTATAAAAGAGCAGGGAAAGTGTTGGTCTTACAATATAGGAATGTAGGGGATATACCACCTGCTGAAAACCTCAAAGGTCCATGCAGAAATAATCCCTGGAGAAGATGTAGGCAGCTATTAAGGACCTGAGAGAGCAAAAGTCATCTTCCATGGAAAACAACCCTGTCTGGAGAGGGGTTGTGTCTGACTGAGTGTCTCTGTTCCTAATGTACAGAAGATGGACCAATCCAGGCCTGTGTGCAGAGCTGTTCACGGGTGCCTATGGGTGATATAGTATTCTAACTGGTGAGAGGGTCACGGGAAATAGGGGCAGCATCTATCTCATGGGACCCTTGGAAGCAACTGTTAGGAAAAAGTGGTTGCAAAGGCAGTGACCTCATTCAGTTCCTGAAGGAAGTGACCTCATCTCTATTCCTTGGTGATGGAACTCTCTGAACTTGCGATCCAGGATTCCAGGCACCCAGAGCCAGTCCTAGTCCCAGTCCCAGTGGGCTCATTTGTTTGGATTTTGTAAGGACAGAGTCAGTCTTTCTTGGTATCTATTGATGTGAAGATGGCCAAATGCCAGGAAAGCTTTGAAGACTGGCCTTTCCAGAGAAAGCAAGTAGTGGCTCACCACAGGCTCCTGACAATTTCACAGAGTTGGCCAAAGAGACCAGATCTGAGACAGGACAGGCCATTTTGGAGGTACATAGTAAGGCTCACCAGTGAGAGTACACTCCGAATAGTCACAGACCTACTTGGGGGAAGGCGTTGCCTTTGTGGTTTTTGTGGTGTGTTTGTGGTTTTATCTCATGTTCTGAGAAAAGGTAAGAAAGGCGGTTTGTTTGGTTTGGAGTGAACTGTTTCTAGTAAGTCGTTTGACAAGGCAAGTGTTTCTATGTCTGTGTATCCCAATGTGTCTGTTGTTGTAGACATTAGAAAAGAGAATGCATCAATGGATGTGTCCTGTCTAGTAGAAAGCTTCCCAGCATCAATCCTGCCCAATTTATGAATGGATTGTGGCTTGCATTATCGAAGGGCAACACCTACAAACTTCCTAAGTTCCCATTTTCTTCCTGAATTCTGGCTACACTCAAGAATAGGCTCATGGTTTTATGTCCAAGATATTTACCACCTCCAAGCTCTGTGATATGGCCATGTACTGGATAGCTGAAGGGAATGGCGAGCATCTCAGAAAACTCAGATATCAGTGTGACCAGTAAAGTCTCAGTGGAGGAACCCTGCTATGGGCCTTTTGCTTACCTATTGTTCTTTTGCCCTGAATGTCAGGAATGGCTTTGCCTCACGCCACCCCTTTCTGAAGCCTGAAGAAACCAGTTTTCAAATGGAAATGAGTGGGCATCACCTGTGGCTCTTTGCTTAACTGCTTTGGAAAGGGATGTGTCTGAATCAGTCTCTTGGCCCTGTGTGAGGCTGTGGCTTAGATTACCAACACCTGATGGATGTAAAGAAAGATCCCATGTGTGCATACAAAATCAAAATGGCAAAAATTCGCAGTCATTGTAGATGAAGTCTCTCGCCTTTCTCTGTAAAGTTCCTGACCTCCATCAAGGGGAATAGGGATCCTTTGGGTCAAATGAATTCTTCAAAACCATGCAGAGGCAAATCCATAAGTGCTTCGGTTTTTTCTTGACTCCATTTCACATAAAGAATCTAAACGCCAAAGTCAGAAGGCCTCAAATTGGAGAAGTGGAAAAGTATTAATGGCAGACTTATTTGATCACTCCTGGTTCACAAGAAGGGTGTCCAGGCCACCGTGACTTTAGTCACACACACACACACACACACACACACACACACACACACACATATATATATATATATATATATATATATATATATATATATATGTACACTCTTCAGATTTTTCAAAATATGAAATATGTGTCTTATTTTACACTCACGAAATTCATTCATATTCATATACGTAAATTTATAATCAACTTTCCAAAGATTATTCTTAGAAATATTCATTAACCATAAAAACATATTTCTTTCCTATACTGAAAAGTAACTTGAGTGAATGGTGCACACAAATCCTAATATTTCTACAGTACCTGACCCAGTTTAACATCAATGCAAGTAGATTCCAATCGGACATGATGTGTATTTTGACGTTCATTTTTATTCAACACTGGTAGATTACTATTTCTTCAATTTATGCACATCATAGGATATATATTTCATCCACAAGTTAGAAAATTAATAGGCATTTGTTTCACTATCAATCACTTCCTGCTTCAGAGCACATGCATTCCTCCATGTTTCTCGACTGGTCTTTTCATGAGAAAAGGGATGGACAAGGCAAGGTAAGGCAACTAAGATAGCACCGAAGACACGGAAACAGTCCTTTTTGGTTGCAACCGGATTTAGAGGGCATTGCTTCTGTTGTAATCATTTAATACCCTCCACCCCAAGTTTAAATTGTTTCAGAATTTTGTACCCAACATGGATGAGAGGGGCTCAGAAGTTCACAATCTGCAGAAGTTTATAAAAAGCAGTTTTTGTTTCTGTTTTTTTTTTTCTCTGTTCTGGGCAAGTTAACATTTTAAGGATACCGGGAATGGGGCAGAGCTATTTTCTTCTTTTTTTTTTCTCTCAGCCAGATGTTACCATGGAGCCCAGTTGGTAACTTCTTTATCTTAGAAATGTAGCCATCTCTGTGAAGCTCCAGCTCAAGGCCAGAGGCCTTGTTTACATATTGCCAGCATTATGACTGACTCTTTCCAAACACATTATTTTCGATTTCCATAATCACTTTTGTAGCAAAACTAACATATCTTCATGATAAACCGTAACCCTAATATTAATATTAGATGTATCATTGGTTGGAATGAATGATTGTATATCAATATAAGATTTCTTATATATTTTCAGATATCTATTCAATCCGTTATTTAATGTGGAACCAGTTATATTATTTATTCACTTATGGTCTATTCATGCATTATCTCTATATTCTATGACACAGTGTACACCTCTTTGTACCCCCAATACCCATTTATATGTCTTCAAAATATTGCTCCCAGAAATGGTGGAAGAAACACTCATGTCACCACATCTACATATACATTTTATCACAGTAGTATTCTGGAGACAATTGTAAAGGTCACACTTTTGATTGTACCAAAGCCTAAATGGAAAGTGAGCATGGATTACAAAAAACATCCATGTCAAAGTTGCCTAATGCTCTCAAATGTCAATCCTATTGGTGACTACATATTTGTTTCTTCTTAAGATTATATATTCTAACTCAATTCTGATGAAAATGTCTAATCGTATCACGCACTTTATACTTTGCCTGATTTCGTAATGTCTTTATTGATATCTGCTTTCCTACATATTTTTCCCACTTCATTATTGTGACTGTTCACATGTGCTGACATTTACATTCACTCTCTAACCAAACCCCTATTGCTAAAGATATTGTTTTCCAAATCCTATACTCACTCTTCTTCCTAAACCCACCGACTATCTTCTTAATCTTACCGACTATCCGTTTATGACTGGATTTTCTCTTCTACATTCAAACATCCAAGTAATGTTCCTGCAAGCGTTGGTGGAAGAGATCACCAAGATAGTGTCTCATGCAACAGCAAGGGGTTAATTGGGGGTCCAGCAAGCTGGGGCTCAGAGCTCACATGAATAGAGCAGAGAGCCCTGAGAACAGCTTAAGCAGAGCTTATATACTTTCCTTGGAGAGGGCAGGGATGGAAATTTATTGATGGGTCAGAGCGAGTGGGTGGTTAGTGTGAAACTGGGTGAGGGAATACATTCTGCAATTTGGCAGTTGGGGACAGCACAATCTGGGAACAAGATTACAAACAGTTCTCAATATTTCAACAGTGTTTTGTTAAGCATACAGAAAAACAGGAAGTTACAAGTACCTTTTTTATTAA